>NC_138291.1:16740000-17052500 GCF_965601325.2 Salmo salar | reverse complement strand
ATTTTTTTGTCCATTAAAATAACATCAAATTGATCAGAAATACAGTGTAGACATTGTTAATGTTGTAAATGACTATTGTAACTGGAAACGACTGATGTTTAATGGAATATTTACATAGGCGTACAGAGGCCCAGTATCAGCTACCATCACTCCTGTGTTCCAATGGCACGTTGTGTTAGCTAATCCAAGTGTATCATTTTAAAAGGCTAATTGATCATTAGAAAACACTTTTGCAATTATGTTAGCACAGCTGAAAACTGTTGTTCTGATTAGAAGCAATAAAACTGGCCTTCTTTAGACTAGTTGAGTATCTGGAGCATCAGCATTTGTTGGTTCGATTACAGGCTCAAAATGGCCAGAAACAAAGAACTTTCTTCTGAAACTCGTCAGTCTATTCTTGTTCTGATAAATGAAGGCAATTCCATGCGAGAAATTGCCAAGAAACTGAAGATCTCGTACAATGCTGTGTACTACTCCCTTCACAGAACAGAGCAAACTGGCCCTAACCAGAATAGAAAGAGGAGTGGAAGGCCCCGGTGCACAACTGAGCAAGAGGACAAGTACATTAGAGTGTCTAGTTTGAGAAACAGACGCCTCACAAGTCCTCACCTGGCAGCTTCATTAAATAGTACCCACAAAACACCAGTCTCAACGTCAACAGTGAAGAGGCAACTCTGGGATGCTGGCCTTCTAGGCAGAGTTCCTCTGTCCAGTGTCTGTGTTCTTTTGCCCATCTTAATCTTTTCTTTTTATTGGCCTGAGATATGGCTTTTTCTTTGCAACTCTGCCTAGAAGGCCAGCATCCCTGAGTTGCAAACTTTTGAACGGCAATTTCTATCAGTACCAGTCAAAAGTTTGGACACACCTACTCATTCAAGGGTTTTTTCTTTATTTATTTTTTTACTATTTTCTACATCGTAGAATAATAGTGAAGACATCAAAACTATGAAATAACATATATGGAATCATGTAGTAACCAACAAAGTGTAGCCACCTTTTGCCTTGATGACACTCTTGGCATTCTCTCAACCAGCTTCATGGGGTAGTCGCCTGGAATGCATTTCAAATAACAGGTGTGCCTTGTTAAAAGTTAATTTGTGGAATTTCTTTTGTTGTGTTGTGTTGTTGTGTTGTGACAAGGTAGGGGTGGTTTACAGAAGACAGCCCTATTTGGTAAAAGACTAAGTCCATATTATGGCAAGAACAGCTCAAATAAGCAAAGAGAAACGACAGTCCATCAAAACTATAAGACATGAAGGTCAGTCAATGCGGAAAATTTCAAGAACTGTGCAGTCGAAAAACTATCAAGCACTATGATGAAACAGGCTCTCATGAGGACCACCACAGGAAAGGAAGACCCAGAGTTACCTCTGCTGCAGAGGATAAGTTGATTAGAGTTAACTGCACCTCAGATTGCAGCCCAGATAAATGCTTCACAGAGTTCAAGTAACAGACACATCTCAACATCAACTGTTCAGAGTAGACCGCGTGAATCAGGCCTTCATGGTCGAATTGCTGCAAAGAAACCACTATTAAAGGACACCAATAATAAGAAGAGACTTGCTTGGGCCAAGAAATACGAGCAATGGACATTAGAATGGTGGAAATGTGTCCTTTGGTCTGATGAGTCCAAATTTGAGATTTTTGGTTCCAACCGCCGTTTATTTGTGAGACTTAGAGTAGGTGAACGGATGAGCTCCACATGTGTCATTCCCACCGTGAAGCATGGAGGAGGAGGTGTGATGGTGTGGGGGTGCTTTGCTGGTTACACTGTCAGTGATTTATTGAAAATTCAAGGCACACTTAACCAGCATGGCTACCACAGCATTCTGCAGCGATACGCCATCCCATCTGGTTTCCGCTTAGTGGGACTATCATTTGTTTCAACAGGACAATGACCCAACACACCTCCAGGCTGTGAAAGGGCTATTTGATGGAGAGTGATGGAGTGCTGCATCAGATGACTTGGCCTCCACAATCACCCAACCTCAACCCAATTGAGATGGTTTGGGATGAGTTGGACCGCAGTGTAAAGGAAAAGCAGCCAACAAGTGCTCAGGATATGTGGGAACTCCTTCAAGACTGTTGGAAAAGCATTCCAGTTGAAGCTGGTTGAGAGAATGCCAAGAGTGTGCAAAGCTGTCATCAAGGCAAAGGGTTTGAAGAATCTCAAATCTCAAATATATTTTGATTTGTTTAACACTTTTTGGTTAATACATGATTCCATGTGTGTTGTTTCATAGTTTTGATGTCTTCACTGTTATTCTACAATGTAGAACATTGTCATATGGTAGCAAAGAGAACAGTCTATGACTTGGGTGGCTGGAGTCCTTTACAATTTATTTGGGCCTTCCTCTGACACCACCTGATATAAAGGTCCTGGATGGCAGTGATGTACTGGGCCGTACTCACCCCCTCTGTAGCGCCTTGGGGTTGGGTGCCTTGCAGTTGCCGTACCAAGCGGTGATATAGCCAGTCAAGATGCTCTCAATGGTGCAGCTGTATAACTTTTTGAGGATCTTATGGTGAAGTCAGTGAAGACACTTGCCAGCTGGTCAGCAAATGCTCTGAGTACGCATCCTGGTATTCCGTCTTGCTCCACGGCCTTGCAAATGTTAACCTGTTTAAAGGTCTTACTCGTATTGGCTACGTAGACATTATGTACAGGAGACATTTGTACAAAAAAGTTACGATCAGCGTAAAAAAAAACACACAAAATAACAGAATGGGTCAGGAGCCCGTAAGATGGTTGCTATCCATCTTCCCATGTAGATCTCAGAGCTGTTCAGCAGTTCAACCTATTCTATTTCAGTAATACACAAACCAGTTTAACCTATTCTATTTCAGTAATACACAAACCAGTTTAACCTATTCTATTTCAGTAATACACAAACCAGTTTAACCTATTCTATTTCAGTAATACACAAACCAGTTTAACCTATTCTATTTCAGTAATACACAAACCAGTTTAACCTATTCTATTTCAGTAATACACAAACCAATTCAACCTATTCTATTTCAGTAATACACAAACCAGTTTAACCTATTCTATTTCAGTAATACACAAACCAGTTTAACCTATTCTATTTCAGTAATACACAAACCAATTCAACCTATTCTATTTCAGTAATACACAAACCAGTTCAACCTATTCTATTTGAGTAATACACAAACCAGTTTAACATATTCTATTTCAGTAATACACAAACCAGTTTAACCAATTCTATTTCAGTAATACACAAACCAGTTTAACCTATTCTATTTCAGTAATACACAAACCAGTTTAACCTATTCTATTTCAGTAATACACAAACCAGTTTAACCTATTCTATTTCAGTAATACACAAACCAGTTTAACCTATTCTATTTCAGTAATACACAAATCAGTTTAACCTATTCTATTTCTGCAATACACAAACCGCAATGAAAGATCACTAGGAAATGTATAGCCACAACAGTGTCAACAGTATAAACCAGGGGTGGCCAACCAATGCAGGTTTTTGCTCTAGACCTGCTCCAACACACAATATGCCTGGGCTAAATACAGCAAAAACTCATAACAACCCAGTGTTTATCTTTGTGATTGTAATAGACAAGTCTGATTCTATCATATGAACCCATTGTCGATCAACCAACACAACTGATTTTCCATTCTGATAATACTGTAGCTGCAATCAGGTCACACTTGGCCAGTATGTGTCTGCCATCTGCTGGTAAAACTGCATCTGATTCATGTATTTATTCACAATGTCACATCACAGATTCATAGTTCATACCCACATCAAATCAAGTAGTCTATTATTATATTATCTTCGCCCTTAGAAGTACTTGAAACGGCAACTGATAACCAATACTATACTTTAACTTTACAATGAAAGGGTTAAAAACACATGGGTCATTATTAGACTGTATCGAATTCTATATAGTTCTATTGACTTTGATAAGCCAACTCACACAGCAAGGTAGGCTTTTCTTTCTCTCACCCAGGACAGGTGGATGTTTTCAGTAGATTATCTGATAGATTTACTCGTTGTATATTGACCCACTTGTGAAGTGGAGTGTGTGTTCATAACATGGAGTGAGAGCGAATATGGGTAATGCCTCAAACCAAAGGAATTCCCAGGGCTGCCAAACCCGACCATTCTGTCCATGTGTGCGAGTGTTTGTGTTTGTGTGTGTGTGTTTTGGGTTTTTGATAAGCTTTGGATAAACAGTATTTTGATAAACAGTCAATGGATATAATATTGTGTTGCTGAACAAATGTATAGACATAAATGATTTATGAATGCACCACCATTGCCTCACCTTATAGTGTTCTTTGTATAATTATGTCGACCATGTTGGATGAATCCAAATGAAAGAAACCAGTAACATAAACTCATAGTTTATAACTAGCTTATCATTTTATCATGTCATTTTTTTGTACAACCAAGCAGCATAGTCAATGTAAATGTTAACACACCAGTTTCCACTTCTTCCGTTTTTAAAAAGGTAGACCTACATGATGATAAACAATGTGTACTGATCTAGCTATGCATTACGCCAATAAATAATCAACAGGAGATTGTTTTGTAGGTAAAATACCATATCTTTATCGATCCCCATAACAAATTAATAACAAATTAATGTCAAATCAGGATAAATGCATCTTTCTAGAGCTCCGACTTTCCGACCTGAACATCACCGAAGACCTGATTTGACCTCATTTTTTTCAGAGTTCCCAGTTGTCTTGAAAGAACAGAAATAATCAACAAGCATGGCATAGTACAATTATACAAAGACCACAGCTTGTGAACAAAGTTATCTTCACAATCATTTAAAAGTTTCTTTGCCATCGCTGTCTGCTGAAGAGAGTCTAGAAAAGTTCAATGGAATTTTGGAGATGGTTCCTCAATGCGGAAAAAAGTGAAAAGCTCCCGAGTGGCGCAGCAGTCTAAAGGCACTGCATCTTAGTGCTAGAGGCATCACTACAGACCCTGGTTTGATTCCAGGCTGTATCACAACCGGCTGTGATTAGGAGTCCCGTAGGGCGGCGCACAATTGGCCCAGGGTCGTCTGGGTTAGGGTTTGGCCGGGGTAGGCCGTCATTGTAAATAAGAATTTGGTCTTAACTGACTCGCCTAGTTAAATAAAGGTTAAATAAAATTCAATTGGATGTTGGAGTTGCTACCAAATGGGGAGGACAACAGTCCATGTGGATGGCTGGACTATCTGTGTGCATAGGAGTTGTTCTCCTCTGTTTTTGAGCAATATGTTTATCTTAGGCTGACTGTCATTTCATATAAATCTGATAAAAAAAACAAATATTTCTCTGTGTAAATTCATTGGGTAGGCCTATAGGCTATTCGCTGTAGTATTATTCCTAATTCCTCTTTAGCTCTTGGAGTCCCAGGAAAAAAATAGACTTACAATAGCTTATTGTACACTTATTTCAAGCATTTTATTTACTACTACAGTCTGCTCTTGCCTGCTGAATGTAAAATGCAGAAACCAAAGGAAAACCTATTTACATTTCGCTGATTCTGTTGAAAAACATTTCTTAAACGGAAGCAAACGGTACGAAACGGGGAGGAACCTAGCTGAATTTGTCCAATAGAAACTCTTGTTTTGCTCTGTTTGCTTCTTTTGGTTATAAACGGTAAACGGTTTCTGTAATGAAGACGCCCCTGGGTGGGAATTTGAAAAGGAGAGAGAGAGGTGTGGTGTGATCAAAATACACCATATGAGTAGCCTGATAATGTACCCTTCTGGACCTTGTATGCAAACAGTTGAGAATAGACCCATAAGTGATGGAAATGGCTGCATAATCAGTCCTAGGCTGTAGGGTACTCCTTGTATATAGCTCCATTCTTGTGTATAAAAGTTGAAAGAAAAACATTACCATCAGAACAATAACAGCACAGTGTTGTGTTATCCTATCAAACATAACCTAGACAGTGATGTAGCTGGTATGACAGTGATTATCTCTTTTGCGTATTATCTCAGATAGTCTGCAAATTTTACTGTATTATAACACAAATTAGAATATACTCTATATTCGTAGGGTAAACAAATCTGATGCCCCATGCCACCTTCCATCCTCACCTCTCTGTTCTATGGCGTGGGATATGGATGCCAGCTGTAGCATAATGGGAGCTGTGATTATTGGACCGAAACAAACAGATTTCATTGAGGGTAAAGGTCAACCCTATTGGCCACATATGCGATCCTTTGGTTGGACAGTGACATCCGCTCTTCACTGTAAGATGCTACTGTATGTGGGTACCATTTACCATTTTATTGTAATTATTATTTTTAAAACTGCATCATTGGGAATGGCTCATAATCAAGGTTAAGTCTACACCAGTTGTATTCGGCGCATGTGACAAATTCAATTTAATTACATTTTATGCAGTTTTTTGGACATGAAGCATTCAGAGCGGTACGTTTGAGCGGTCTTGCTCTTTCTTCACTATAATCACAGGGCTAATATCAATCAGAACTATGCATGCCAGTCTATTCTGGCTAAAAGTAAAGGAGAGACTGACTGCATCACTTCTTGTTTTTAGAAGAAGCATAATGTGTTGAATATTCCAAATTGTTTACATAGTAAATTTACACACAGCACTGACACACACACTTAACCCCACCAAATGAGTGACGTTTAAAATGTATGTAGTTCTGTCCTTAATAAGCTGTCCTTGTCTATTAATGTTCTGTATTATGTCATGTTGTTGTACCCCAGGAAGAGTAGCTGCTGCAATCACCCCAGCTAATGAGGACCCCAAAAATATATATTTCTAATTAGCCCACATCCCTACAATTTACAGCTATGGCCAATAATTGTATATTCACTTGATAACAATATTACATTCCTCATTGCACTGTGTTGTTGTAACCTAGGTAGAATTGTTATTTTATTATAATGTAGGCCTAATCAATAGCGGAGTTTTGCGTGACGGACTGCTACAGAGCTCAGCCTGGAGGAACGCACAGATCGGCCATTTCATCATATGTAAACTTTTTTTTCTTGCCCTTTGACAGGTGAATATATTTATAGCCCCAATATTTTGTTAATGAGGATCCTAATATCTAGCTTATTATTTAGCTTACTCAGCTACACAACTCCAGCGTCTCTCTGTCCAGCTTTTCCCGTGCGCAGTAGGCTATAGGCTACCAACGCAAGCCTGCGCTATTCCTGTTTTCATGAAATCCCAGGAAAAGTTGTAGTCTACAAAACCTACAGGAGATTTAGATCAGCATCATCTAACCATGAAAATAAGTTACAGTGCAGCTTTTGTCCAGAAGGTGGCACTTGTGAAGTCAGATAATGTTTCTTATGTCCACAAGGTGTCACTGTTAGAGAAAGTATGAGATAGTATGAACCCATTCAACCCATAGAGGCAGTATTGTGTAAGTCGATCCGTAAGGCAAAGGGGCGGGTATTCAGGGACCCAGTCTATTGGTCGCACCTCCCGACAGTTCAGTTTTCTCACAATCTGATTGGAGAACGGTTGTTACCGGGTGGCGGTAAGAGTGTTTCCACTAGTTACCACAGTCACAAAGTCAACATTTGCGATAAGTCAACATTTGCGACAACATAGTTACTTGATGGATGCGTGTTTATGTAATACTGAATTTCTAACCTACAAGGATGACTACTGGTTACACCTTTATTAGGCTTATATAATAATCTGTATTATTAAATCAATCCAGAGACTGAGTTATCGATTGACACGAGTAATAATGTAATACTACTTGATAACGATACTTGGCCAGGCTTATAAGTACAGAGGCAAGGATATGAGTGACTAAAGTTCCACTGCCTCATAGCATAGTTTGGATTAGAGCTGCCGAATGGGACAAAAAGTCCTTTGGCCTGCACGTTCCACTAAACCAACAGGACGTGGTCCAGTCCAGAGCAGTGGTCAGTCAGCATATTGAACAGGAAGTGTTTCAGCTGACTGACTCACATAGGATGTGGCAAGACACCACTCTATTCCTCTACCATATAACTGGGGAGTGACTGGAAAGGAATGCTGACTAACTAGAGGGCTGTTCTGATTTAAAAAAAAGGACCATCTAAGGTCAAAGGGAGATTTGCTAAAAACACACCAGTTAATAATATGTCTTTATTACAAATGTGTATTAAATAATATGAAAAGTCAGTAATTATCACAGTATAGATTACTATCCAGTAAGATTGTTTTACACAATTAAGTCATTTTCCCAAATTAACAAATGTCATTTGAAATACGATACAACACATTCACATAGATATTATGTACAAATATACATACAAAGAAGACAGGTGAAATGTATAAGACAAACTTCATTACAAAGGCTTTGGCAAAAGAGTGCATACATACATACATACATACATACAATTGTGTAAAATATCTGAAAAGTAAACAAAACAATTCCTTTTGCAAAACAAAAATGTACAAATGAGCAGTAGAAGAAAATAAAATACAGAGTCCAGTGCATGTCTTCAGACATTCTCCATGAGTAAAATGGCAGCCTTGTGTGCTTGGCTGCCCCCCCTATCCATGTCATGGTTTGGGGTAAGAAGTCACTAGTGGGTAGTGTTGGGCAGAGTCTAGTTTAAGGCAGGTACCAGCATACTGAGGGAGAGTGAGGCAGGGTTTGACGGCAGCGGTTTGGGAGAGGACATTTTGTTGGGGCTGCGCACCTCGGCCTGCCAGGAGGGGGTCTTCTTGGTGGTCATGTGACGGCGGGCATGTTTGGTCAGGTGGTCGCTGCGCATAAAGCGCCGTTCGCAAACGGGACACACAAACTTCTTCTCGCCCGTGTGGGTCCGCCGGTGACGCGAGAGCTCGTCGGAGCGCGCAAACTTCTTATCGCAGCCCTCCCAACTGCAACTGAAGGGCTTCTCACCTGAGAGAGAAAATGAGAAAGAGAGTAAGTGAGCAAGTCATTATCATTTAGTCATCAACAAACCAACATGCTTTGAGTCAAATAAATTACCTTATAATCTTCAGTTTAAGTCATGATACACAATCAAGATCCTAAAATGTTATCCCATAAATGTCAAGTTCTTTCTCTCTCACTTCCACTCATCCATGAGAATCACTGTGAACTCTCTCTTACCTGTGTGTGTTCGGAGGTGTGCCTTGAGGTGGGAGCTCTTGAAGTAAGTCTTCCTGCAGCCGGGGAAGTTGCACACGTAGTTCCTCCGGCGGGAGAAGTCCATCTTGGTGGCGCTGCAGGGTCCGGCGGGCACGTAGACCGGGGCGGGGGCCAGAGGTAGCAGCTTGGTGTGGCCCAGGGTCATGACAGTCTGTGGGGAGCAGTGGGGTGCCTGAGACATCTGGGACTGGGGGAGAACCAGCATCACCGTACCCTGGGGCATAGCCTGGCCCATGAGGAAGGGCTGCTGGAGGGCCCCTAGAGGGCCAGACTGGGGCAGGATGGATGTGGGGGTCCTGGATGTCTGCATTGGGCCCTGGATGAACGCCGAGATCATCCCCGATTGGCTGCTCACTGGGAACATCTGGCAAATGATTGGAGGAATGGAGGTGGGGGGCGGGGAGAGGCGTGTGGGCAGGCTGTTTTGTGATTGGGCGTTAGCGGGAGGAGGGGAGGGGCTCTCCTTACAGTGGATAGCCTTTGGCTCTTCCTTCTCAGTCTTGACTGGCTGTTCCCTACAGGAAGAGATGAGGGTGAGGTTGGGTGTGAAGGGAGGTTTGCTGCGCTGTTCAGTCTTTACTGTGTGCTGTTGATGGACCACCAGCTCTGAGATCCTCTGTTGCTCGGTGGGGGGTGCTGGAATTTGCTCGCAGGGCTGTGTGTCTGCGGTGTGGCGGATGACGCTGGTTACCATGGCTCGGCAGGGTGCCGGTGGTGGGGTCTTTCCAGTGGTTGGGGACTCAGTAATGGAGGCCATGGGCGGTCGTGGGACCCCACAGACCCTTACAGAAAGGCTGGAGCTGGGCCGGCTCAGAGGAGAGGTGCTTGTGTGGATGGCAGCGCTGGTGGAGGTTTCAGCAAAGCTGGGGCTGTGAGGAGGTGTCATACACTGGAAACCACAGAGAAAAAAGGCAAGACAGAATGAGTGTATGTGCACCATACTAGAAAGATTTTTCAAACAGAAATTTGCATCCTGCAGCACTAATTCTAAAAAGTTTTGGGACACTAAAGTCCATGGAGAATAAGAGCACCTCCCCCCAGCTGCCCACTGCACTGAGGCTAGGAAACACTGTCACCACCGATAAATCCACGATATTCTAGAATTTCAATAAGCATTTCTCTACGGCTGGCCACGCATTCCACCTGGCTACCCCAATCCCAGCCAACAGCTCTGCACCCCCCACAGCAACTGGCCCAAGCCCCCCCCACCGCTTCTCCTTCACCCAAATCCAGACAGCTGATGTCCTGAAAGAGCGGCAGAATCTGGATCCCTACAAATCAGCTGGGCTAGACAATTTAGACCCTCTCCGAAAATTATCCGCTGCCATTGTCACAACCCTTATTACTAGTCTGTTCAACCTCTCTTTCGTATCGTCTGAAATTCCTAAAGATTGGAAAGCGGCCGAGGTCTTCCCTCTTTTCAAAAGGGGGAGACACTCGAGACCCAAACTGTTACAGACCTATATCCATCCTGCCCTGCCTTTCTAAAGTCTTCGAAAGCCAAGTGAACAAACAGATCACCGACCATCTCGAATCCCACAGTACCTTCTCCGCTATGCAATCTGGTTTCCTAGCTGGTCACGGGTGCACCTCAGCCACACTCAAGGTCCTAAACGATATCATAATGCCCATCGATAAAAACAGTACTGTGCAGCCGTCTTCATCAACCTGGCCAAGGCTTTCATCAACCTGGCCAAGGCTTTCATCAACCTGGCCAAGGCTTTCATCAACCTGGCCAAGGCTTTCATCAACCTGGCCAAGGCTTTTGACTCCGTCAGTCAACGTACTCTAATGACTGCCTCGCCTGGTTCACTAACTACTTCTCAGACAGAGTTCAGTGTGTCAAATTAGAGTGCCTGTTGTCCGGACCTCTGTCAGTATCTATGAGGGTGCCACAGGGTTCAATTCTCGGGTCGACTCTTTTCTCTGTATATATTAATGATGTCGCTCTTTCTTTGATCCACCTCTACGCAGACAACACCATTCTGTATACATCTGTCCCTTCTTTGGACACAGTGTTAACAAACCTCCAAATGAACTTCAATGCCATACAACACTCCTTCTGTGACCTCCAACTGCTCTTAAACGCTAGTAAAACTAAATGCATGCTCTTCAACCGATCGCTGCCCGCACCCGCCCGCCAAGCATCACTACTCTGGACGGTTCTGACTTAGAATATGTCGGCAACTACAAATACCTAGGAGTCTGGCTAGACTGTAAACTCTCCTTCCAGACTCATTAAGCATCTCCAATTCAAAGTTAAATCTAGAATCGGCTTCCTATTTCACAACAAAGCCTGCTTCACTCATGCTGCCAAACATACCTTCGTAAAACTGACTATCCTACCAATCCTTGACTTTGGCTATGTCATTTACAAAATAGCCTCCAACACTCTACTCAGCAAATTAGATGCAGTCTATCACAGTGCCATCTGTTTTGTCACAAAAGCCCCATATACTACCCACCATTGCGACCTGTATGCTCTCGTTGGCTGGTCCTCGCTACATATTCGTCGCCAAACCCACTGGCTCCAGGTCATCTGTAAGTCGTGGCTAGGTAAAGCGCCGCCTTATCTAAGCCCACTGGTCACCATAGCAACACCCACCCATAGCACGCACTCCAGCAGGTACAGATGAGTCGGAAGTTTACATACACCTTAGCCAAATACATTTAAACTCAGTTTCACAATTCCTGACATTTAATCCTAGTAAAAATGTCCTGTCTTAGGTCAGTTAGGATCACCACTTTATTTTAAGAATGTGAACCCCTATAAGCTATAGGATTGAGGTCAGGGCTTTGTGATGGCCTCCCCAATATCTTGACTTTGTTGTCCTTAAGCCATTTTGCCACAACTTTGGAAGTGTGCTTGGGGTCATTGTCCATTTGGAAGACCCATTTGCGACCAAGCTTTAACTTCCTGACTGATGTCTTGAGATGTATATCCACATAATTTCCCCTCCTCATGATGCTATCTATTTTGTGAAGTGCACCAGTCCCTCCTGCAGCAAAGCACCCCCACAACATGATGCTGCCACCCCCGTGCTTCACGGTTGGGATGGTGTTCTTTGGCTTGCACGCCTCCCCCTTTTCCTCCAAACATAACGATGATCATTATGGCCAAACAGTTCTATTTTTCTTTCATCAGACCAGAGGACATTTCTCCAAAAAGTATCTTTGATCCCATGTGCAGTTGCAAACTGTAGTCTGGCTTTTTTATGGCGGTTTTGGAGCAGTGGCTTCTTCCTTGCGGAGCGGCCTTTCAGGTTATGTCGATATAGGACTCGTTTTACTGTGGCTATAGATACTTTTGTACCCGTTTCCTCCAGCATCTTCACAAGGTCCTTTGCTGTTGTTCTGGGATTGATTTGCACTTTTTGCACCAAAGTACGTTCATCTCTAGGGGACAGAACGAGTCTCCTTCCTGAGTGGTATGACGGCTGCATGGTCCCATGGTGTTTATACTTGGTACTCTTGTTTGTACAGATGGACGTGGTACCTTCAGGCATTTGGAAATTGCTTCCAAGGATGAACCAGACTTGTGGAGGTCTACAATTTTCTTTCTGAGGTCTTGGATGATTTCTTTTGATTTTCCCATGATGTCAAGCAAAGAGGCACTGAGTTTGAAGGTAGGCCTTAAAATACATCCACAGATACACCTCCAATTGACTCAAATTATGTCAATTAACCTAACAAAAGCTTCTAAAGCCATGACATCATTTTCTGGAATTTTCCAAGCTGTTTAAAGGCACAGTCAATTTAGCATATGTAAAATTCTGACCCACTGGAATTGTTATACAGTGAATTATAAGTGAAATTATCTGTCTGTAAACAGTTGTTGGAAACTACTTGTGTCATGCACAAAGTAGATGTCCTAACTGACTTGCCAAAACTATAGTTTGTTAACAAGAAATTAGTGGAGTGGTTGAAAAACGAGTTTTAATGACTCCAACCTAAGTGTATGTAAACTTCCGAATTCAACTGTATATTTCACCGGTCACCCCCAAAGCCAACACCTCCTTTGGCTGCCTTTCCTTACAGTTCTCTGCTGCCAATGACTGGAACGAATTGTAAAAAAATAAAAATTAAATAATATTTTTTTTTTTAAATAAATAAATCACTGAAGTCGGAGATATATCTCCCTCACTAACTTCAAGCATCGGCTGTCAGAGCAGCTTACCGATCGCTGCAGCTGTACACAGCCCATCTGTAAATAGCCCATCCAACCAACTACCTCACCTCAACTCATATGCAGATTTTCTATCATGTTATTGACTGTATGTTTGTTTATTCCATGTGTAACTCTGTGTTGTTATATGTTGTCGAACTGCTTTGCTTCATCTTGGCCAGGTCGCAGTTGTAAATGAGAACTTGTTCTCAACTGGCCTACCTGGTTAAATAAAGGTGAAATAAATAAGTAGAACAAAGAACCACTGTGGTGTTCTAGTACAGCCACTGTGGTGTTCTAGTACAGCCACTGTGGTGTTCTAGTACAGCCACTGTGGTGTTCTAGTACAGCCACTGTGGTGTTCTAGTACAGCCACTGTGGTGTTCTAGTACAGCCACTGTGGTGTTCTAGTACAGCCACTGTGGTGTTCTAGTACAGAAGTCCTAGGTTGGGTGTGTTCTGTTTCAAATTGGAGGTTTAATGTAGCTGTTAGGAGAGATACGTGAGTGGTCACGTATGCACACTACACTAATGACTAGTTCGAGCTGGGTGGCTGTAAAACAGTGATTTTTACAACCAGCATCTGAGAGAGATGAGCACTGGGTGAAGTTGAAACCGCCTATCAGGCAATTTCTCCTTATCTCTTTCCTGACACCTGTGCAGCAACCTCCCTAACCCCTATAAGCCATGCAAAGTTTTTAGCAAACACACCAACCTGAGATAAAGATACTGTCTCAACGCTGGTTTACACAGTAAGTCAAAGCTAGGACTCAGATGTTTATGTGTGATGGTTGTTTTGGGATGTGTGGTGTTTATGGCTGTCCATAGAGAATACACTCTTACCAGGGAGGAGAGCGAGACAAAGTCCTTGGGGGGCTCCGATGGGTCCGGAGGCAAGAGGGAGTCGCAGGAGTCCGAGGCAGGGGTAAGGGGTCTGGGTTTGCAGGAGTTGGGGCGGTGTTGGCCCCAAGAGCTCATGCAGACCAGAGCCTCTGCAGCCTCCAGGTCTGTGTACTCCAGACTGCAACCTGGGGACGACTGCTCACTGTAGTGCCTCTTCCTCTTCAGATAGGAGCCACAATAGTCCATCACCACCCCATTCATCTGGAGGAAAGAAAGTTTTTCTGATGATGATATAATAGAAGACTGGTGAGTCACCATAGGGACGAATCACAACAATAACTGGGAAATGAGACCCAATCAAAACCATACAGCTAGATGTATTCATTTGCATACCAAGGGAAGCATCCAAATGACCTCAAATAAAATGTCTGAAATGTTTCTATTCTTACCAGTCATTAGCTTAATGTCAAGTGCCAGTTGCTGCGAGGTTGTCACAGTGTGGCCGTTAGAGTGCTGAAGGAGCAGGCTTTTGAGATTACATCCCATCTGCCCTAAAGCTACGAGCCAAGTAACCTCCCATTGCCAAATATAGACCAACTAGTGATGTATCCCTACCACTAGCCACGTGAGACCGAAACCCGCATGCTGAGGGGATGTTACCCAGTGTGAACGCTGCATCAGGAAGTGCTTTGTCTACAATGACACTATCAGTGATAGTATGGCCACTCCCAACATCAAATAATGTGACCAGTTTCACATAGTGAAAGAGTAGCCCGCCTAGGCAAAACAATACCACTCTACTGGGCTACCTTATCATAGGGTGACGTTGGGTAACATTAACACAGGTCAATAAAACAAATGCTACATTATTGCACAATTCTGTCAACTGGGCACTGTTGAATTAAAGATATTGGACCAACGGTCAATCATTGCGAAGTCATTGGATAATATGATTGGATGGTATAAATGTAAATATGTCTCAATTAATCTTGTTTTTTTCTCAATAATTCTGAACTAACATGACTCAATTACCAACTGAATAATATTGTAACGTGAAAAGTAAAAAGTGAAACTAATAAACTAGAGTGACAAACAAATACAGTATCCTATTGACCCATTATTCGAATGCTGAACGTTAGTCATATGAAATAACACGCATGTTGACTTGAAATAATAATATTCATAAAAAAATATACATCTTCTTACCCCATACGAGACTTCAATTTCTGAACATTTTTGTGAGGGCATTGTTTAGGTATATTTGAATTAAGTTTAGCGTCAACCGGATATGGAACAAAAGAAGCGGTGCTACTCCGCCCGATCAGTAGACTGGCTGTTCAATTCGTTTTCACTACGTCCTCTCTCAGCTGTGTAAAACATCAGGATAAAAAAAGGAAAACAAAATTCACAACACACAGGCGGGTGGCAACATGCCACCAATGAAACACAAATGTGTGTGAGACCTTAGCCAATAGCAGGTGAGACGACGCGTGATCAGTGCATGGTGGCCGGACGATTGGAGGAAATAGGGTGCGTGGCTGTTGGTGGGCGTGCAAAGGGGTCATCGGTGTCAGAAAGAACCCGATGAACTGCAAGTCTGAAAACTAGGTGAAAGGTCTTATGCTGCGTTCATTACAACTGGGACCTCGGAACTCGGAAATCTCTGACTTCAGTGCGTTCAAAACAACTGGGAACTCGGAAAAAACTAGCTTCGACTGGGAATAATCGATTTGAACGGTCAGAATGTCAGAATTCCAACTCGGGACTCTTTCTAGAGCTCCGATTTCCGACCTGAAGATCACTGACGTCCTGATTGACATAGTATTTTTCCGAGTTCCCAGATGTTTTGAACGCGGAACTAGTGCCGAATGAGGGGACTCCTGAGTTTCTCCCATATGTTTTTGACATACTTTTATGTTTATTATTTTTTACAGGATATCTAAAGCTTTTAGAGTTGGCCAATGAATGCTCTCGTTTTTTGTCAGTTAGAGTAGTTTGTCAGCTATTAAAATCACAATGTTGTGCTTTTCAGATTCAGTAAAACGTCATGCTCTATTTTACCACCTTAATGATGTGCATTTCAAGCTACACCATTGTCACATCGTATCTAACCTAACATAGCAGGGGTAAAATGAACATTTTATCAGACCTTAGTAACGTTCATATTATATCTGTTACAAAACATCTCTACTTATTGCTACTTCTAGTAGATATATTACTATGTAGCTAATACATGTTTGGCACGTGTTTGATTTATTTTGACACTTCTGTTTTCAAATACTGCATGAGACCATGTTGAACTTCAGAGGCCTCGGGTTGCCTAAAGCATAAAAATATATAACAAACATTGAACTAAATCCAAAATCACAGTGAAAAAATCAACACCCCATAGTATTATAAACATTGTTGGGTCATATTTGAGTTAAAGATTGTTTTTAGACCCACCCCACTCAACCCCATATGGTTAATATGGTCTTGTAAAAAACATCTTTAAAGGAATTCTAGGGTGGAGCTTGTGAACAACCTAGCCTCTCTGTTTTTGTCCATAGAGCCCAACATTTTGCCCCGGCCCCCATTGTTATGGTACGGAAAAACAGAGTACCGGTATGTAGGATATATCATGTCAAAATCACAGGATGTTGTATAGGCCTAATACATCATTTAATATGTCATGAACTTATAACAAAGACAATGCATCATATGGCTTCAGAGAAGGCTTACCGTAGCTCTGGACTCAACATTTCATTGCACCAAGAGCATAGCTGTGTTTTAACCATGGGCAACACATTTAATGTAATATCGAAATGGTATTAAATATCCAAATATAATTTTGTTGTTGCAGTTATTGTACATGTCTCTTCATTACAGGCGGCTGGTGGCACCTTAAATGGGGAGGACGGGCTTAATAGCTGGAATGGAATAAATGGAAAGGTATCGAACACATCAAACACTCGGTTTCCATGTGTTTGATACCATTTCATTCACTCCATTCTAACCATTATTATGAGCCATCCTCCCCTCAGCAGCCTCCTGTGCCTCTATATGTATGGTTTCTCAGAATTGCATGTCACAAATTCAAATGAGTGCTGACCTACATCTCCGAAATGTTGCATCATCAAAATTGTTTACATGATGAAAGAAACTATAGTGTATGTCAAAAACTCTGCAACTGCAGTAGCCTATGTAATTAGATTGCAATCTAAGATATCTGACACACACTTAACACATTTTTAAAAAGACTGTTTAAATGTTTTCTACATTCCCCATTCTCTGAACCTCTGAAAAGATTCAAATGAAACTGGTCATCTTCATTCTCTCTGTAGTTCAATCAACCAGTTTTCCCACCCAAACGCCCCGGTATGTCAGGAGTGACCCGGGAGGCCGTGCCCCACTTCAAGTCACATAAGCATGACCTCAGGCAGCAGGGCTGAGTAGGGCTTGGTTGTACAATGCAACCCAGTGCCAGCAGCACAGCATAAGCAGTGAGAGGTGCAGAGGGAGGAGCAGGGCTAGAGATAGAGGCTGGAGCAGCAACAGAAACTGTTTGTGATATAAGTGGGGTAGAACCGTATGAACTCGGTCAACAAGAAAACTGGAGGAAAGGTTAACGCTGGTCATATCTAGGCTCACACCTCCCCTCGCCTGCTAACTCCTCCTCTCAGGAACTTCCATGAGGGGACACAGAAAGTGGGAGTTGGAGGCAGTCGCCCTGTGAGAGTTAGATATACCACCCCAGAGGCTATCACTCACTCCCACCCCCAAGCCCTGATATGTGGACACTTCGGACAGGGAAGCAGAGTCAAGTAGAGGAATAGTCATTCTCACAGAAGTGTACCTCTCAGATATCAGGCTGGTCCCATAGACTAGACATAACATAGTACATGAAAATCCAGGACACTCAAATTTGTATGATATGTTTGGCATGGTTACATAAGACAGAATGTTACTTAAGGCAAAAACAAAAGGAGGTGGTTAGTCAGGCTGTAGCAACCCAATGGGTGCGTATTCTAATCTCATCATGGACAAGTTTAGCATTTTAGCTAATTAGCAACTTTTCAAATACTTGCTACTTTGCAACTACTTAGCATGTTAGCTAACCCTTCCTCTAAGCCTAACCCTTAACCCTTTTAGCTAATCCTTCCCCTTCCCCTAACACAAACCTTAACCCTTTAACCTAACTCCTAACCTTAACCCTAACCCCTAGCCCTAACGTTAGCCAGCTAGCTAACATTAGTATTAGCCAGCTAGCTCTAAACGTTAGCCACAACAAATTGGAATTTGTAACATATCATATGTTTTGCAAAATCGTGTAACATATTGTACGTTTTGCTAACTCGGGAACATATCATACGAAATTGAATTTGTAACATATCATACAGAATGGATGATGGACATCCACAAATTAATACATACCATAGGAAACGTAACATATCATCCTATAGGAGTTTCCCAGATTTACTTACAGAATAATACCAAATGCTCTGGGACCAGGCTGCTGCCATGCGTTATTGCAAACTTGTGCTGACTATACACCAAATAGTGTATTAATGATAACAAACCTGTTTGGATTTGTCAAGAGAGGGTTTGATATAATCAGCTGGTGTGATGGCACAATGGACAGGAATTTTGTTTTGGCAGTAACATGAGGATAATGACTAAATGCCTCAACTGAACAAACAGACAAGGGGCCTCAAAATGATTGATCAGGGTATCAACACTGTGCATGACAGCATTATAACAAACTACTATTGGGCAAATTTGATCCCACAGGCACAAATGACATGGATTACATTGCGTTCTAATTTGAACCAATACCCTAAAGTTGGTTAATAAATAATAGTTTTTTGATGGTATGACCATCTGGAGATGATCTATATGGGACTATCCAAATAAAATGTGACCATAAATGCAAAGTCCTCATTATGACTAATTGCTATGTACTATAAAAAAGGAAATACTTGTTCATAGTAAACTAAATGTGTGTTTCTCTAAAATGATGTCCTGTTCAGATGTTATCAACATCTAGTTATATGGTGAGAACTCTGAGTACGACTCTGGGTTCCAGAACTTCATTATGGTCTCCAGAAAACATACGGCAGCAGCACCTGAATCTACATCAGTGGAGGGGCTCATAATAATGGCTGGAATGGAGCATATGGAATGGCATCTAACCATGTGTTTGATGTATTTGATGTATTTGATATCATTCCACCTATTCCGCTCCAGGCATTACCACGAGCTCGTCCTCCCCAATTAAGGTTCCACCAAGCTCCTGTGGTCTACATACACACGTGTCTTCACCTGTCTTCTGCTCTGTCAATTCAGACAGGCAGCCGCGAGAAACGCTGAACCCATGCCCTAGTGTGTGTTTGTTTGTGTGTCTGAGGAATGCTGAACCCATCCCCTAGTGGAAGCTTCACTGGGCATGGGACCATGAGGTCCCGAGGAGGGCCTGCCTAAAATACCTCGGAGAGATGACATTTCGCTCTGACAGTCGGTCATGACAGTCATCGTAGCTAGCCACAGGGGGGTTGGCATCTGGGTGAAAGGACAACAGCAAGGGAGACCGTCTACCTACCGTATCACCGAGTGGCACATGTCCCAATGGTCCTATGACCTGTCACTGTGCCGGTTGGCATGCAGCATTCAACCTGCCCTGTGGGGCACAGCCACAGTGCCAAGCTATGCCATGACTGGCATAGGTAGGGGATTAGTTGTACTACTTCCTTTTACATTGCTGACAAGTTGTTAGCCTATGCACTATTTTGATGTCAATCAGTGTGTTAGCCTATCCGTTTTCGAAAAAGGTTTTGGCTTGTGCTATGCCGTTTTTCCATGGTGCTCACGGAAGAACAGGTTGTCTCTTTGTGTGTTTGTATCATTGTTGTTAAGTGTTATCCTTATCAAGACTGACTGATTTGACTCCAAGCTTCTTTGTCCCTCTATATTGACTATACATTGTACATTGATTGATTAATATAAGATCAAGATTCATCAAAATAAGCACAATTGACTGCAAATTATTAAGCAAACAAATGCTAATAAGCAGTTCTCATCAGATTTAAATGTGAAATGCTGGTTAAGCAGCAATCTCCATTTCAGGTGAACCATATTCCATACTAGGCTATCTGTTCAAGTCGGCCATTTTCCTTTTGTGGGAGTACTGTCTATCAATCATCTGAAAACAGGCCACACCCCCCCACAGACATAGCAGTGCAATTCCCAACAGGACTCACTCAGGATTGGTGCGTATTGGATGCCAAAACCAATCTGTTACTATGACACATGAACACATTAGCTGCTAAATTTGCCGGCTGTTGTCTAGGTAACTGTGGGCGGCGAGGCAGGTTTGAAGGCTTGGCGGTTCCCTAGTGGAGCTCCATTGAGACGGTCTGGGCACGTGTGGTTTATCTGATGCTTACCTCTGAAATTCGAGAGAATTGGAGTAATTTGTGTTTGGACAAGGTATTGGGATCTGTCTGTCAGTGCCTGTTTTATTGTTTGTGGTCTTTGAAGATAGGGGATTCTGGCACCAGGATCAATACAACAAGATAGTAGTGTCTACCATCCATCTGTGCTGCTTATGTCTCCCTATAAACACTCAAGCTTTATCTGCAGTTGCAAAAAAGAAACTGAACCGTCAGTGGAAGGTTGAAGAGATGTTGATATCTATGGTGCCTTCGGAAAGTATTCAGACCCCTTGACTTTTCCCATATTTTGTTACGTTACAGCCTTATTCTAAAATGGATTAAATAAAACATTTCCCTCGTCAATCTACACACAATAACCCATAATGACAAAGCGAAAACAGATTCTTTGAATTTATTTCAAATGTATAAAAAAAAAAATCTATATTTTTTTTACATAAGTATTCAGACCCTTTGCTATGAGACTCAAAATTAGGCTCAGGTGCATCCTGTTTCCATTAATCCTCCTCGAGATATTTCTACAACTTGATTGGGTCCACCTGTGGTAAATTCAATTGACTGGACATGATTTGGAAAGGCACACACCTGTCTATATAAGGTCCCACAGTTGACAGTGCAAGTCAGGGCAAAAACCAAGCCATGAGGTAGAAGGAATTGTCCGTAGAGCTCCGAGACACGATGGTGTCGAGGCACAGGTCTGGGGAATAGTACCAACACATTTCTGCAGAATTGAAGGTCCCCAAGAACATAGTGGCCTCCATCATTCTTAAATGGAAGAAGTTTGGAACCACCAAGACTCTTCCTAGAGCTGGCCGCCCTGCCAAACTGAGCAATCGGGGGAGAAGGTCCTTGGTCAGGGAGGTGACCAAGAACCCGATGGTCACTAAAAAAGCTCTAGAGTTGATGAACGGAGCAAAGTACAGGGAGATCCTTGATGAAAACCTGCTCCAGAGCGCTCAGGACATCAGACTGGGGCAAGGGTTCACCTTCCAACAAAACAATGACCCTAAACACACAGCCAAGACAACGCAGGTGTGGCTTCGGGAGAAATGTCTCTGAATGTCCTTAAGTGACCCAGCCAGAGCCTGGACTTCAACCCGATCGAACATCTCTGGAGAGACTTGAAAATAGCTGTGCAGCGACGCTCCCCATCCAATCTGACAGAGCTTGAGAGGATCTGCAGAGAAGAATGGGAGAAACTCCCCAAATACAGGTGTGCCAAGCTTGTAGCGTCATACCCAAGAAGACTCGAGGCTGTAATCGCTACCAAAGGTGCTTCAACAAAGTACTGAGTAAAGGGTCTGAATACTTATGTAAATGTGATATTTCAGTTGTTTATTTTTAATACATTTTAGAATAAGGCTGTAACGTAACAAAATGTGGAAAAAGTCAAGGGGTCTGAATACTTTCTGAATGCACTGTACTCTACTTATGGTCCTACAATCTCAATAACAACTGGAAAAGATGGGTGCTATGCAGCAAAGGGAATCTAATTGTGCACTCTAATAATCTATCCATGTTATAGTCCAACTGTGACCACTAAGCAAATTTACATGGAGGCCTTTTCCAGATCCCGCTCTGAAGTTCCCTCTATGGCCAAGTGCACTTTCACTTAAGTCCAATAATGCCTCCACTCAGTGCGTAATTTGAGCCGGACCGGAACAGGATCCAGAACCTCTCGTGGCATGAATTTTCTTCCTTCGCTTTTTGCAATGTAAAAATTATAATAAAAATTCTTAAACTTCATTTGAGTTGCCTCTTCGTTAATTCTCCTGCCCCCCCCAAAGAAAACGTAATGTGAAAAAGTCGTTTTTGGTTATGGTTTATGGTTTGCGCAACATTGTAAACTATGTTTGAGACCAACGTGTGGCTATGTGAGAAGTCCGCCTGTATCTCTCACAGAACTAGAATGAAATGGACTTTCTTTTATGAGCTCTCTACTCTGATAGACACGAGCCTGTAACTCTCATCTCTCTACTCTGATAGACACGAGCCTGTAACTCTCATCTCTCTACTCTGATAGACACGAGCCTGTAACTCTCATCTCTCTACTCTGATAGACACGAGCCTGTAACTCTCATCTCTCTACTCTGATAGACACGAGCCTGTAACTCTCATCTCTCTACTCTGATAGACACGAGCCTGTAACTCTCATCTCTCTACTCTGATAGACACGAGCCTGTAACTCTCATCTCTCTACTCTGATAGACACGAGCCTGTAACTCTCATCTCTCTACTCTGATAGACACGAGCCTGTAACTCTCATCTCTCTACTCTGATAGACACGAGCCTGTAACTCTCATCTCTCTACTCTGATAGACACGAGTCTGTAACTCTCATCTCTCTACTCTGATAGACACGAGCCTGTAACTCTCATCTCTCTACTCTGATAGACACGAGCCTGTAACTCTCATCTCTCTACTCTGATAGACACGAGCCTGTAACTCTCATCTCTCTACTCTGATAGACACGAGCCTGTAACTCTCATCTCTCTACTCTGATAGACACGAGCCTGTAACTCTCATCTCTCTACTCTGATAGACACGAGCCTGTAACTCTCATCTCTCTACTCTGATAGACACGAGCCTGTAACTCTCATCTCTCTACTCTGATAGACACGAGCCTGTAACTCTCATCTCTCTACTCTGATAGACACGAGCCTGTAACTCTCATCTCTCTACTCTGATAGACACGAGTCTGTAACTCTCATCTCTCTAGCGTTGCAGCACCCCTGATAAATGTAAATACATTTGCCAAAGTTATAGAGTTACTGCTGTCTGTTCAGAAAGAAATGAAATAATTCAGAATAGCCTACTACACCCCGAGAAAGCCTGTAATTTACCCATAGAGGATCAATAGCTTCTTTTAAAACATATCCTGACTGTGGAGTTTAGTCCAATTACAAGGCCTAGCCTACAGTCGGGAACATGCAGTAAATCTGTCAGTGAACAAACAGCATGCAGACAAAACAGGCCTTTCGCAATATTTCAAATACAATCTGGGAAAACACAGGTTGGAAAGCAAATGGCTCCTGCTGAAAAGAGAAGATCGTCTGTTGCAGGCTACCAAAATATTTGATCAACTTCCAAATATTGTTTTACAAAGTAGAAGCGCACTCGCACGAGCGTATCGGCCATCACCAGAGAGTGAGCTACACATCATTGGGTGAGTCAGTGAAACTGGAAAGCATTTTTAGGACTATCATTTCTTCTTCATATTGTAGACTACAATATGTGTTTCCATATACCTAGCCTATTGATGGATTGAAGATAAGGTCATTTTTATTGATTTCAGATTCTCAGTTTGTCAATGTCAAATGATCATGTCATTTCGATAATTTGTGTGGTATTATAAAATATTCTAGGTTAAAAAACATGAGCTGGCGCACACCCAGAAAAATTTGTTTGTGTGGAGGTGCTGACTAACGGCGAATAAACTATAAACTATCAAAATAAAGAAAGTCGCACACTCCATATATAAACTGCCAGCAATTGAATGGGTATTTACCAACGTTTCAGCATCACTGTGCCTTCCTCAGGGTAATGTCATGAATACTAGAACCAAGTTATCTAGACAAACAGTGCAATTAGTGCAACCAATGACAATAGTGAGGGGTGTGTCATAATGATTAAGTTAATTAAAATTAATTAGTGAAACTGTTAAAAAAAACAATAGTTTATGGCATATTAAATATATTACGCTATTGTTATCATATAGAAACATAATTGAATATTATACATCATATTAGCATCAACACACATTATTGTTTAATTCAATTTCACATAATTGTTTCGTATTTCATTTCATATTTGTTACATGCAATCTTTTGGTTCAACCATAATGTATCATGAGCATCATCAACAGGGGGAACATATTAGGTGTACGCTAATAAGCTGTAGAAAGAATATATCTGTCACGTCCTGACCTGTAAAGGGGTTATTTGTTATTGTAATTTGGTCAGGACGGGGCAGGGGATGTTTGTTTTATGTGTTTCGGGGTTTTTGGTTAATGTTCTATGTTAGTATATTTCTATGTTCGTTCTAGTCTTTCTATTTCTATGTTTAGTTTATTGGGTTGACCTTCAATTGGAGGCAGCTGTTCCTCATTGCCTCTAATTGAAGGTCCTATTTAGTAGGGGTGTTTTTCCATGGGTTTTTGTGGGTAGTTGTTCCATGTGTAGCTGTGTGCCTTACAGGACTGTTTTTCGTCATTGTTTTTGTTTAAGTGTTTATTTTGGTTTTCTTCTGAATAAAGAAGATGAGTATTCACATTCCCGCTGCGTCTTGGTCCCATCCTTGTGACGAACGTGACAATATCAATTTCTAAGACTTGTTCACAAATTATAAAGATTCTGCCAAAGTCTCCAGTCATGTAAAATAACGTAGAATTGCATTGCATGAAATGCATTTATAAAAGGCAAAATTCTCATACTCACCTTTTATCACGGCACCTCCCAATTTACAAATGAAGCACTGCCCTCACTGCCAACTCACTGCCAACTCACTGTGTTGTGTATGGACACATATGGGTCTATGTGATAGGCTCAGAGATTCTTGGGAATATGGGTCAGGCGGAGGGCCAAGTAAGCCTCAGAGGTTCAGACACAGCCTTAAGAAGCAAAGTGTCACCGGCCACATCATCACGATGACGCAAAATTAATCACATGATGATGTGGCCGGTGACACTTTGCTTCTTGCAAGTCCCAAAACTTCAAAACGTGACTGCTGAACTGCAAAACATTTTGGAACTGTATCAACAATGGACTGATGAAAAATACCAAAATACCCTCAAGGAAACATACAAACAGTGAGTGGGGAAAGCTGGGGCTTTCCCATGACAAACAGGTTTGGAATATATCTCAAATGAGGTTCGTTTGAGGATTCTGTGTAAGTGTTTTTTGAGTAGGTCAAATGACCAGCAACAAAATAATCATTACACATATGTGGGTAACATTTCATGGTACTCAAGGGGAGGGTGAGTTGGTCTCATAAGTGGGGTGAGGTACTCACTCATGCAATCTATCAAGACCATGCTGAATCATAAGGACTTGTTGAAATGCGGGGGGCTGATCTATATCTCGAAGTTTGGGTACAGTCAGTGGTGACCCGTCATTCAGGGAAGGTGGGGCAGAGTTTGCAAGCAATGTACAAAAAAAATGGTCTATTTTTCCCCTCTTTAGTTAGCCTACTGTTCTGACTTGGTGGTGCACATGTGGCCTGTAGCCTGTTTTAGAGAAATGTAATCATCGAATATTGTAAGAGCTTTCATTGTCTGCTTATATGCCCCCTGTATTTATCCTACGGTTCTGACTTGGTGTACAGGGAGAACATTGTAAGAATGGCCCATGTTCTGAATTCTGTCGCTGCACATTTCAAAAGTGCTGAACAAATAGTTATATTGACTACGTCCATCCTAGCTCGCTCATTAATTTCTTAATCGAAATTACGGATGGCCTCTTATCCGCTTGTTGTCCCCTTATGCCATAATTTGTACATCTCACTTGTCAGTAGAAACCACATTTGTTTAAGCAAGTCAGCCATATCAGCAAAACAAAATGTAAAGGCAGTAAATGAGGCAGAATTAACTGTTTCGCTGACAGACAAGGCTCAGCTGATAGCCAGGTGTCGCAGTGATAAGGTGTTGGGACTGCTCTTGGGACTCTGCTATTAGGACTGCTTTATGTAGGCCCTAACAGTTTGTGGGCACCATTTGTCACCGTTATAGTGCAATTAATGTATTGTTTAGTGTTGTGTTCTGTAGTGGCTTTGCTGGCAAGCATAAAACGTATTATTTTTTATTTTTGCCGCACCAAGATTTACATGCTGAAATCGCTATTGGGTACAGTAGTCTGCAGGGGCGCTGTTGACATACAGTACTTACACAAATATATGCCACATTATAAATTGGGTGGTTCAAGCCCTGAATGCTGATTGGCTGATAGCCGGGGTATATCAGACTATATACCACAGGTATGACAAAACATGTATTTGTACTGCTCTAATTACATTGCTAACCAGTTTATCATAGCAATAAGCCTCCTCAGGGGTTTGTGGTATATTGCCAATATACCACGGCTAAGGGCTGTATCCAGGCATTCCGTGTTGCGTCGTGCATAAGAACAACCCTTAGCCGTGGTATATTGGCCATATACCACATCCCCTCGGGCCTTATTGCTTAATTGTATACTGTATAGACTCGGGAGAAATAAAGAGAGCACCTTGCGTCTTTAGCAATAATACCATTCTTTCCAGATTAGTTTATTAGTGACCCAGAAGTATTTCAACCAGTGTTGTTAATCATGACTTGTGATCAAGAATGTTCTCCTACTATGATGCTATTTTGAGAGCTCTGAACAAACGCCTAAGAACCATCCAATCATTCATGAAGACCTGTCACAGAGTCAATAGTCCTCAAAATGAGTCCACACATTAGGATAGACTGAACAGCATTATATAACTGATACGGGATGTTTACTTCAATGGACTCCCTCAAAATATCCTGACCAGTCTTGCACAAACACGCAGACTAAAACAGAACCATCACTGATGAAAATAGAGGTGTTGACCTGCATTTGAGGTCTCACTGTCTTGCCCAAACAAAGGAACATCAGACAGTCATGCTTTCACTTGGTATTCCCACAGTAGAGCAGTCCAGGGTTACAAACCCCTGGTAGCAAAACAAACACATGTTCTCGAAAAGACACTGCTCAACTCCATTGGCTCTTTGAGATATGTTCCAAAGAGCTGAAATTAAAACACAAACTCAAGATATTAATAAAATGACTGACAGGGATGTAAGCATTAATAACTCATATACTGTACATACGGTATTGTTCAAACTGAACCTGAATGTGTGTGTTTTTTAGCAAATAATGACTTGCCATGGAAATAGTGGCTCAAAACAAACCTGTGAGCGCCAGCAGGTGAGACAAAAGAGTCTCTGGGGTAAAATGCAGGACATTCTGAGAAAAATGCAACCGAGTTGCTAAGCAACCATGTCTTCCCCACCCCACCAGTCTACAGCAGCAGGCCCAGTCAGTCTCTGGCACTACTTCCCTCAAGCTATTAAAGTCTGTTTTTCACTCCCTAAGGGCAGTCTATGGACCCCAGCCAAGAAAGACTTTACGTTGCCTCTCTTATCGGGTGTTCCTCCGCTACCCAGTCCTGTGCCAGACAAGAAAAAGGGAGGATGAGTGGAAGAGAGCAGATGGCCTAGTGCTCATGGGTAGCTCTCGAGGCTCGCCTGGGTGTATAAAGTTTAACTGAATCTGTCCGCCTCGCCTCACGCCTCTTATCTTCATACCCAGAAATCTGTTAGTGGCTCAGTCATGGTTGTATAGCTCCGCCCTGTCCACCCACCCACTCAGCCCCAGATTTAGATTTATTTCACAGTATCCTGCTTTGGTTACAGCAGGCCAGGCCCATTCACATCCACAGCCTTATAAGTCTCTCTGTCAGTCTGTCTTGTTGTCTAGGATCTAATGAGCCACTTCATAGGGCCAGGTGCGGTTTGTGATTATGCAATAGGTGACATGGAAGTACAGTATCCAGTCTGCTAAAGTCTGTGAGGATTCTACATTACGTTGAGCTGGAAAAAGCCCCTCTCTTTACTTCTAATACACGTATCAGTTTAGGAGCATTACACCTGTTACATTAGCATTACTGTAGATATTATTCAGTACAGGGGTTTCCCTTAAATGAGTAGGCCAATGTCGGTTGGTATTGTTGAGTGGGCGTCCTCTAATTACCAGGGAGCCAGAACCCACAAAAATAAATCCTCAAAAGAAAAAAACTACAATTAGTTTATCTTTCGAGGGTTCTGGCTCCCTGTTAATTAGAGGACGCCCACTCAACAATACCAACCGACATTGGCCTACTCATTTAAGGGAAACCCCTGTACTGAATAATATCTACAGTAATGCTGATGTGACAGTGATAGTTGCCTTTGTGTGCCTATTTCTCTGCTACACTCACCTGTTTCTCTAGCCTAACATGTCTGAAAATAGTACCCAAATATAAACCAGTCTGGTTGGTCTGGACGCACTATACCAAACAATGCCTTACCACTATATATTTTGTGTGGACAGGCAGAGGGAGAGGCTACGATGGCGAGTCCATTTGAGGGCATCGGTGTGTTTTCGGAGCAATGTGGTGACTGGCGAGCGAGGCTGGGTGTTACTGGTTTCACACCTGTTTCCTGTCAGTGGGGCTTTGGGGTTGGTGCCCAGACATATGGGCCTGTGGAAGACTGAGGCCAGGCTGCATTCCAAACGGCACCATATATAGTGCATCATAGCACCCTTTTCCCTATATAGTGCAGTACTTTAGACCATGGCCCATAGGGTCAGAAGTACTGCACAATGTGGGGAATAGGGTGCCATTTGGGATGCGAGATACCAGTTCAGCTCCTGGAGCTTTTTTTGTTGTTGACAGTTTGAGGAAAGACATGATGTCATTTAAAAAACAAAGACATGTTCAAATATTAAACCTTCCCTTTACATGTACTGTAAATACTATGTTATAACAATTTCATATAAAACAAGAAACATAAAACAAATTAGAAATAATGGGTACATTCTGTTTGATATACACTACATGGCCAAAAGTATGTGGACACCTGCTCTTCCAGTAGATGTTGTAACTTTGCTGCCGGACTTGCTTCCAATAAGCCACAAGAGCATTAGTGAGGTCGGTCACTGATATTGAGTGATTAGGCCTGGCTCGCAGTCGGCATTCCAATTCATCTCAAAGGTGTTTTATGGGGTTGAGGTCAGGGCTCTATGCAGGCCAGTCAAGTTCTTCCACACTGTTCTTCCACACCAATCTCGACAAACCATTTCTGTATGGACCTCGCTTTGTGCACAGGGGCATTGTCATGCAGAAACAGCAAAGGGCTTTCTCCAAGCTGTTGCCAGAAAGTTGGAAGCACAGAATCGTCTAGAATGTCATTGTATGCTGTAGCGTTAAGATTTCCCTTCACTGGAACTAAGGGGCCTGGTCCATACCATGAAAAACAGCCCCAGATCATTATTCCTCCTTTACCAAACTTTACAGTTGGCACTATGCATTGGGGCAGGTAGCGTTCTCCTGGCATCTGCCAAACTCAGATTCGTCTGTTGGACTGCCGGAAGGTGAAGTGTGATTCATCACTCCAGAGAACACATTTCTACTGCTCATAAGTACAATGACGCCGAGCTTTACACCACTCTAGCCGACGCTTGGCATTGCGAATGGTGATCTTAGGCATCTTTGCGGCTGCTCTGTCATGGAAATCCATTTCATGAAGCTCTGACGAACAGTTATTGTGTTTACTTTGCTTCCAGAGGCAGTTTGGAACTTGGTAGTGAGTGTTGCAACCGAGGACACACAAATTTTACTCACTACTCGCTTCAGCACTTGGCGGTCCTATTCTGTGAGCTTGTGTGGCCTACCACTTCGCGGCTGAGACTTAGTTGTGCCTAAACGTTTCCACTTCACAATAACAGCACTTACTGTTGTCTGGGGCAGCTCTAGCAGGGCAGAAATTTGATGAACTGACTTGTTGGAAAGGTAGAATCCTATGACAAGGTAAAAATCTGTCGTTCTGCCCCTGAACAAGGCGTTAACCCACTGTTCCCTGGTAGGCCGTCATTGTAAATAAGAATTTGTTCTTAACTGACTTGCCTAGTTAAATAAAGGTTAAATAAATGTTTTGTTTTTTGTTTTTAAATGACGGTGCCAAGTTCAAAGTTACTGAGCTCTTCAGTAAGGCCATTCTACTGCCAATGTTTCTCTATGGAGATTGCATGGCTGTGTGTTCGATTTTATACACCTGTCAGCAACGGGTGTGGCTGAAATAGCCGAATCCACTAATTTGAAAGGGTGTCAACATACTTTTGTATATTTAATGTATATAGAGTGCATTCAGAAAGTATTCAGACCCCTTAACCTTTTCCACTTTTTGTTACGTTACAGCTTTATTCTAAAATTGATTAAATTGTTGTTTTTCATCATCAATCTACACACAAAACCCCATAATGACTAAGCAAAAACAGGTGTTAGAAATGTTTGCAAATTTATTACAAATAAAAAACAGAAACATCACATTTAAATAAGTATTCAGACCATTTACTCACTACTTTGTTGAAGGACCTTTTCAGCAATTACAGCTTCGCCTCTTTTTCTGTATGACACTATAAGCTTGGTACACCTGTATTTGGGGAGTTTCTCTCATTCTTCTCTGCAGATCCTCTCAAGCTCTGTCAGGTTCGCTGCACAGCTGTTTTTAGGTCTCTCTAGAGATGTTCAATCGGGTTCAAGTCCGGGCTTTGGCTGGGCCACTCAAGGACATTCAGAGACTTGTCCTGAAGCCACTCCTGCATTGTCTTGGCTGTGTGCTTAGGGTCTTTGTCCTTTTGGAAGGTAAACCTTCACCCCAGTCTGAGGTCCTGAGCGCTCTGGAGCAGGTTTTTTCAAGGATCTCTCTGTGCTCTGCTTCGTTCATCTTTCCCTTGATCCTGACTAGTCTCCCAGTCCCTGCCGTTGAAAAACATCCCCACAGCATGACGCTGCCACCACCATGCTTCACCGTAGGGATGGTGCCAGGTTTCCTCCAGATGTGATGCTTGGCATTCATGCCAAAGAATTTAATCTTGGTTTCATCAGACCAGAGAATCTTGTTTCTCATGGTCCGAGTCCTTTAAATGCCCTTTGGCAAACTCCAAGCGGCCTGTAATGTGCCTTTTACTGAGGAGTGGCTTCCGTCTGGCCACTCAACCATAAAGGCCTGATTGGTGGATTGGTGGAGTGCTGCAGAGATTGTTGTCCTTCTGGAAGGTTCCCCCATCTCCACAGAGGAACTCTTGAGCTCATTCAGAATGACCATCGGGTTCTTGGTCACCTCCCTGAACAAGGACCTTCTACCCCAATTGCTCAGTTTGGCCGGGCGGCCACCTCTAGGAAGAGTCTTGGTGGTTCCAAACTTCTTCCATTTAAGAATGATGGAGGCCACTATGTTCTTGGGGACCTTCAATTCTGCAGAAATGTGTTGGTACTATTCCCCAGATCTGTGCCTCGACACCATCATGTCTCGGAGCTCTACGGACAATTCCTTCTACCTCATGGCTTGGTTTTTGCTCTGATATGCACTGTCAACTGTGGGACGTTATAAAGACAGATGTATACCTTTCCAAATCATGTCCAATCAATTGAATTGACCACAGGTGGACTCCAATCCAGTTGTAGAAACATCTCGAGGATGACCATTGGAAACAGGATGCACCTGAGCTCAATTTCGAGTCTTATAGCAAAGAATCTGAATACTTATGTAAACAAGTTATTCCAGTTTTTTTGCAAGAATTTCTGAAAACCTGTTTTCACATTGTCATTATGGGGTATTGTGTGTAGATTGATGAGGATTTTAAATGTTTTATTTGATCCTTCTTAGAATAGGGCTGTAACGTAACAAAAGGTGGTAAAAATCAAAGGGTCTTAATACTTTCCGAAGGCACTATATAGGTACACTACCAGTCAAAAGTTTGGACACACCTACTCATTCAAGGCTTTTCTTTATTTTACTATTTTCTACATTGTAGAATTATAGTGAAGACATCAAAACGATGAAATAAAACATTTGGAATCATGTAGTAACCAAATAAGTGTTAAACAAATCAAAATATATTTTATATTTGAGATTCTTCAAAGTAGTCACCCTTTGCCTTGACGACAGCGTTGCACACACTTGGGATTCTCTCAACCAGCTTCATGAGATAGTCACATGGTATTCATTTCAATTAACAGGTGTGTCTTTTAAAAAGTACATTTGTGGAATTTCTTCCCTTCTTAATGCATTTTAGCCAATCAGTTGCATCGTGATAAGGTAGGCTTGGTATGCAGAAGATATCCCTATTTGGTAAAAGGCCAAGTCAATATTATGGCAAGAACAGCTGAAATAAGCAAGAGAAATGCCAGTCCATCATTACTTTAAGACATGAAGGTCAGTCAATACGGAACATTTCAAGAACTTTGAATGTTTCTCCAAGTGCAGTCGCAAAAACCATCAAGTGTTATGATGAAACTGGCTCTCATGAGGACCGCCACAGGAAAGGAAGACCCAGATTTACCTCTGCTGCAGAGGATAAGTTGATTAGAGTTAACTGCACCTCAGATTGCAGCCCAAATAAATGCTTGACGGAGTTCAAGTAACAGACACATCTCAACATCAACTGTTCAGAGTAGACTGTGTGAATCAGGCCTTCATGGTCGAATTGCTGCAAAGAAAGCACTACTAAAGGACACCAATAATAAGAAGAGACTTGCTTGGGCCAAGAAACACGAGTAATGGACATTAGACCGGTGGAAATCTGTCCATTGGTCTGATAAGTCCAAATTTTAGATTTTTGGTTCCAACCGCTGTCTTTGTGAGACGCAGAGTAGTTGAAAGTATGATCTCCGCATGTGTGGTTCCCACCGTGAAGCATGGAGGAGGAGGTGTGATGGTGTGGGGGTGCTTTGCTGGTGACATTATCTGTGATTTATTTTGAATTGAAGGCACACTTAACCAGCATGGTTACCTCCGCATTCTGCAGTGATACACCATCCCATCTGGTTTGTGCTTAGTGGGACTATAATTTGTTTTTCAACAGGACAAAGACCCTAAACACACATCCAGGCTGTCTAAGGGCTATTTGACCAAGAAGGAGAGTGATGGAGTGCTGCATCAGATGACCTGGTCTCCACAATCACACGATTTGGGATGAGTTGGACCGCAAAGTGAAGAAAAAGCAGCCAACAAGTGGTCAGCATATGTGGGAACTCCTTCAAGACTGTTGGAAAACATTCCAGGTGACTACCACATGAATCTGGTTGAGAGAATGCCAAGAGTGTGCAAAGCTGTCATCAAGGCAAAGGGTGGCTACTTTGAAGAATCTCAAATATTAAATATATTTTGACTTGTTTAACTTTTTTTTGGGTTACTACATGATTCCATATGTGTTATCTTTTGCCTTGCCCATTCACCGTCTGAATGGCACACACACAATCCATGTCTCAATTGTCTCAAGGCTTAAAAATCCTTCTATAACCTGTCTATTCCCCTTCATCTACGCTGATTAAAGTGGATCATAGCTTTCACCTGGATTCACCTGGTTAGTCTGTCATGCAGCGAGCAGGTTTTCATAATGTTTTGTACACTCAATGTCTACAGTATATACAGTATACTGAACAAAAATATAAATGCAACAGGCAACAATTTAAAAGATTTTACTGAGTTACAGTTCATATAAGGAAATCACTCAATTGGAAAATTCATTAATCCCTAATCTATGGATTTCACATGACTGGGAATACAAATATGCATCTGTTGGTCACAGATACATAAAAAAAGGTAGGGGTGTGGATCAGAAAACCAGTCAGTATCTGGTGTGACTACCATTTGCCTCATGCAGCGTGACACATCTCCTTCGCACAAAGTTGATCAGGCTGTTGATTGTGGCCTGTGGAGTGTTGTCCCACTCCTCTTCAATGGCTGGGCTAAGTTGCTGGATATTGGCGGGAACTGGAACACGCTGTCGTACATGACGATCCTGAGCATCCCAAACATGCTCAATGGATGACATGTCTGGTAAGTATGCAGGCAATGGAAGAACTGGGACATTTTCAGCTTCCAGGAATTGTGTACTGATCCTTGCATCATGGGGTCGTGCATTATCCTGCTGAAACATCATGTGATGACGGCGGATGAATGGTACGACAACGGACCTCATGATCTCATCACAGTATCTCTGTGCATTCAAATTGCCATCGGTAAAATGCATATGTGTTTGTTGTCCATAGTTTATGCCTGCCCATACCATAACCCCTCCACGGGGCACTCTGTTCACAACGTTGACATTAGCAAACCGCTCTCCCACACAACGCCATACATGTGGTCTGCGGTTGTGAGGCCTGTTTGGCGTCCTGCCAAATTCTCTAAAATTACATTGGAGGCGTCTTATGGTAGAGAAATGAACATTCAATTATCTGGCAACAGCTCTGGTGGACATTCTTGCAGTCAGCATGCCAATTGCACGCTCCCTCAAAACTTGAGACATCTGTGGTATTTTATTATGTGATAAAACTGCACATTTTAGAGTGGCCTTTACTTGTCCCCAGCCCAAGGTGCACCTGTGTAATGATCATGCTGTTTAATCAGCTCCTTCATATGCCACACCTGTCAGGTGGATGGATTATCTTGGCAAAAGAGAAATGCTCACTCACAGGGATGTAAACAAATTTGTGCAAAACATTTTAGAGAAATAAGCTTTTTGTGCGTATGGAAAATATCTGGGATCTTTTATTTCAGCTCATGAAAACCAATACTTTGCATGTTGCATTTATATTTTTGTTCAGTGTATATGGTAAAAAATACCCTATTTCCCATTCTCATAATAAATATATAGACATTAAAGATGCAGTCTGGGATATTAAGCACTTAACATATCATACGGAAAAAACATTTTAAAGCATTTTTTTTTTTGCAGGACGTAACTTATCATACGAAATGGATAACATAGTCGACAATATCCGGGAACAGGTTTTTGCTCGTGAGCACTACTTTTAAAACTACTGGCTGAAATTATACATAAGCGCTGGAGCATCACTTTGTTACTCTGGTGCAAAGAGGAACTGCGTTGGTACACAAGGAAAAAAAATGTCCCCCACATTTTCAAATGGGCACAAATGTCATGTTATCACACTATTACTGTGTCGGATATGTGTATGAAAAGAAAGGGAAAATCTGTCCATCTGAATGTGTTTGAGCTTCAATCACTGACTTATTGCACTTCCTTTGTACTAATAGACTAATAGTCAATCACAGGAGGTTGGTGGCACCTTAACTGGGGAGAACAAGCTCGTGGTAATGACTGGAGCGGAATCAGTGGAATGGTATCAAATACATTAAACGTGGTTTCCAGTTGTTCGATGCCATTCCATTTGCTCTGTTCTGGCCATTATTACGAGCCGTCCTCCCCTCAGCAGCCTCCTGTGGTCTGAATCCTATTCAAACCATAGCTGAGTGACAGAAGGGTTGATACACTTTTATCTTATTATAATGTTTTGACATGTAATACTTATGAAGAGGCCATATGCTAAAGCAGTATGAGGGAAAATGTCTGCTCTCCATTCTATTCAGAATCCATATGACACACACATACATTACATGCTCATTCTCAAAACACACATACAGTAGCAACAAACAGATTATATCATACTAACTGCCAGACTGTGGTAGCGTGTACATTACATACATACTAAATACTGCCAGGATGTTTAGTATCAATACAGTGAGTAAGCCAACGAGGCCAATCCATCCTCTCTATTTACAATACGCGTTTGCACTCACCTTGTGTGTGAAATATCCTACTAGATATCCTAATAGATATCCTAATAGATATCCTAATTTAATAGATTAAGATCTGTCTTCAGTACTATGGCTTTCCGAAGGTCATCACTAGTTACCACAGCCACATAGTCATAGTTATGGCTAATCCCCGCCTATTTCTATTATCTTTCTTTAAAATCTGATTTTAAACCTTACCCGAACCTTAACCTTAACCCTAACCTTAACCACACTGCTAACCTTATTCCTAAACCTAACCTTAAATTAAGACCAAAAAGCTGCATTTTTGTTTTCATACATTTTTACAATATAGCCAATTTTGACTTTGTGGCTGTGGTAACTAGTGACAACCCTTTCCAAGGGGGCAGATAGAATGCAGCCTGAGGCATAAGGATAGCTAGCCTGGTCCCAGTTGTGTTTTCACTGTCTTGTCTTGTTTGGCTTGACAATCCCCACATGAACTGGCAAGACAGACCAAACAGATTGAGGACCAGGTTAAATGATTGCATACATCTCCAGATCACTATGATGCTAATACCAAAAGCAATACACTATTAGACTGATGCTTTCACTTATACCATGTACAACGCAAAGATACTGAGAGACACGCCACACAAATAAACAAAGATTCTCAAATGGCCTCAGCATACCTATAAGACATAGCTAAGAGGGCTTCTTGTCAGACTCAATTCTTAAATACAAAAGTATCAAAAGTGTATGAAAAGTCTACATCAAGCCATCAACACAATGTCATCATGGCATAAGATCAGTGGCTTTGTAACTTGGATTAGTGACATCACAAATAAAGAAGAACATGGACTCTCAGATAGGTGGACAGTTTAAGCCTGGTCCCAGATCTGTCTATGCTGTCTCGAAACTGCAATGATCATTGGCAAGCCTAACAACAGATCTGGGACCAGGCTAGTGGACTGTAGATACGGCTAATGTCTGAGACATTCTGTCCATTTTTGGTGCCTGGGCCAATGCCATGTGTATCTGTAAACTAAGAGTCTTTACATTTACAACAACTTTACAAGCTGCCCTATCGCCACACTCTTTGCGGACTGAGCGGTGATAGTGTCAATCACTCCCCACCCCTCCCTTTGGGCCAATCAGATTTCAGTCAGGGTGAGTTTATAAATGCCCCCTAGCTCCTCCATAGAGATCTGGAAGGTGTCTTCGTTGGAATAGTGTTTGATGATGTTGTCATCCATGTTGACTAGAATCCTAACAGAAGGACAGATAGAAATGTCAGTATCATAGTAATAGAATCGAATCATTACATTTCTATGGTCTTATGTTGTGTACAAATACATAAAAGGCCTGATTCTTCACAAATATAACTTTTAATTGTTGTAGAATTCTTAAATCATGGTAAATAGATTTACCATTGATGAGAACAACTTACCCTTTCTTGCATTTCTTGTAGACTTTCCCCACTTTCTGGAGCGGCACGTTGTATTTCTCGGATATCTAGAAGAAGCGGAGCAACAAAGGCTTGTAATACAGTAGTCTCTCTTTTGAAAGAAGAGAATGGAAATGAAATATACAATACACCACTCTAAAAATTACTCAGGTCAAATGGCAGATATTAAAGAAAAGAGAGATGTGTGGTATCTTTGCCCACATTTCCTCCCCAGCTGTCCACATTTCTTCCCCAGCTGTCCACACTTCCCTCCCCAGCTGTCCACACTTCCTCCCCAGCTGTCCACATTTCCTCCCCAGCTGTCCACACTTCCCCCCCAGCTGTCCACACTTCCCTCCCCAGCTGTCCACACTTCCTCCCCAGCTGTCCACACTTCCTCCCCAGCTGTCCACATTTCCCTCCCCAGCTGTCCACACTTCCTCCCCAGCTGTCCACACTTCCTCCCCAGCTGTCCAGCTGTCCACAGGAAATGTGGACAGCTGGGGAGGAAATATGGACAGCTGGGGAGGAAGTGTGGACAGCTGGGGAGGAAATGTAGACAGCTGGGGAGGGAAGTGTGGACAGCTGGGGAGGGAAGTGTGGACAGCTGGGGAGGGAAGTGTGGACAGCTGGGGAGGACATGTGGACAGCTGTCCACATGTCCTCCCCAGCTGTCCACACTTCCCTCCCCAGCTGTCCACACTTCCCTCCCCAGCTGTCCACACTTCCCTCCCCAGCTGTCTACATTTCCTCCCCAGCTGTCCACACTTCCTCCCCAGCTGTCCATATTTCCTCCCCAGCTGTCCACATTTCCTCCCCAGCTGTCCACCCTTCCCTCCCAGAGAAACGAAGAGGCCAGGTCCAGTCCTGTCACGACTCATTTGGCCTGTTGAGAGGCCAGGTCCAGTCCTGTCACGACTCATTTGGCCTGTTGAGAGGCCAGGTCCAGTCCTGTCACGACTCATTTGGCCTGTTGAGAGGCCAGGTCCAGTCCTGTCACGACTCATTTGGCCTGTTGAGAGGCCAGGTCCAGTCCTGTCACGACTCATTTGGCCTGTTGAGAGGCCAGGTCCAGTCCTGTCACGACTCATTTGGCCTGTTGAGAGGCCAGGTCCAGTCCTGTCACGACTCATTTGGCCTGTTGAGAGGCCAGGTCCAGTCCTGTCACGACTCATTTGGCCTGTTGAGAGGCCAGGTCCAGTCCTGTCACGACTCATTTGGCCTGTTGAGAGGCCAGGTCCAGTCCTGTCACGACTCATTTGGCCTGTTGCGGAGGGAGTTGGAGACCCATGTCTAGTTTCCCCACAGCCCCTGCTGTCCCCTGCTGAAGGATGTCCTCTGTCCCCTTTGTCTTAGTGCACTACGCCAGCCAGACAGACCCCCCTGATCAGAACCACAGCACCCCCACATGACGGGAAGGCTGAATGACTATGTGGAGACCCTACACACAGTTAAGCCTCTGTCCTCCTTTCTCATTCTCTCTCGCTCTCTCAGTCTGTCCCTCTATTTCATTTTGAGGAAAGAGTTGAGGTCATAGCTCTCCCTCTCTCTCATGCTGAGTTGAAATAGGATCAAGCTGAGAGAGACAGATAGTGGACATGGGTAATTGCAGGATAGAGGAGTCTGTGTGGCAGAGTGGGCCGTGTCACAAACAGTGCCACCCACCGTGTCACTGGAGTGATGCAATGTGACCAGCCTCCCATAACGGACACCGTATGTCTGGCAGTGTTCATTTCCTGTTCATATTGAGTAAGAACTTACTGCTTCCACCAGCCCGTTTATTGTTGGGTTCTTCAGCATGACCGCGTCAAACACCTCCTCTGTCTCCCTCCGCACGTACAGCAGAACTACACAGGAGAGAGGAGGCTATGCTTTGAGAAATATTGATCTATCACACACACTCAACAAACAGAAATGGACTCACACACTGAAATGGTCATAGCAGGACACACACCCTGAATCACACAACACATTAACTTGGCAAAGTCAGATATCTTTTCTGCTGAAGCTAACAGTGGTGAAGCCCTTGATGTGGGTTTGGACATCTGAGCATCTCACTATGTCCCAGTCTCAAGTGGCCAATAACACACACACACACACACACACACACACACACACACACACACACACACACACACACACACACACACACACACACACACACACACACACACACACACACACACACACACACACACACACACACACACACACACACAATTAGGGTTAAGTGCCTTGCTCAAGGGTACATGGTCAGATTTTTCCACCTAGTCGGCTCCAGGATTCAAACAAGTAACCTTTCAGTTACTGACCCAACGTTCTTAACCACTAGGCTACAGTTTATAAAGAAAATCAGTCAATTGAATTAAATTCATTAGGCCCTAATCTATTGATTTCACATGGGAATACAGATATGCGTCTGTTGATCACAGATACCCAAGGGGATTGGAACAGAAAAACAGTCAGTATCTGGTGTGAACACCATTTGCTTCATGCAGCGAGACATCTCCTTTGCATAGAGTTGATCAGGCTGTTGATTGTGGCCTATGGAATGTTGTCCCACTCCTCTTCAATGGCTGTGCGAAGTTGTTGGTTATTGGCGGGAACTGGAACGCTGTCGTACACGTCGATCCAGAGCATGTCAACATTCAAATTGCCATCTATAAAATGAAATTGTGTTCATAGCTTATGCCTGCCCATACCATAACCCCACTGCCACCATGGGGCAATCTGTTCACAACGTTGACATCAGCAAACTGCTCGCCCACACGATGCCATACATGTGGTCTGGCATCTACCGGGTACAGTGGATTCATCCTTCTACAGCGTGCCAGTGGCCATGGAAGGTGAGCATTTGCCCACTGAAGTTGGTTACGACGCCGAACTGCAGTCAGGTCAAGACCCTGGTGAGGTCGACGAGAATGGAGATGTGCTTTCCTGAGATGGTTTCTGACATCACTACAGACACCCTGGTTCGAGCCAGGCTGTATCACAACCGGCTGTGATTGGGAGTCCCATAGGACAGCGCACAATTGGCCCAGCATCGTCTGGGTTTGGTGTAGGCCGTCATTGTAAATAATAATTTGTTCTTAACTGACTTGCCTAGTTAAATAAAGGTTACATAAAAAAAATATTGTACAGCCAAATTCTCTAAAATTAAGTTGAGGCGGCTTATGGTAGAGAAAACAACATCAAATTCTCTGGAAACTGCTCTGGTGGACAATCCTGTAGTCAGCATGCCAGTTGCATGCTCCCTCAAAACAGAGACATCTGTGGCATTGTGTTGTGTGACAAAACTGCACATTTTAGAATGGCCGTTTGTTGTCCCCTGTACAACGTGCACCTGTGTAATGATCATGCTATTTAATCAGTTTCTTGATATGCCACACATGTCAGATGGATGGATTATCTGGGCAAAGGAGAAATGCTCATTAACAGAGATGTAAACAAATTTGTGCAAATGGAACATTTCTGGGATCTTTTATTTCAGCTCATGACACATGGGACCAACACTTTACATGTTGCGTTTATATTTTTCTTCAGTATACATGTACATACTACCGCAATTACCTCAACTACCTCGTACCCACATTGACTTGGTACCGGTACTCCTTGTGTATAGTCTCATTGTTATTTTATTTCTATTTCCTTTTTTATGTTTTGCAAAAAAAGGGCTAGTAAGTAAGCATTTCATGGTAAAGTCTACACCTGTTCTATTCGGCACATGTAACAAATAGAATTTGATTTGGTTGAGATAGTTTGTTGTTGGTTTGACATTGGTTGTGGGAACGAAGCCATACGTTTCCTGACCAGTAAAACGTAACATTTTTTAAATGTTCTGAAAACAGAAGTGAAAATGTTGCCTGTTCTAGGAACGTTTATCTTTAGGTTGCATGAAGGTTCTGAGAGCGTTTTGCTCTGGTTCCTTGAAAGTTTTCCTGAGAGGTTTCATTAATGCTTTGAGAACGGAAGTTATAGGTTATTTATTACAAAATACTCTGAAACACAACCAAAACAAACAGCAAATGCATCCAACAAAGTTTGTTAAGTCACAAGTTTGATGTAAGCATTGCGTGCTATGAATATGGGACTAAATACTACACTTTTGACTACTTTAATACACAAAAGTCAATTTGTCCCAATACTTTTGGTCCTCTAAAATGGGGGGATTATGTACAGAAAGTGCTGTAATTTCTAAACGGTTCACCCGATATGGATGAAAATGCCATCAAATTAAAGATGACACTATGCACTTTAACTTCATAATCATTGTATGATTTCAAATCCAAAGTGCTGGAGTACAGAGCCAAAACAAAAATAAATTGCTCACTCTCCCAATACTTTTGGAGCTCACTGTATGTGCAATTTTCAGGGACACTTTTGGCACAAGGGCGCTACTTTCAGAACTACTGGCTAAATTGTATCAAAAAATCAAAAAATACATTGGCAATTAACCCCCTTAACAACAACATTCTCAGTAATGGTTGCTGAAACGTTTTACTTGCTATGACTGTGATATGTTTTTTCTATCTACCCTAGTTGAATGCATAAGAGCGTCTCTAAATGACCAAAATGTAAATGATCAACTGCAAAGCACACTGGGTTTTTTATTGACCTAGTTTCGGAGTCGGAGTGCTTTAGAATAATACTCAGCATGCTTTGGAAGTGTTCATTTTGACATTTACATTTAGGTCATTTATCAGAGCCTCTTATAACACTATAGTACAATCAGACTTCTGACAACAATGCAGGCTAAAAGGGGGCTACAAAATTGTGAACCACCATAAAAAAATGGTATAGAAAAGTATTTTGAAAACAAAAATTACAACTCTCGAAAGTGTCTTGTTACATGGATTGTAACAGGCAAATGAAATACAAATTACAAAACAGTCAAAGTTAGTTGAAATACGTATTTGTAATGAATTGAACAGAAATACTGTTTTCAGGGGCTGGGTAAATAAGGAATCACGTGCCTTACAGATATGGGTAAGGTGTGTGTGTGTGGTGGGGTGTTGGTATCCTTCAAGGCAAGCCATAACACACACACTCCTCCCTCTTCTTACCTAGCCCTCTCTCTGGTTTCGTGGTAGACAGTGACCTTATCAGTAGTGTATACATTGGTGGGCGGGCACACACACACGTCATACCTTTCTTGGGCTTGTCCATTCTGGCCAGCTTATTGGAAGGTGAACCAAACTCATCCTCGGCGTAGAGCGATCTCTTCATGCCCGAACTGCAATGGACACACACGACAGTTTGGTTTAGAGCGCTTATGCACACACACACATACACTCACACTCACTCACGTATGCATACACACACACACACACACACACACACACACACACACACACACACACACACACACACACACACACACACACACACACACACACACACACACACACACACACACACACACACACACACACACACACTCCAGTTAATGCCCTAACAACCCTAACAACCACCCTAACAACCCCCCTAACAACCCTAACAACCCTAACAACCACCCTAACAACCGTAACAACTACATAATAGACCATGTCACAAACAACTCTCAGGGTCTTTCTTAGAAGTTTAGACTCTTCACGTGAAACAGGGGGTTTTCACTGGTGGAGCTAAAGGTTGAAACTGGAAGAGCTAAAAGTTGAAACTGGAGGAGCTAAAGGTTGAAACTGGAAGAGCTAAAGGTGGAAACTGGAAGAGCTAAAGGTGGAAACTGGAAGAGCTAAAGGTGGAAACTGGAAGAGCTAAAGGTGGAAACTGGAAGAGCTAAAGGTGGAAACTGGAAGAGCTAAAGGTGGAAACTGGAAGAGCTAAAGGTGGAAACTGGAAGAGCTAAAGGTTGAAACTGGAAGAGCTAAAGGTGGAAACTGGAAGAGCTAAATGTTGACACTGGAAGAGCTAAAGGTTGAAACTGGAAGAGCTAAAGGTTGAAACTGGAAGAGCTAAAGGTTGAAACTGGAAGAGCTAAAGGTGGAAACTGGAAGAGCTGAAGGTGGAAACTGGAAGAGCTGAAGGTGGAAACTGGAAGAGCTAAAGGTGGACACTGGAAGAGCTAAAGGTGGAAACTGGAAGAGCTAAAGGTGGAAACTGGAAGAGCTAAAGGTTGACACTGGAAGAACTAATGGTGGAAACTGGAAGAGCTAAAGGTGGAAACTGGAAGAACTAAAGGTGGAAACTGGAAGAGCTAAAGATTGAAACTGGAAGAGCTAAAGGTGGAAACTGGAAGAGCTAAAGATTGAAACTGGAAGAGCTAAAGGTGGAAACTGGAAGAGCTAAAGGTGGAAACTGGAAGCGCTAAAGGTGGAAACTGGAAGAGCTAAAGGTGGAAACTGGAAGAGCTAAAGGTTGACACTGGAAGAACTAATGGTGGAAACTGGAAGAGCTAAAGGTGGAAACTGGAAGAACTAAAGGTGGAAACTGGAAGAGCTAAAGGTGGAAACTGGAAGAGCTAAAGGTGGAAACTGGAAGAGCTAAAGGTTGACACTGGAAGAACTAAAGGTGGAAACTGGAAGAGCTAAAGGTGGAAACTGGAAGAGCTAAAGGTGGAAACTGAAAGAGCTAAAGGTGGAAACTGGAAGAGCTAAAGGTGGAAACTGGAAGAGCTAAAGGTGGAAACTGGAAGAGCTAAAGGTGGAAACTGGAAGAGCTAAAGGTGGAAACTGGAAGAGCTAAAGGTGGAAACTGGAAGAGCTAAAGGTGGAAACTGGAAGAGCTAAAGGTTGTCTCGGTACAACAGCAACCATATGAGTGGCCATACTTTATTTACTCCAGCCCTTTTCCACCTACTTGTCCAATAAAACTAATTAGCGTGAAGTCAATGTTTCCAGGAACTCACCTTTCCTCTCCATCTTCTTGTGAGAAGGGCTGCATGGAGAAAGGGAGAGAATAGAGGGAGAAAGAGAGAGAAGAGGGAGAAAGAGGGAGAAGAGGGAGAAAGAAAGAGAACAGTGAATGAGGGGAGGGAATGATATGGGTCAAGGGTGAAAAAACACAGTCATACATATGAAAGAGGTCATTTGATCTAATATGGAACAGGTCTATTGAACTTTGTGGGCCGTGTCAACAATCCTAAGGGACCTCTTGAATCAAAACTGATGACAGTGTTTTGGATATGATTTAAATATTTTCCCCTCAACATGAGAGCATGCTTTAATGTATTGCTGTAATATGCAGTTCAGAATATTTTGAGTAACACTTTCAGTTCATAAATCCTAAAGGCCATTCTTACAGCATAAGATAACTGCAACCTGGATAGAAGGATACATTTAATTGGCCCACTTGCCTTCTAACCTGGTTTCCGTACCTTCATTGATTGTCTCATCAATACTAAACACATTCCCAAGTAACAGAGTGCAGTCGTGTGTTGTAAATTCTCAGAGGAAACCAAGTCCCCCTGCTAATCACTAACTGATAGGAGTGCTAGAGATTTACTGGGTTGCCATTTTATACCAATCGTGTATCAAAATAAATGCTTTCCTTCCAGGCTGGATCAGAATGGTAAACAGCAAAGGTTTATTTTCAGCTCAGTCCACCCTGCGGGTCAGCAACGCCATGTGGCCGGAAACCAGAGAACTCAGTGAGCTCAGCTGGGTCATGTTCATTATGCACCCAAACGGACTGAAACAGGGAGGGACTACCTGGACTTGTCCAATGTGAAACACTCATGTTCATTTCTGTTTCAATAATATTTTCAAATACGCAAACCTCATGAACGGACCCTGGTGCCACTGTGGCCAACAGGGGGCAGTCAAAGTTCACTTTCTACAGAGCCACAGGGATTAATCAAAACAACTGTCTGCCCATTTTACAAGTCAAGTGAAAATGGTTCACTCTAGGCTTCCTGCAAGCACCCTGAGGGCCATGTGATATCACACTGCTAAGCCAAGGAGGGTTCAGAGTCCAGGGGTGGCTAGGAGCACTGCTAGTGCCAGGAAGAGGTGTGTTGTTGGGGAATGGAGAGAGAGACCTGACATACCACACGTAGACAGACAGCACTACACTCCCCTCTGTCTCCTGTCCCTGCATCAAGCCAAGTCACAAGTGCAACAGGTGCAGTCTACTCTAGACATACTGCATTAGGTGCCGTATTAAGAAACCACTGGGCTTCCATAATTAATGATATTGAAATGATGAGATATACACGCACATGAGAGTGATTCCAAACATGTTTGGATTTGTTGAAGCACCATGTAAGATAATTTGACTCGCACACCTAGAAACCTTGGGAACTCTCTCAAGGCCATCTCCACCTATCAGATGGCACTGGAACCTCCCAGGTTATATAACCAACCCCTGATCCCATGATATTACATGAATACAGTATCCTGGCCAATTGGCAGGTCTACACTGTATGTTTTAGTCACCTTGACCTGCACCTTGTCCCCGGTAGGCCGTCATTGTAAATAAGAATGTGTTCTGAACTGACTTGCCTAGTTAAATAAAGGTTAAATAAATCATAACAAACTATACGGTTGTGTTTGAAATGGCACCCTATATAGTGCACTACTTCCTGGCCCTAGTCAAAAGTAGTGCACTATAGATACACTAATTTTGACCAAGGCCCATAGGGCTATGGTCAACAGTAGTGTAAATGCACTACATAGTAAATAGGGTGCCATTTGGGACAAACCCGCTGATCTCATAGTGACAATGACATTGGCCAGGCACCAGTCGACTAGTCCGTTCTCTCTAATAGGTCTTAAAAACAGAAAGAGCTGCTTGTCCACGGTGATCATATATACATCCCAGAGAACACCACTTTGCGAGCGGTGACTGGCCCAACCAGCTGGAGAGGAATGACCCGTCACCTGGCCCAACCAGCTGGAGAGGAATGACCCGTCACCTGGCCAACCAGCTGGAGAGGAATGACCCTGCACCTGGCCCAACCAGCTGGAGATGAATGACCCGTCACCTGGCCCAACCAGCTGGAGAGGAATGACCCGACACCTGGCCAAACCAGCTGGAGAGGAATGACCCGACACCTGGCCAAACCAGGTTACCTGGCCCAACCAGCTGGAGAGGAATGACCCGTCACCTGGCCCAACCAGCTGGAGAGGAATGACCCGTCACCTGGCCCCACCAGCTGGAGAGGAATGACCCGTCACCTGGCCCAACCAGCTGGAGAGGAATGACCCGTTACCTGGCCCAACCAGCTGGAGAGGAATGACCTGTCACCTGGCCCAACCAGCTGGAGAGGAATGAACCGTCACCTGGCCCAACCAGCTGGAGAGGAATGACCCGTCACCTGGCCCCACCAGCTGGAGAGGAATGACCCGTCACCTGGCCCCACCAGCTGGAGAGGAATGACCCGACACCTGGCCAAACCAGCTGGAGAGGAATGACCCGACACCTGGCCAAACCAGCTGGAGAGGAATGACCCGTCACCTGGCCCCACCAGCTGGAGAGGAATGACTCATGAGGAGTGCTGGGCGGGCTATACAGGGTCATAACATGGCATAGACATAGCACATCCCCCTATGTAGAATTCCAAAATAAACTATTCTGTCATTTCAACCAGGATTTCTGGAAAACCTGGGAATTTCTGGGAACATTTCTGAAATTTCTTAACTCTGATCCCCACTGATTGCCCCCCATCTATCTTCAGAGCTCGTGCTACTAGGTGACCTAAACTGGGACATGCTTAACACCCCAGCCATCCTACAATCCAAGCTTGATGCCCTCAATCTCACACAAATTATTAATGAACCCACCAGGTACAACCCCAAAGCCGCAAACACTGGCACCCTCATAGATATCATCCTAACCAACGTGCCCTCTAAATACACCTCTGCTGTTTTCAACCAAGATCTCAGCGATCACTGCCTCATTGCCTGCACCCGTAATGGGTCAGCGGTCAAACGACCTCCACTCATCACTGTCAAACGCTCCCTGAAACATTTCAACGAGCAAGCCTTTCTAATCGACCTGGCCCTGGTATCCTGGAAGGATATTGACCTCATCCCGTCAGTAGAGGATGCCTGGTTATTTTTTTTAAATGCCTTCCTCTCCATCTTAAATAAGCATGCCCATTTCAAGAAATGTAGAACCAGGAACAGATATAGCCCTTGGTTCTCCCCAGACCTGACTGCCCTTAACCAACACAAAAATATCCTGTGGCGTTCTGCATTAGCATCGAACTGCCCCCGCGATATGCAACTTTTTAGGGAAGTTAGAAACCAATACACACAGGCAGTTAGAAACGCCAAGGCTAGCTTTTTCAAACAGAAATTTGCTTCGTGCAACTCCAACTCTAAAAAGTTCTGGGACATTGTAAAGTCCATGGAGAATAAGAACACCTCCTCCCAACTGCCCACTGCACTGAGGATAGGAAACTCTGTCACCACCGATAAGCCCACTATAATTGAGAATTTCAATAAGCATTTTTCTACAGCTGGCCATGCTTTCCACCTAACTACCCCTACTGCATTCAACAGCACTGCACCCCCCACAGCTACTCGCCCAAGCCTCCCCCATTTCTCCTTCTCCCAAATCCATTCAGCTGATGTTCTGAAAGAGCTGCAAAATCTGGACCCCTACAAATCAGCTGGGCTAGACAATCTGGACCCTTTCTTTCTAAAATTATCTGCCGAAATTATTGCAACCCCTATTACTAGCCTGTTCAACCTCTCTTTCGTGTCGTCTGAGATTCCCATAGATTGGAAAGCAGCTGCTGTCATCCCCCTCTTCAAAGGAGGTGACACTCTTGACCCAAATTGCTACAGACCTATATCCATCCTACCCTGCCTTTCCAAGGTCTTCGAAAGCCAAGTCAACAAACAGATTACCGACCATTTCGAATCCCACCGCACCCTCTCCGCTATGCAATCTGGTTTCAGAGCTGGTCATGGGTGCACCTCAGCCACGCTCAAGGTCCTAAACGACATCGTAACCGCCATCGATAAGAAACAATACTGTGCTGCCGTATTCATTGACCTGGCCAAAGCTTTTGACTCTGTTAATCACCACATCCTCATCGGCAGACTCAGTAGCCTTGGTTTCTCAAACGATTGCGTCGCCTGGTTCACCAACTACTTCTCTGACAGAGTTCAGTGTGTCAAATCGGAGGGCCTACTGTCTGGACCTCTGGCAGTCTCTATGGGGGTACCACAGGGTTCAATTCTTGGGCCAACTCTTTTCTCTGTATACATAAATTATGTCGCTGTTGCTGCTGGTGAATCTCTGATCCACCTCTACGCAGACGACACCATTCTGTACACTTCTGGCCCTTCTTTGGACACTGTGTTAACAACCCTCCAGACGAGCTTCAATGCCATTCAACTCTCCTTCCGTGGTCTCCAACTGCTCCTAAACACAAGTAAAACTAAATGCATGCTCTTCAACTGATCGCTGCCTGCACCTGCCCGCCTGTCCAGCATCACTTCTCTGGACGGTTCTAACTTAGAATTTGTGGACAACTACAAATACCTAGGTGTCTGGTTAGACTGTAAACTCTCCTTCCAGACTCACATCAATCATCTCCAATCCAAAGTGAAATCTCGAATTGGCTTCCTATTTCGCAACAAAGCATCCTTCACTCATGCTGCCAAACATACCCTCGTAAAACTGACCATCCTACCAATCCTCGACTTCGGCGATGTCATTTACAAAATAGCCTCCAATACCCTACTCAACAAGCTGGATGCAGTCTATCACAGTGCCATCCGTTTTGTCACCAAAGCCCCATATACTACCCACCACTGCGACCTGTACGCTCTCGTTGGCTGGCCTTTTCTTCATAATCGTCGCCAAACACATTGGCTCCAGGTCATCTACAAGACCCTGCTAGGTAAAGTCCCCCCTTATCTCCGCTCACTGGTCACCATAGCAGCACCCACCTGTAGCACGCGCTCCAGCAGGTATATCTCCCTGGTCACCCCTAAAGCCAACTCCTCCTTTGGTCGTCTCTCCTTCCAGTTCTCTGCTGCCAATGACTGGAACGAACTACAAAAATCTCTGAAACTGGAAACACTTATCTCCCTCACTAGCTTTAAGCACCAGCTGTCAGAGCAGCTCACAGATCACTGCACCTGTACATAGCCCATCTATAATTTAGCCCAAACTACTACCTCTTCCCCTACTGTATTTATTTATTTTATTTATTTTGCTCCTTTGCACCATATTATTTATATTTTAACTTTGAACTTTCTTCAAACTACAAATCTACCATTCCAGTGTTTTTCTTGCTATACTTTATTTACTTTGCCACCATGGCATTTTTTTGCCTTTACCTCCCTTATCTCACATCATTTGCTCACATTGTATATAGTCTTATTTTTTTTTCTACTGCATCATTGATTGTATGTTGTTTTACTCCATGTGTAACTCTGTGTTTTTGTATGTTGTCGAACTGCTTTGCTTTATCTTGGCCAGGTCGCAATTGTAAATGAGAACTTGTTCTCAACTTGCCTACCTGGTTAAATAAAGGTGAAATAAAATTTAAAAAAATAAAAAAATAATGCACTACGGATCCCCAGAAAATCACTGGACATCAATGGTGTTCAGGGCTTAGACTTCAAACACTAGGGTTTGGTCTCTAATTCATCTATTAACAATAGGCAAAAGCCCCTACACCCTAAAGTAAGATTGCCTTAGGGGATATCCACTGTCTAAAGAACTCCTGGTAGTTAGTGGACTGCCAGAATGAGTGGCTCTTTAGAAGTCTGAAAGAGACATGGAGAGAGTGGAGTGGACTCTTTGGTAGTCAGAGGCTGGTTGAAGTTGCATTCAAATGCCCTTTGATAAGGTTTTTATGATTGAATCTGCACCAACTACTGTATATTATCTTAATAGATATAACTACTATGTTATCTAAATGCATGGCTGTTGTTGTCCACTTGTGCAAATATACACTACTGTTCAAAAGTTTGGGGTCACTTAGAAATGTCCTTGTTTTTTAAAGTTTTTTTTTTTTGCCCATTAAAATAACATCACATTGATCAGAAATACAGTGTAGACATTGTTAATGTTGTAAATGACTATTGTAGCTGGAAACGGCTGATTTTAATGGAATATCTACATAGGCATACAGAGGCCCATTATCAACAACCATCACTCCTGTGTTCCAATGGTAGTGTACATAGATAAAACACTGGACATTTTTCTTTCTAAACGTTTTTGCGGAATGCACTCAAAAAAGGGTTGGATTTTATCATTTTGTTCCAATGAATCTGATAACAGCCTTATCACCACAACTACACTATACCAGGAAAACCAAATTGTGTCTTTATATCAGTTTGAATGTCACAGGTACCGTTGATTAACATGATTTATGTGGTAGCTGTACTCTGCATAACCCTGTCTTCCGTGACCTGGCCCAAAATGCTGACCCTTCGACGCAGATCTTGGATCAGTTTACCCTCCCCAAGTCCTAACCTTAACCTTTAGAGGGTAAAATGCTAAACTGTCCACATATCAGTGTTTAGGGGCTAGGTACTCACATGGCGCTGGAAGATGGAGAAGTGGATGTCAGGGATAAAGAGAACCGGCTGGTTCTCAAAGTCAGTCATCATCTTAAAGGTTGTGACATCATTACGCTTCTGGAGGAAAGGGACTTTAACGTCCACATCTATGGAGGGGCAAAAATGACAAATAATGAGACTTGTTGATGTGCATCATTGCAAGATGTGTGTGTGATCACAAAACATATAGCATAATATGTGCGCATATACACATGCTCTGACTGTGTGTGTGTGTGCGTGTGTGTGTGTGTGTGTGTGTGTGTGTGTATGTGTGTGTATGTGTGTGTGTGTGTGTTTCTGTGCTCAGTGGGAGCTCACATGATCCCAGACTGGTGTTGAGGTCGGTGCCCTTGCCCTTCCTACGGGACTGCTTCTTCTCCTCGTCTCTGATCTTCCTCTCAGCTCCCTTGTCACAGAACACCTTGATCTGGCAGAAGGCCCGGTGGATGGGCTTGTTGCTGCGGTTGTTGTAGCTGTAGCTGTCTATCTGCAGGTTCAGGGGCAGGCCTTTCACACCCTTCTGGGAGGAGAAGTCTGTGCTGAGGCAGTTGACCGAGATGAAGATCTGAGGAGGAGGAAGAGGAGAAGGAAAATGAGGAAGAGGAGGAAGAGGATGATGAAGGCGGAAGAGGAGGAGCAAGATTTATGACTTTGTTTTTCGAATTTTGTTTGTGGAGTAATTCAGGTACATTAAAACTGTGCATAGCAACACATAACATGCATTTCTCTCGGAGGACCTGAGCCCTAACATGCATTTCTCTCGGAGGACTACCTGGCATGATGACTCCTTGCTGTCCCCAGTCCACCTGGCCGTGCTGCTGCTCCAGTTTCAACTGTTCTGCCTGCGGCTATGGAACCCTGACCTGTTCACCGGACGTGCTTGTTGCACCCTCGACAACTACTATGATTATTATTATTTGACCATGCTGGTCATTTATGATCTTGACCATGTCTTGACTATGTTCTGTTATAATATCCACCCGGCACAGCCAGAAGAGCACTGGCCACCCCTCATAGCCTGGTTCCTCTCTAGGTTTCTTCCTAGGTTTTTGGCCTTTCTAGGGAGTTTTTCCTAGGGAGTTTTTCCTAGCCACCGTGCTTCTTTCACATGCATTGCTCGCTGTTTGGGGTTTTAGGCTGGGTTTCTGTACAGCACTTTGAGATATCAGCTGATGTACGAAGGGCTATATAAATAAATTTGATTTGATTTGATAACATTACATAGGAGGTGCTTCCTGACTGGCTCATAGGAGGATGGGGGCGGACAGAAGGGAGGAGGAGGAGGGGAGAGTTTGATACATTAACAAAAGAGATGTGTTCCATTGCCTCTATGTTAAACATTATAGTGATTGTGCACAATGTATGGTATCTTAAACTTAAGGCATATACCTTGTTTATATATTCTGGACACAGAATATAGGCACTGCATCTCAATGTAAGAGGCGTCACTACAGTCCCTGGCTCGTATCCAGGCTGTATCACATCCGGCCGTGATTGGGAGTACCATAGGGCGACGCACAATTGGCCCAGCATCGTCTGGGTTTGACCGGTGTAGGTCGTCGTTGGAAATAATAATTTGTTCTTAACTAACTTGCCTAATTAAATAAAGATTACATAAAAAAAACGAATAGATCTTTAAATAAAAAATAATAATAATGCAAATGGTTCAAATGTTAATTCTATTCTTTGTCATTGACTGATGTTCCATACACAGTAAATTAGATAATAGTTATTCAAGAGCATTCTCATTGGTTCCACTCCCACTGAATTCTCAGGTGCAAAGGATCTCTTTGTCTGGTTCCTTGTTTATGTACATGCTGTCTTCACTGGACTGGTGTGTGTCTCCCTCTTTTGGCAGAGAGTGGTAATTACATGTTGACTCTTGGTTCTACTGCCAACCATTAAAACAAGGTTGCGGAAAGCTATTTCAATAGATCGCTTTCTAGAGAAATAACTATTTCAATATGCTTACTTAACATATAACCACTATACTGGAAAACCTTTACTGCAAGTTGCACAGATTTGATGTAGTTAGACTGAACTGTTAATTTATTGGTATAGCCACCTAGTAACTATTTAGTACCTCATTTTTGCAGTTCATTTTAAGCAGAATTTAACTCGTTTTCTAAATTAGATCCTTGGTTTAATCAAATAGCCTGCTGGTGACCCAAAGTGGTAAGAAACGATGTGGCTAACTTCACGTAAAGTCATGTATGGTGCAACATAGTCTCACGAGCAAGTATGTTCCATTTCAACGTTTTTGCAATTGCTCATCTTCAGTAAAGATGATCTCATCGTATAATGCTCTATTCTCATGATCATTGCAGAGTGTTTTGCCAAGAAGCCCAAACCGCGTCAACATTTGAGAAAGGCTGCTCCTACTCTGCCTTGTTTCATTTCCTCCTTCTGAGTAAACTGTGTGCCTAAGTTATTAAATCCTCAGGGGACTCAGCGAGAGAAGGTAAAGCATCTTTCACACACACACACGCACACACACACACACACACACACACACACACACACACACACACACACACACACACACACACACACACACACACACACACACACACACACACACACACGCACACGCACACGCACACACGCGCGCACACACACAACCATCCTTAGTGTGACACCTTACACCCAACTCATCTGTGGTTCTAACAAACAGACAGTGCATAGACACAGGTGATTATACACAGTACAAACACAAGGATGGAAGTCCTCGGGTCCTATGGACACAGGCCTCAGGTCATGAGATGAAAAGATCCACACCCTGGTTATATGTATGCATGTGTGTGTGTGTGTGTGTGTGTGTGTCCCTCAGTGAAAACCAACGAGCAAGGAGATGGAAGGGATAGATGAACTGTCTATCTGGTAGTTTGTTTGTGCATCCCAGGCTAACAGACCAACAGTCAACAGTAGCAGTGTCATAGCACCCCATGAACATAAAGTGCTAGCTAAAGCGTCTGTGAGATTGTCTGTTGACGCCATCCCTCACAACCCAACAAACTGGTCAGGGACGGTGGATTATGTCTGTCACCTCGTACCCGGTCGGACGGGATTCCATCGCTAGCTGTCAAATCCAGTTCTGCCCCCCTGCTGCGTTTCCTCATTCCAACTCCCATTGTTAGGCAGTAGGCAAGCCCTAGATCCTTAGGCCTCCCTTGTATGTGCATCACTTTAGCTCAGCAATTGGGGTGACATGTAGAACGAGTTTAGAATGTGGCCTCGACGGCAGACAAACACCTACGCATGTACCTATTCACTATGGTCTCTAAGCAACCAAAGGACCCAAAACACTGGAAAAACTCCCCTTACTCCCCAAGGGCCAATAAATGTCTTTATTTTTCGATCAAAACTCGAAGGACAACTTTCCATAATAGGCATCTAGAAGAAAACAAAGGACAAAGCGTGTGACGATCGCTTGCTGACAAATTGGTTTGCATCACCTGACACCTTTTCTGTGATGGCCAAAACACATCCTAACCTTCAGAGCAAGGGAAGGCAGTCTATTTTTGGAAGAATCTTCAGCCACATTTACACAGAATGTTGATGAGGAAGTTGTGATCAGATGAACCGAATCCTCCAGAAACACTTGGCATCATCACGTGTTCTAGGGAAAAACAACTAGGCTTACAACTATCTTTCCATCTCTCTTCACCTTTTTCTCTGATTCCTCATACCAAAAGGTATGTTTCCTATACCTCACCTTAGCCTCCTCATTGATGTCCCAGGTGAAGGAGATGGCGTTGTAGGAGATCTCCTCAATGTTGCTGATTGTGTTGAAGCTCTCTTTGTAGTCAGCTGGGAACCATGGAACACATAACGGACTGTTAGTACAGTTAGCACTGACAGAAGACGTTCAATGAAGAGAGGGTGCTAAGATAAGCGCGGCGGTGGCTAAGTTATGAAACTAAGTATGGAGAGGTGAAAGGCTATTTTATTAGTATTATTATTATCATTATTAGGACTGGGCTGAATGAAAGGTTTTAGGAGCCTTGCATAAGAATGAAGTGAAGGTCAGTAGCTTGTATTAGATACAACCATTGAGAATGTGCTCCCACCCTGGTGAGGTCCCATCCCACATCTTAGATGTTTGATAAACAAACAAGCTTTTTGTCCTCAAAAGGTGCGGCTTAAAAAGCTTGCTCCGTGGTATTGGTCTCGTAGTCTTGCGTTGTTGTACTACCAAGTCTAATCCTTCAGAAAATGTTTTCACTATGCCATTTTTTGGAAATTGAGGTGCTTGTCTCCAAACTTTACATTCTGACTAATCCCATCAAAGTCCCTTATTAGGCCTATACCCCTATGCCAGAAACCACACTGCTTTAGTAGAGCACTTCTACGTTGCTGACTGACTACTTTTAATCAAAAGCAAGCAGGTTGTCTCAATGGTCACCTTTCGCCCACAGTCCTTCCATCAAAGTCAGACTGCAAGTGAGACAATACACTTTCCTCTGTCAAGCCAAACTAAGTTCTCCTTTCACAGTGTGTGCGTGCAGAGTAAGATTGATCAGTCTACCTCCAGAGAATTAAGCTGCTGTATTGTCCCGACAGGGAGCCACCATGAAGCTCAGTTGACACAGGTATCATTAACAAATAGGCAGTGGTGGAAAAAGTACCCAATTGTCATACTTGAGTGAAAGTATAGATACCTTAATAGAAAACGATTCAAGCAAAAGTCACCCAGTAAAATATTACTTGAGTAAAAGTCTAAAAGTATTTGGTTTTAAATATACTTAAGTATCAAATGTAAATGTAATTGCTAAAATATACTTAAGTATCAAAAGTAAAAGTATAAATAATTTCAAATCCTTTATACTAAACAAACCAGACAGCACATTTACGGATAGCCAGGGGCACACTCCAACACTCACACATAATTTACAAACTAAGCATTTGTGTTTAGAGAGTCTGCCAGATCAGAGGCAGTAGGAATGACTAGGGATGTTTTCTTGATAAGTGCGTGAATTTGACAATTTTTCTGTCCTGCTAAGCATTCCAAATGTAACGAATACTTTTGGGTGTCAGGGAAAATGTATGGAGTAAAAAGTACATTCATTTATTTAGGAATGTAGTGAAGTAAAAGTAAATAGGACAACTGGCCTTGTCCCATATCCACCCTCATTATCACCCTCCTTCATCCAATCATGTGTATTGTTCTAATGAGGTTTGTTAAGGTTCAACCAATCAGATCCAGGATCATTTTTCCCTTTTAGAATAAGAGTATATGGACAAGGGGGACGTGCTCATCCTAGATCTCATACTAAGTTATTTACTTAAGGTGGCATAGAGGTTTTGGCTCGTTGGGTGGGTCTGTCTGCCTGGCTCCTTGGCTAGCTGGATTCTTCTCCTTCTAGGTCATGAGAGTTGAGCTGAGACAGAGACAGCATGTGACACGGGGGAGGAGATGGAGGGTGACTGTTGCACAACAACTCAGGGAACAACAGTGACTCGTGACAGTGCAGGATGGTATGGTAAGAAGAGTGTCAGGTAAATATGATGAAATGTATTCGGAACCATTCAGGCAGTACTTCGGGTGACTTTATGTGACATAAAAACTATGGCCTGATTTAATAAGCGTTTGTAATGTGAAGTTTGCACCTGTTATTTCCCCAGATGTAATAAAACATTTAAGGTTGATGAACAATCTTAAAGGGTAAATCAACTCATGTTTTAGCTAGTTTTTTGTCTTTCCTCGCTTTAGATAATAACAGTTGAAAACTTGTACTAACTTGTGCTTTGCACCGTAAATTAGGCATTTCATGTCTTGGTGTAGCGTCTCCTTCAAGAGTTTGTGAGGACTAGTGTTCCATGTAGGTTCCAGTAGCATAGGCTCTTACCAATATCAAGACACCTCTGCTTGGCTGTGTGCTGTCTGGAGTGCCAGTACTTCCAGTGCTTCAGCTGGTCGTCTCTGCACTTCTCCTCTCCAAACACCACCATCACCACACTCTGAAATGGTGCACACAACCCCAGGGCCATCAATCATGCTAGCTTAACTGACACATTCCACTTAACAAGTTCCTACTTGTTAGTACATTAGCTACTATTAGCATAATAGCTACCAACTAGCATAAGATTTCTCTGTTTATTCTGTCAAAAAATGTATCGTTAACATGAGAGACCTAGCCAAATTATCTGCACATATTTAGTTACAGACAAGGACCAATCTAAAAGTTTTCTGTTATTGACAATGAACTACTGTAGAACAACTAACTAGCTTGGTGGTGTGGTCTTACCCTGACTTTGCTGATGGGGTGCTGCAGCTTGCTGTTGTCTATCTCCCTGAGGCTGATGGGGTAGAACTGTCCCTTGTTCAGGTACGTCATGGTACCGTCACCTGTCTTCTGACGCAGCGACTTGGAAGCATCCAGGGTGTACTCAAAATTATTCCTAATCAGGAAATAAATATTAGTGACAAAACCACAGTAGGCTACATTTGTATTTTCCTTTAGGGAAAGAGGAGCCTGAAATCTAGACCTGCTTTGTGCTGACATTCCACTCCTTGTACTCCGTGTCATATGTTTGGCACAAAACAGGCCTGGATTTCAGGCTAGGGAAAGAGTAGGCATAGAGATGGAAAAAGTGATGTATCTAGTATTCAGCTGATGTTTGTCTGGTATCTATCTTTATTCTAAACCATCTAGATGTGTTTTCAGTATTTATGAATATACCGTATGCAAATATTGATAACCTATATTTTCCACATGTGAAATACATTGCAAATGTCACCCCTTGATTAAGACCACCCTCATCAGTCCCTTCCCATTGGCTTGATTGTGACCCCGAATCCTCGTAGTGTCACTGAGTCCCTGATAACATTACGTTTGGCATTGTAGCTTTTAAACTGAGGGAATCTGCTGACCCCCAGGTGACTGTAGTGAATGAGGTTATTCTCCTATCAGGGGCTGAATGGCAGGGTGCGAGCGACAGCGGGCAGGCGCCGGGCTGGAGGGCTTACCCCGGCATGGTGTCAAACACGCTGTATTCCTCTGCCGAGATGGAGGCCATGCGTAACTGGAGATCCCCTGGGAAGGAGAACACCTGTGGCACACAAAGAGGACAGAGAAGTGGGGAGAGAGGGTCTGGATTTAGACAAGCATCCATGACAAGGGTTGTAGCTAGCACTCTCAGGGGTTACAGGAAGTAAAGGGAGCCCTCTCTCTCTCTCTCTCTCTCTCTCTCTCTCTCTCACTGAAGTGGAAACAAACCACTTCCCATCCTACCCTCCCTCTCTCCTTCCCTCACTCCTTCCTCTGCTCCCCGTGTGAAGGGGGTTGTGTTGGGTTATCCCTTTCCAAGGTAATTCCCCTCCAGGTTAAATGGAGAGAGAGGAGAGAGAAGAGAGAGGAGAGAGGCTATTGAAGGGGGGAAATAGTACAGCACTTTATTGTGTGGGCCAGACAATGGCATAATAACACACTGGCCTGCTATTTTGGAATGTTCAAATAAAAACAGGGAAGGCTGAGACCCACTGTTGTAAGCTCCAGAGGCTCAGGTGAAAGGGTTATTGTCTGACTGGAGAGAGAGATCTGAGAGTGGGGGTGTGGAGGAGGGTGGTGGGAGTTTTAGACTAGAGAAGAGGCTATTGGATTCCTGTTGTTGTGTCCACACCTCTTGGGAACCATCCTTGTAGGTCTCTGGGAAGGTGGAGTCGGGGGTACGGGGCTGGGTGCTAGGGCTGAACTGGCTGTGTGTGAGCTGCCTGGCGAACTCTGCCGTGTGGCTGTCGGACTCAGCACAGTGGAAGCTGTGGGAGGGCACCTCCATCTTGACGTTGGGGTAGTTGGGGGCGGCGGCGATGGAGACGGTGACAGTGGTGTCCGGGGAGGGGAAAAGGACCCCTCTCTTGTTGTCCTGGCCAGCTAGCTGGTTGGGCAGCAGGATGTTGATGGGGCCCTTCAGGAACTGGATCCTGCTCTCCACTGACGCCATGGAAGCTTCCTGCAGGGGGGCCATCAAGTGCCTGAAGAAAAACAAAAAACACGGCAGGTAAAATGTCAGTTTATGATGAAATGTCACAAGGACCAAACCGACGGTGAGGTGAGGTGAGGTGTGGTGTGGCGAGGTGAGGTAAGGTGTAGTGAGGTGAGATGTGGTGAGGTGAGGTGAGGTAAGGTAAGGTGTAGTGAGGTGAGGTGAGATGTGGTGAGTTGAGGTGAGGTGAGGTAAGGTAAGGTGTAGTGAGGTGAGGTGAGGTGAGGTGAGGTGAGGTGAGGTGAGGTGAGGTGAGGTGAGGTGAGGTGAGGTGAGGTGAGGTGAGGTGAGGTGAGGTGTGGTGTGGTGAGGTGAGGTGAGGTAAGGTAAGGTGTATTGAGGTGAGGTGAGGTGAGGTGAGGTGAGATGTGGTGTGGTAAGGTGAGGTAAGGTGTAGTGAGGTGAGGTGAGGTGAGGTGAGGTAAGATGTAGTGAGGTGAGGTGTGGTGAGATGTGGTGAGGTGAGGTAAGGTAAGGTGTAGTTAGGTGAGGTGTAGTGAGGTGAGATGTGGTGAGGTGAGGTAAGGTATAGTGAGGTGAGGTGTAGTGAGGTGAGATGTGGTGAGGTGAGGTAAGGTAAGGTGTAGTGAGGTGAAGTGTGGTCTGGTGAGATGTGGTGAGGTGAGGTAAGGTAAGGTGTAGTGAGGTGGGGTGTAGTGAGGTGAGATGTGGTGAGGTGAGGTAAGGTGTAGTTAGGTGAGGTGTAGTGAGGTGAGATGTGGTGAGGTGAGGTAAGGTAAGGTAAGGTGTAGTGAGGTGAGGTGAGGTGTAGTGAGAAGTGGTGAGGTAAGGTAAGGTGTAGTGAGGTGTGGTGAGGTGAGAGGTGGTGAGGTGAGGTGTAGTGAGGTGTGGTAAGGTGAGGTGTAGTGAGGTGTGGTAAGGTAAGGTGTATTGAGGTGTGGTAAGGTAAGGTGTAGTGAGGTGGGGTGAGGTGAGAGGTGGTGAGGTGAGGTGTAGTGAGGTGTGGTAAGGTGAGGTGTATTGAGGTGTGGTAAGGTAAGGTGTAGTGAGGTGTAGTAAGGTGTGGTAAGGTGAGTTGTGGTAAGGTGAGGTGTAGTGAGGTGGGGTAAGGTAAGGTGTAGTGAGGTGTGGTAAGGTAAGGTGTAGTGAGGTGTAGTAAGGTAAGGTGTAGTGTGGTGAGGTGTAGAGAGGTGTGGTAAGGTAAGGTGTAGTAAGGTGTAGTGAGGTGTAGTGTGGTGAGGTGAGGTGAGGTGTGGTAAGGTGTAGTGAGGTGAGGTAAGGTAAGGTGAGGTGTGTGGAGGACCTGTATTCCTCTCACTTCTAAATTCCTAGTAGTTCCTATAAATGCACACAGGCGCACACAGCACATTTGCCCTCCCCAGTGGTTTGTAAAGGGATGTTCTACCTACATGGACCTTTTGTTGGGATCCACATCAGAGCCCATTGACTCCGTCTTGGTCTGGGATATTGTTCTCTTCTCTCTGGGCACCTGCATGGGAAGGTAAACACAGCCGCTGTGAGTCTGACCACATCCAATAGAACCATGTCTACATAGACAACACTACTAGTTGTTGCTGTTTCACAGATGCAGGAAGTAAAGCAACTTCAGTCGTAACTAAGAGGCAATAGTACTAAGGCCTCACAGCTGTTAATTCAATTAGTTTCCCCAACGCTGTCGATCTCTATGGCTCGGATTGTTGTGGAACAGTGTCGTAACACCTGTGAGTGAACATGGCTCCTGTAGCAGTAATAAGTGTGTGTGAACATGGCTCCTGTATCAGTAATAAGTGTGGGTGAACATGGCTCCTGTACCAGTAATAAGTGTGGGTGAGCACAGCTCCTGTACCAGTAATAAGTGTTGGTGAGCACAGCTCCTGTACCAGTAATAAGTGTGGGTGAACATGGCTCCTGTACCAGTAATAAGTGTGGGTGAACATGGCTCCTGTACCAGTAATAAGTGTGGGTGAGCACAGCTCCTGTACAAGTAATGACTCAACTGATTCTTGTTTTTTTAGGCCACCTTGTTACAGTCGTACCAGCCTGTCGTCAACCAGCCTGGGTCCTGTACTCGTACCAGCCTGTATTCGACCAGCCTGAGTCCTGTGTTACCTTGTAGTAGGCGTACCAGCCTGTAGTCGACCAGCCTGGGTCCTGTGGTACCTTGTAGTAGGCGTACCAACCTGTAGTCGACCAGCCTGGGTCCTGTGTTACCTTGTAGTAGTCGTACCAGCCTGTAGTCGACCAGCCTGGGTCCTGTGTTACCTTGTAGTAGTCGTACCAGCCTGTAGTCGACCAGCCTGGGTCCTGTGTTACCTTGTAGTAGTCGTACCAGCCTGTATTTGACCAGCCTGGGTCCTGTGTTACCTTGTAGTAGTTGTACCAGCCTGTAGTCGACCAGCCTGGGTCCTGTGTTACCTTGTAGTAGTCGTACCAGCCTGTAGTCGACCAGCCTGGGTCCTGTGTTACCTTGTAGTAGTCGTACCAGCCTGTAGTCGACCAGCCTGGGTCCTGTGTTACCTTGTAGTAGTCGTACCAGCCTGTAGTCGACCAGCCTGAGTCCTGTGTTACCTTGTAGTAGTCGTACCAGCCTGTAGTCGACCAGCCTGGGTCCTGTGTTACCTTGTAGTAGTCGTACCAGCCTGTAGTCGACCAGCCTGGGTCCTGTGTTACCTTGTAGTAGTCGTACCAGCCTGTAGTCGACCAGCCTGGGTCCTGTGTTACTTTGTAGTAGTCGTACCAGCCTGTAGTCGACCAGCCTGGGTCCTGTGTTACCTTGTAGTAGTCGTACCAGCCTGTAGTCGACCAGCCTGGGTCCTGTGTTACCTTGTAGTAGTCGTACCAGCCTGTAGTCGACCAGCCTGGGTCCTGTGTTACCTTGTAGTAGTCGTACCAGCCTGTAGTCGACCAGCCTGGGTCCTGTGTTACCTTGTAGTAGTCGTACCAGCCTGTAGTCGACCAGCCTGGGTCCTGTGTTACCTTGTAGTAGTCGTACCAGCCTGTAGTCGACCAGCCTGGGTCCTGTGTTACCTTGTAGTAGTCGTACCAGCCTGTAGTCGACCAGCCTGGGTCCTGTGTTACCTTGTAGTAGTCGTACCAGCCTGTAGTCGACCAGCCTGGGTCCTGTGTTACCTTGTAGTAGTCGTACCAGCCTGTAGTCGACCAGCCTGGGTCCTGTGTTACCTTGTAGTAGTCGTACCAGCCTGTAGTCGACCAGCCTGGGTCCTGTGTTACCTTGTAGTAGTCGTACCAGCCTGTAGTCGACCAGCCTGGGTCCTGTGTTACCTTGTAGTAGTCGTAGAGCACGCCCAGGGCAGCGGCGCTGTCCTCGTCACCGTTGATGCTCATCATGGCCTTGGTGGCGGCTGTCAGGGGGTTCTCCAGGAACGACTTCCACGCCTCGTCTTCGTTGGTGTAGGGCCGACGCTGGCCGTAGCTGGGCTCATTCTGCAACAACAGGACCGGTCTCTTACTGGGGAGGGGGAGAAAGAGAAGGGAGAAGAGACGGAGAAAGGAGAAGAAAAAAAAGACAAAGAGAGAGAGAGACATGTTAGCAGGAGTGCAGTGACAATTTTCTTGAAGGAAAGTAATGTGCTAGCTAGATAAAGTGTATGTCAAAACCAGGAGCTGCATAATTATAAGCTACACACAAAAGATGGACTGAGTTATAAATATTTAGTTAATATGGTCTTGTTTCTCTAACTGGTTCACTTCAGATTCAGACAGGGAGTCACTGGATAGGCCGGACTGACAGCACGTAAATCAGCACGTAAATCAACACGTAAATCAACAGACAGTCAGAGCAACAATCACTGCATTGCTCACAACCGACGAACAAGTTGGAAATATCAACAACGTCACTCTTTATCTTCCAGACCTGTTGTACAAGAAAGTCGATTGTGCAACAAATCTCAGCAACCTGTGAGAGAAAAGATGCTCTACTGCTCTACCTGTCTGCTGTTAAGTGTTTCCTATTGGTTACCTGTCTGCTGTTAAGTGTTTCCTATTGGTTACCTGTCTGCTGTTAAGTGTTTCCTATTGGTTACCTGTCTGCTGTTAAGTGTTTCCTATTGGTTACCTGTCTCTGTCTTCAGTTAAGTGTTTCCTATTGGTTACCTGTCTTCAGTTAAGTGTTTCCTATTGGCTACCTGTATGTTAAGTGTTTCCTATTGGTTACCTGTCTGCTGTTAAGTGTTTCCTATTGGTTACCTGTCTGCTGTTAAGTGTTTCATATTGGTTACCTGTCTACTGTTAAGTGTTTCCTATTGGTTACCTGTATGCTGTTAAGTGTTTCCTATTGGTTACCTGTCTACTGTTAAGTGTTTCCTATTGGTTACCTGTCTTTTGTCTCCAGGCAGGGATCTAGTACAACATTCCAGAGTTTATATGACTGGGTTGTTGTTTTATTTTTAAAGAACCTGTTTGGAACAATCATCGTTCGTCATCATCATAATCATAGGCCCTTAACTGACTCAATGCCAAAGAGAATCAGTCCTCCTCTCTGTACTGTATCAGACAGTCAGTCAGTCATGGTCGATTAGGTACAAGGAACAAAACTGTATCTACCTTGAGAACATAGGAGTGAGCATACAGGATGGGTGATTCTACGTATTAGAGAAAGGGTCCATTATTACAATATCTAAATTTTTGGTACTTACAGTAAGCCTATAAGTAATTTTTACCAAGATTTATTGCATAGAATGTGAGAGGGTGTTACATAGCCCACAAGCCCTACATTATTGAACAATGAGATTGTAGTATTTCAGTGATTTAAATGTAGGCTAACATGCATGGGTTAATTCTATGTTAAATACATGTGTATGATGATCACACAAATATTGTTTTAATAAATAGTTTGCCTTTATTTTTAATTTAATTATTTTACAGTCACAAACAGAACCTTTGAGGTTTAATTTTTAGCACAATATTTAAAGTGCAAACAATGATGAGATCTTAGACATAAAGACACCCCTTATTTGTTTAATTGCTTAAATCTACTCTCTCAAATGAACAAACAAAATGCTATATAGGCTAGTGTGAGATAAGAGACATTTTCTGTCCTCAATTCACACAAAAGCGTCTCCAGAGTGGCACAAACAGAATGTACGGATGGTTTCCAAGCTATAGTTGCTACAGCAAATTATTTTATTCGGAATGGTCAAGGCAAACGTATTATTAGTAATCCAATATCTAATTGTTTCATTCACAAAATGTTTCCCGGGTCGAATTGGGGCGTTAAGGATTTGCAACCCGATAGATCCGTTATTCACCCCCCCGCCCAAATGTTTTGTTTTTGTTTTGGATGATATGCAATCCACTGTAAAACAAAAGAGGATAAAAGTTTTCAATGTGGAAAAAAGGATAAAAGTTTTCAATGTGGAAAAAAGCATTAAATTGGATACTGACAAAATTGCTTAGCCTAAATTGTTTTTCCTGAAAGATTGAAGAGAGAGAAATCCATTTGCCTCACACCGTATTTTGATATCACGTGAAACTGGCTGGCCTATGCAGTAAGGCCTAAATTAAACGCTTAAAAATGATGAGATTAAGAAAAGAAAACGAAAAAGCTCGTCTTTATCATTGTATCATTTTTCTTTACAAGGGCCTATTTGTGAATATTATAATCCCTTTTCTTAATACAACATTTTCGTATTGACTATCTCAATCAATTAAATAATTATGTCAACATGAATTATTCGTCCAGTGACTGTGTCTACAATACAACGGAGAAAATCTTGCTTACATTGTTCCTCTGACTAAAGGGGCCAACGCCTAAAAGGTGTACGATTTCACTGGAGTCAACAGTCTCCTTGTCATTGCCCTCAAAAACGGACAAAATACATTCACACATTACCACTCTGGAGCAAAGATAAAAAATCCTACAAAAAAATAAGGATATTTTTTTCGATTCAAGTTACATGTTCGATTAGAAATGCAATTACAACCATGGATTAGGGCATCAAATAATACATTTCAAACCTCAACTAGGAAAATAATATGGGGGGGTTAAGACGAATATCTTCGACAAACAAAATAAAGTCTAACCACATAACTGTGAGCCAAATCAAATAATGAACCGCCCATCAATAACACACGGGTTGGCAGAACGTTACTCGGAACAGGCGCCTGAACCAGCACGACAGGTGGCGAGATATACACCTGTGGCGTGCAGGCTAGAACCCGACCAGAGAAACAGCGCTTCTAGCTATGAACCCCAAACGGCGCTCACACGGATCCTAAACACGATAAATAGATATTGAATCACTAAGCACAATAAATATGGAGATTGAATCATAGTCGTTTTGCCTGGCAGGAAAAAAGTCAACTTTCCCACAGTCCAGGACACTCCGTTAGAATCCACCTGCGCGGGTAAACCACCTAAAAAAATATCCATTCGTCAATTTGCACCAAAGTTCAGTATACTGTTAAGAGCTCAACACCTTGGTTCTGCTGGACTTGCAGTGGCGACTAAAAACACTTACTTGTCATGATCCTGTGACATCTCGGTTGGTGGAACTGGACTTTCTAGTTGGTACTGTAAATCCGATCTGTCTACTTTCACCAGAAAAACTGAAGCACGATGAGGGCCACGGCAAAGGTGTCTCTGAACGAACGGGTTTTGTCGGCTTTTGGAGTGTAGAGTGAGAATATGTGACCGGTTTTACCTGTGACAGGGCATCGGATTGGATTAGGCTACAACGAGGAAAGGGGCGGAGACCAATAGTCAATGACATGTGTTGGTACTTTGTGTTGGTCTACCTGTTGGTCTACCTGTTTGTCTACCTGGTGGTCTACCTGGTGGGCTACCTGGTGGTCTACCTGTTGGACTACCTGTTGGTCTACCTGTTTGCCTACCTGGTGGGCTACCTGGTGGTCTACCTGTTGGTCTACCTGTTGGTCTACCTGTTTGCCTACCTGGTGGGCTACCTGGTGGTCTACCTGTTGGTCTACCTGTTGGTCTACCTGTTTGCCTACCTGGTGGGCTACCTGGTGGTCTACCTGTTGGTCTACCTGTTGGTCTACCTGTTTGTCTACCTGGTGGGCTACCTGGTGGTCTACCTGTTAGTCTACCTGGTGGTCTACCTGTTGGTCTACCTGGTGGTCTACCTGTTGGTCTACCTGTTAGTCTACCTGGTGGTCTACCTGTTAGTCTACCTGGTGGTCTACCTGTTGGTCTACCTGGTGGTCTACCTATTGGTCTACCTGGTGGTCTACCTGTTGGTCTACCTGGTGGTCTACCTATTGGTCTACCTGGTGGTCTACCTGTTGGTCTACCTGGTGGTCTACCTGTTAGTCTACCTGGTGGTCTACCTGTTGGTCTACCTGGTGGTCTACCTATTGGTCTACCTGGTGGGCTACCTGTTAGTCTACCTGGTGGTCTACCTGTTGGTCTACCTGGTGGTCTACCTGGTGGTCTACCTGGTGGTCTACCTGTTAGTCTACCTGTTGGTCTACCTATTGGTCTACCTGTTAGTCTACCTGGTGGTCTACCTGTTGGTCTACCTGGTGGTCTACCTGTTGGTCTACCTGTTGGTCTACCTATTGCTCTACCTGTTAGTCTACCTGGTGGTCTACCTGTTGGTCTACCTATTGGTCTACCTGTTCGTCTACCTGTTGGTCTACCTGGTGGTCTACCTGTTGGTCTACCTATTGGTCTACCTGTTTGTCTACCTGGTGGTCTACCTGGTGGTCTACCTGTTGGTCTACCTGGTGGTCTACCTATTGGTCTACCTGTTCGTCTACCTGGTGGGCTACCTGGTGGTCTACCTGTTGGTCTACCTGTTGGTCTACCTGTTTGTCTACCTGGTGGGCTACCTGGTGGTCTACCTGTTAGTCTACCTGTTAGTCTACCTGGTGGTCTACCTGTTGGTCTACCTGGTGGTCTACCTGTTGGTCTACCTGGTGGTCTACCTGTTAGTCTACCTGGTGGTCTACCTGTTGGTCTACCTGGTGGTCTACCTATTGGTCTACCTGGTGGTCTACCTGTTTGTCTACCTGGTGGTCTACCTATTGGTCTACCTGGTGGTCTACCTGTTGGTCTACCTGGTGGTCTACCTGTTAGTCTACCTGGTGGTCTACCTGTTGGTCTACCTGGTGGTCTACCTATTGGTCTACCTGGTGGGCTACCTGTTAGTCTACCTGGTGGTCTACCTGTTGGTCTACCTGGTGGTCTACCTGGTGGTCTACCTGGTGGTCTACCTGTTGGTCTACCTATTGGTCTACCTGTTAGTCTACCTGGTGGTCTACCTGTTGGTCTACCTGGTGGTCTACCTGTTGGTCTACCTGTTGGTCTACCTATTGGTCTACCTGTTAGTCTACCTGGTGGTCTACCTGTTGGTCTACCTATTGGTCTACCTGTTCGTCTACCTGTTGGTCTACCTGGTGGTCTACCTGTTGGTCTACCTATTGGTCTACCTGTTTGTCTACCTGGTGGTCTACCTGGTGGTCTACCTGTTGGTCTACCTGGTGGTCTACCTATTGGTCTACCTGTTCGTCTACCTGGTGGTCTACCTGGTGGTCTACCTGTTAGTCTACCTGGTGATCTACCTGGTGGTCTACCTGTTGGTCTACCTGGTGGTCTACCTATTGGTCTACCTGTTCGTCTACCTGGTGGTCTACCTGGTGGTCTACCTGTTAGTCTACCTGGTGGTCTACCTGTTAGTCTACCTGGTGATCTACCTGGTGGTCTACCTGTTGGTCTACCTGTTTGTCTACCTGGTGGGCTACCTGGTGGTCTACCTGTTGGTCTACCTGGTGGTCTACCTATTGGTCTACCTGTTCGTCTACCTGGTGGTCTACCTGGTTGTCTACCTGTTAGCCTACCTGGTGGTCTACCTGTTGGTCTACCTGTTGGTCTACCTGTTAGTCTACCTGTTGGTCTACCTGGTGGTCTACCTGTTGGTCTACCTGGTGGTCTACCTGGTGGTCTACCTGGTTGTCTACCTGGAGGTCTACCTGTTGGTCTACCTATTAGTCTACCTGTTGGTCTACCTGTTTGTCTACCTGGTGGTCTACCTGTTGGTCTACCTGGTGGTCTACCTGGTGGTCTACCTGTTGGTCTACCTGGTGGTCTACCTGTTTGTCTACCTGTTGGTCTACCTGGTGGTCTACCTGTTGGTCTATCTGGTGGTCTACCTGTTGGTCTACCTGGTGTTCTACCTGGTGGTCTACCTGGTGGTCTACCTGTTGGTCTACCTGGTGGTTTACCTGTTAGTCTACCTGGTGGTCTACCTGTCTGTCTACCTGGTGGTCTACCTATTGGTCTACCTGTTTGTCTACCTGTTGGTCTACCTGTTGGTCTACCTGTTGGTCTACCTGGTGGTCTACCTGTTGATCTACCTGTTGGTCTACCTGGTGGTCTACCTGGTGGTCTACCTGTTGGTCTACCTGGTGGTCTACCTGTTGGTCTACCTGTTGATCTACCTGTTGGTCTACCTGGTTGTCTACCTGTTGGTCTACCTGGTGGTCTACCTGTTGGTCTACCTGTTGATCTACCTGTTGGTCTACCTGTTGGTCTACCTGGTGGTCTACCTGTTGATCTACCTGGTGGTCTACCTGGTGGTCTACCTGTTGGTCTACCTGGTGGTCTACCTGTTGGTCTACCTGGTGGTCTACCTGGTGGTCTACCTGTTGGTCTACCTGTTGATCTACCTGTTGGTCTACCTGTTGATCTACCTGTTGGTCTACCTGTTGGTCTACCTGGTGGTCTACCTGTTGATCTACCTGTTGGTCTACCTGGTGGTCTACCTGTTGGTCTACCTGGTGGTCTACCTGGTGGTCTACCTGTTGGTCTACCTATTGGTCTATCTGGTGGTCTACCTGGTGGTCTACCTGTTGATCTACCTGTTGGTCTACCTGGTGGTCTACCTGGTGGTCTACCTGTTGGTCTACCTGTTGATCTACCTGTTGGTCTACCTGGTTGTCTACCTGTTGGTCTACCTGGTGGTCTACCTGTTGGTCTACCTGTTGATCTACCTGTTGGTCTACCTGTTGGTCTACCTGTTGCACTACCTGTTGGTCTACCTGGTGGTCTACCTGTTGGTCTACCTGGTGGTCTACCTGTTGGTCTACCTGGTGGTCTACCTGTCGGTCTACCTGTGGGTTGGTTAGAAGCCAGAGCATGAGACAATGAGGATGACCGTGACATGGGACTGTGACAGAATGAAGGGTAAACTAATGTAGCAGGCGTAAATAACCGTGTCTCACAGTCAGTGGCGATTTTAGCATGTAAATCTTGGTGGGGCAAACAGAAAGAAAATGTATTTAGATGGTTTATTATATTTCCTAGTAAGTAAATGCTTAATAATTGTGTAGTTCTAGACAGTGGCGACTTTAGCATGTAAACCTTGGTGGGGCAAAAAAATAAAAAGTGGGACGCATGCCAGCAAAGCCACTACACTACACTAAACAATACATGTATTGCACTATACCACTGCTACACCTGGCTATCAGCGGAGCCTTGTCTGGCAGCGAAACAATTAATTCAGCCTCGTTTACTGCCTTTTTAAAACACATAGCTGATATGGCTGACTTGCTTAACAAATGTGTTTTCTACTGACAATTGAGATGTACAAACTATGGCATAAGGGAATGATGTGCGGATGAGAGGCATTCTGTAATTTCGATTACGATATTAATGAGCCATCTAAAACGGACATAGTCAATATAACTGTGTTCAGCACTTTTGAAATGTACAGCGACAGAATGCAGAACATGGGCTGCTCTTAAAGTATTTTCCCTGTACAACAAGTCCGAACTGTTAGATAAATAAAGGAGGCATATAAGCAGACAATGAAAGCGCTTACAATATTAAATTATGACATTTCTCAAAAACAGGTTATTGACTCCATGTGCAGCACCACCGAGTCAGAACAGTAACATTAGGCAAAATGAAGAGGTGAAAATAGACCAAATTATTAGGGTGAGGCACATGGGCTACTAACAGTTTACTACATACAACATACATATACATGTCTCCCTGGCATATTGCATAATTTATGTAGCAGCATATAATACATTTTTGGACTCACCTTGTTGTGATGTGCTCACTTGAACAGGAAGTTGGCGCAGCGGTCCTTCGTGGGCAAATTTTGTCATCAAAGAAAGAGAAAGAATGTACAATTCCAAGTTGGATGACCATTCAAAACGTATTTTGAGCTCGTTTATTCCCGACTTCCCAGTTGCAATGCTAGCAGTTAGCCACTGTCACCGATTCTATCCAAACCACTCATTGTTGAATTTGCGATTTCCAACTTGCTGTATAATGTTTATGACCAATGGCTGATGAGCACCGATAGGTTTTATCTAAAATTTCTCTTCATTATTTCTCTTCATATGACAAGGATTAAAAATTATTTCCCAGTATATTGTTCACTTGATTCATGATGATGACTGATCAGTCCTTTCAAAGCTACTTTACATATAACGTGATTTGAGTCATTTTATCTGTGGCCAATGACCTTGAGACTTCTTGGAAGGGCACTTGTAATATAACTTTATGCAGGACCCAAAGGGCTGAAATGTTGGATGTCTACCCTTACTAAGGACTTAAACTTGGCGATGACTAGTGTCCCCATGAGTGAAAGAACACTGAGCCAATCACGGTGCAATGCTCCTATTTTCGGCTGGCTTGCCCCACAACCACAGAAAGCACTGAGCTAGGCTGAAACACCTGCCTTGAGCAAGGCACTTATCTCCTGTAACTCGCTCTGGATAAGACTGTCTGTTAAATAACAAAAATGTAAAATATAAGACAAGCAACATGATTGCCAGCAATTCTAATTGGTATGTGCTTTGCATAAACTAGAATCATTAGTTGCTACATAGCTGAAATTTTGGGATTTATAAATTAATAATATGCAATCCTTTATTCTTGAAGAATATAACTTAGGCCTACTATGGGCGGTAAATCATTGGATCTGATTAATTTGATTCAATCCAATACCATCTTTGAGGACTGCAACCATAGAAATACAATGTATTTTTGCCTAGTAATAAGTCATTGCCAACTTCCTATCTATGGTTATTTTGCTCACTGTCACACTATAGGCTTATTATTGATTTTGTACATAATTTTTGTTTTGCGAATGCAACTGGGGCCATGAAATAATTATTAGGGTACTCATTTTGAATACACCTGTTGCACTTTGTGTGACCATACAAGTCTGTGTGTGACCAAGCACAGTAAAAATATTTGTTTGCAAATGCAAAATGTAAATAATAATTAGGCTACTCATTTTGAATACACCTGTTGCACTTTGTGTGACCATAAAAGTCTGTGTGCGACCGGGCACAGTAAAATAATTTGATTGCAAAAATGCCTGGCTTGTCCTAGACCTTAGAAGGCCCTTCACCATAGAAATAACTATTACAACTATTGTGATGCATCATTTCCATGGTAATTTCGAATGTTCAGTCAATTGGTTATGGTAGCAGTCATTCTACAGATTCAAAATGGGCCTATAAACGTTTGCATTAAGACAGCTGAATCTGCCACAGTAAACGTGCCATTCCAAAAACAAAAAACGGAAAAATAAACAAATATACAAAACACAGCAGAATATAAAGTGGGCAGTGGCATGTAAGAGGGCGACGCCCTTCTTTTGATCCTAAAACTCATCACTGTGTTCTCTAGCAGAAAGTTGGTGGGCGCTCTTTCATGTTACTAGGTTGCTACATTGCTATATGTTTTCATTTATAAAGCCTTTTTACAAAAAGTCCCACTGTACCTAAAAGACATACGAGTTACCACACCCGGTCTCAGGGATGGTTCATCCAGGAACATTTCTCTACGGTGTTAGGTAAATCAGTTTTTAGTTTTTCTGCACCTTATTTGTGGAACAATCTCCAAAATGTTCTTAAACGTTAAATGTGATGTTTTGGTGCTTCTAGGTCAATTCAGAAAGCTGAGGGAGGACCTTATTACTGATGAATGTGTTGGTTTTTTATGACCTTGTTTTCCTTTCTACTTGCATTTTGTATTTATATTGATGTGTGTATTTTCTGTAATATATGTCATTTAGGCCTCATCTGTAAAAGCAGCTGAGAGGCTCACTGTGTTAGAATATAGATGATTTACCATTTATAATGGTTGAATCTTGAAATGATCCTCTATCAACTAATAGCCTATTTCATTTATATTCACGTGTCTATGCTCTTCCGTAGTTGTCTGTCAATGTTGTGCAATGTTATAGCTATAGTGATTTGCCTATAATGGTTGGACCGTTGGATCAACCATTGGATCAAGAAATGATGGACCTATACTGTAAATGAGCTCAAACTAAATCATTATGGTGCAATCCATCTGACTTGACTGTTGATGATTGAATGTGTCAATGTTTTAAATATAACATTGTTTTAATGTATTTATTTATTTGTTAGGAATAGATAGGCATACTGTCACGACTTCCGCCGAAGTCGGCTCCTCTCCTTGTTCGGGCGGCGTTCGGCGATCGACGTCACCGGCTTTCTAGCCATCGCCGCTCCGTTTTTCATATATCCATTTGTCTTGTCTTGTTTCCATACACACCTGGTTTTCATTTCCCCAATGAAGCTACTTGTATTTAACCCTCTGTTTCCCATCATGCTTTGTGTGTAATTGTTTCATGTTATTGTGGTGTTAGTTTACGAGCTTTACTTTTATGTTCTGTTTTTTTGATTTATGTAGTGCTCTCGTTTTTGGAACTATAATAAAAGTGCGCCTGTTCATTATACTCTGCTCTCCTGCACCTGACTTCGCCTCCAATACACCTTTTGACACATACAATTATTACTTTTTTAAATTGTATATGTATGTCCCTAACAGATTAGGCTATTATCTACTTATTTATCATTAACTCAACTGCCTAAAACTCTTATAAAACATCTAATAATAAAAAGTCAAAGTCATAACAGTTTTAGTTGAAAGTCCATCTTTTATTTAAGCAGACTTTAACACTAACAGGGGTCGGTCCGGAACGGGGCAGTTAGGTCAGGTATGTTACCCGGCCAGTCTAACGCCTCCTGCGGCCTCCTCTCCTGTGACTCCGGGCCCTGGGGCGGTGGCGCCTGCGTCTTCTGGCCATTTTGATTGATAGTTAAGACTATGAATGACTTTTAGACGGGCTGCGTCCCTTTCATATGGCTGGAGGGGTGCGGAAGTGACGTCATCATGGGATAAATTATGACGCAATAATGACAGTTAGAATTGTTTAAACTATTGCCTTCAGTGAGGTCAAAGTAGCATTGGCAGGATGACGCAATAGTGATATTTTTGATTTAGCAAATGTAAATAGCATTCAGTTTCTTTGGCCTACTCAATGAAACCTGGTAGAGGTAATCACTCAGGGCTTTATTTAATAATACTTTGGAATGTCAAGTCAATGAGCATTATGGGTAAAAAAGACAAAACACGTGGAATATAAAGTGGCCTGTAAGAGAATGATACACTTCTTTTGAGCCTAAAATTAAGAAAATCTGCACAAAGTTGTAGGAGGAGATCCTCCCACAGCTTAGAATGCTTAGCATATTATAATAGGCTATGGATAAATGCCACAGGAGCTTAGTTCAATTGTTGTATCCCATCAGAACCCAAAATATAAGCTTGTTTTTGTCCAATGTTTGTAAACAATGTAAATGTCATTATAAACTGGGTGGTTCGAGCGCTGAATGCTGATTGGCTGAAAGCCGTGGTATATCAGACCGTATACCAAAATTGTCTTTACTGCTCTAATTACATTGGTAACCAGTGTATAATAGCAATAAGGTACCTCGGGAGTTTATGATATATGGCCAATATACCACGGCTAAGGGCTGTGTCCTAGCACTCCGCATTGCGTTGTGCGTAAGAACAGCCCTTGCCGTGGTATATTGGCCATATACCATACCTCCGCTGGCTTTATTGCTTAAACATACAGTACCAGTCAAAAGTTTGGGCACACCTACTCATTCAAGAGTTTTTCTTTATTTTTAATACATTGTAGAATAATAGTGAGGACATGAAAACCATGAAATACCAGATATGGAATCATGTAGTAACCAAAAAAGTGTTAAACAAATCAAAATATATTTTAGATTTTAGATTCTTCTAAGAAGCACGCTTTGCCTTGATGACAGCTTTGCACACTCTTGGCATTTTCTCAACCAGCATCATGAGATAGTCACCTGGAATGCATTTCAATTAACAGGTGGGCCTTGTTAAAAGTTAATTTGTGGAATTTCTTTCATTCTTAATGCGTTTGAGCCAATCAGTTGCATTGTGACAAGGTAGGCTTGGTATACAGAGGAGAGCCCTATTTGGTAAAATACCAAGTCCATGCAGTTAGCTCCACGCAGTATGGCATTTACATGGACCACTAATCTTTAATTCCCAGCTTTTACGCAGATCAAATTAAAAAGAAACACACAGGGGGAAAATAAACAGCAGTTCTTCTTAGTCTGAGGAGCTTTGGAGATGCTATCAGCAAGATGCAAAGTTTATCCCAATGTGCTGATAGAGGCAACCCCCCCCCCCCCCCCACACACACACACACCCGCACACCAACACCCACAAGCACACACACGTCCTGTTTTATTGTTGATCTATCCCATTGGAAGGGCACCTGGTCTGCTTCTCCTGGAAGACGTGTTTTTGTTTGCACTCGGGACATGCAGATCCAGAAGGTAGGGATGCAGGTAGGGGGGGAGTTGGGAGTATCCGTCATGCAGCCAGGTCTGGAGATTAGGCCGGAAATACACTGGGTGTTGACTAAATAGTATAGCATGCAGCACTCCATCACTTTCCTTCTTGGTCAAATAGCACTTACACAGCCTGGAGGTGTGTTTTGGGTCGTTGTTCTTTTGAAAAACTGTAACGATCTGCGCTGAGAGTCGGGAAGTAAGTTCAGGGAGTGAGTGTTTTAATAAAACAAACACAACATAATACAAAACAAGAAACACAGACATGAAACTGAAACAGAAACAAGGATGCCTGGGGAAGGAACCAAAGGGAGTGACATATATAGGGAAGGTAATCAGGGAAGTGATCGAGTCCAGGTGAGCGTAATGATGGTGACAGGTGTGCTCCATAACGAACAGCCTGGTGACCTAGAGGCCAGAGAGGAAGCGCATTTGACAAAAACAAATGATAGTCCCACTAAGCGCAAACCAGATGGGAGGCGTATCGCTGGGGTAGCCATGCTGGTTAAGTGTGCCTTGAATTCTAAATAAATCACCGACAGTGTCACCAGCAAAGCACCCCCACACCATCACACCTCCTCCTCCATGCTTTACGGTGGGAACCACACATGAAGAGATCATCCGTTCACCTACTCTGCATCTCACAAAGACACGGCGGTTGGAACCAAAAACCTCAAATTTGGACTCATCAGACCAAAGGGCAGATTTCCACCGGTCTAATGTCCATTGCTCGTGTTTCTTGGCCCAAGCAAGTCTCTTCTTCTTATTGGTGTCCTTTAATAGTGGTTTATTTGCAGCAATTCGACCATGAAGGCCTGATTCACGCAGTCTCCTCTGAACAGTTGTTGTTGAGATGTGTCTGTTACTTGAACTCTGTGAAGCATTTATTTGGGCTGCAATTTCTGAGACTGGTAACTCTAATGAAATTATCCTCTGCAGCAGAGGTAACTCTGGGTCTTCTTTGCACACACACACCAACACTCACAAGCACACACACGTCCTGCTTTATTGTTGATCTATCCCGTTGGAAGGGCACCTGGCCTGCTTCTCCTGGGAGACGTGTTTTTGTTTGCACTCGGGACATGCAGAGCCAGAAGGTAGGGATGCAGGCAGGGAGGGAGTTGGGAGTACCCGCCATGCAGCCAGGTCTGGAGATTAGGCCGGAAATACACTGGGTGTTGACTAAATAGTATAGCATGTAGACTAGACTGGAAGTACGTATGCAGCGAATAGGCAGGACAAACCCATGGGATCAACCTATGGGACTCTTCAAGAGAGTATGGTTACCCATAAGGTGATCTTACCTTGAGACATTATATTTCAAATATAGAATCCGACTATTACCCTACTGTTTCCAACACCAATGAAGAATGATTTTGATGACATATCTTAGCCTAAATTCCGTTGAGCATCAGACACAATGCTTTCATTAGAACTTGGGCCCTGAGTTTTCCCCATAATGACATGACTGTGGTGAGGAACAACTCACGTCTCCCTGAATATTGCTTAGTATAGTACGACTAGTCACTAGGCTATAACCAGGAAGTGACAGAGAGCAATGAACTGGTTGGTTCTTTCTTTTGAAGACTTTCAAATTGTTTCCAAGGAATAAGTCTTTGCAAGCTTTGATAAAGCATGCTTTGAGCAAAACAACTGAACCGTCAGGATGTATGTTGCCATCTTGTTTGGTGAAGAGAGACACGTGGTGAGCCACAAGACTCTTTTTCTGTTTCATATGATTACAATACATAATGTATGTTGAAGACCAAATCAAAATCACCAGATCTGTGGCTGATTCCTTGTTTTATGTCCACTACCAAATCAACCTGATATTAATTTCTGTATTATATTACCATGCATTCTAAAAGAGCTCTAAATCCCGAGGATAACTTACAATCCATTCAAAGCTTCAACTAGGACCATATAGTTTTGTTTAAAACATAAAGCATTGACATAGATTAGAAGCTTTCAGTGTCTCATTGGGAATTGTCTGGACTTGAGTCTGTCTAAGCAACAAAGCGCAGTCAGTGAATTCAGTGTGGTCTTTGCGAAATCAGCAATAACATCAGCTCCTCAAGCACTTGTCTGTGGTTTCCAACAGGTTAGCAACTCTTCGTGATCACCAGATCTCTAACTGTTCCAAACTGTCTATATATTTAGTGGGTTTGGAATAATACGCCTGTTTTGTGCTGGCAAAGCCTCTTATCCTGTTCACTCTCACATCCCCTTTTCCGTTGGTTCATCCTGGAATCCCTGACAGTTGGTTCAAACAGCCTGCTCTACACTCCAGGCACTCTCCAACTAACCAGGATCTCATGGAAATGACATGCAAATGAATCCTCTTATCCAGGCTTGTTAGCGCATGTCTCAGCTGAGCCTTATTCCGTGGTGAGTGAATTATGTTATGTTGTCCCGCGCACATGATTGTGGATGTCACTTTTCTTGTAGTACCTTGATGAAACTAAGTAAACGTGAATATGAGTATTTAATGGAGTTTCTTATATTGTACATTTTAGTCATTTAGCAGACGCTCTATCCAAAGCAACTTACAGTTACTGCATTCATCTGAAGATAGCTAGGTGGGACAACCACATATCGCAGGCATAGAAAATGCCTATTTTCAAGTGCAAGTGCTGGTGAAGTATTTTTTTTTCAAGGTGAGGAGGAGATACTGTTTGAAGAGATACTGTTTGAAGAGGTATCCTTTATATCCTATTTGAACCGAGCAACGGTATGCCTATTTGAAGGTTTCTATCAGACCAGTAGTCCTCAAATCAACAGTCAAGCGAGGTAAAGATGACAAAGTAGTAAGGTAAAGATGACAAATTAAAACACCCTCTTCCAAAAATTACTTTTTTGTTAACATACTTTATTCTTAAGACAAACACACACAAAAAATAATGGCACATGGTATGTATCCAATAGCCTGAAGACTGAGAGGGTAGCCGATAATAGATAGGAAAGGCATAAAGGAACGCCAAGCACATGCACGTAGAATTAGATAAAACACAGGGTGGAAACACCTGCACGTAGAATTAGATAAAACACAGGGTGGAAACACATGCATGTAGAATTAGATAAAACACAGGGTGGAAACACATGCACGTAGAATTAGATAAAACACAGGGTGGAAACACATGCACGTAGAATTATATAAAACACAGGGTGGAAACATGCATGTAGAATTAGATAAAACACAGGGTGGAAACACATGCATGTAGAATTAGATAAAACACAGGGTGGAAACATGCATGTAGAATTAGATAAAACACAGGGAGGAAACATGCATGTAGAATTAGATAAAACACAGGGTGGAAACATGCATGTAGAATTAGATAAAACACAGGGTGGAAACATGCATGTAGAATTAGATAAAACACAGGGTGGAAACATGCATGTAGAATTATATAAAACACAGGGTGGAAACACATGCATGTAGAATTAGATAAAACACAGGGTGGAAACACCTGCACATAGAATTAGATAAAACACAGGGTGGAAACACCTGCACATAGAATTAGATAAAACACAGGGTGGAAACACCTGCACATAGAATTATATAAAACACAGGGTGGAAACACATGCATGTAGAATTAGATAAAACACAGGGTGGAAACATGCACGTAGAATTAGATAAAACACAGGGTGGAAACACATGCATGTAGAATTAGATAAAACACAGGGTGGAAACACCTGCACATAGAATTAGATAAAACACAGGGTGGAAACACATGCACATAGAATTAGATAAAACACAGGGTGGAAACACCTGCACATAGAATTAGATAAAACACAGGGTGGAAACATGCATGTAGAATTAGATAAAACACAGGGTGGAAACACATGCACGTAGAATTAGATAAAACACAGGGTGGAAACATGCATGTAGAATTAGATAAAACACAGGGTGGAAACACATGCACGTAGAATTAGATAAAACACAGGGAGGAAAAGCTGTTCAAGTGAACCATATTAGTCATCTATGCACAATATCCCCATACACGACTGCACGTTTTGCCATGGGGACGTAACACAGAGAGTTGCAGCATACAAACATGATGACTAGGCCAGGGCACATGGATCAGGATGAGTTGAGGAGGTGTTTTGCTGAGGCTCGGTTAAGATGTTATCACACTGCTCTCTATGCTTACAGTGCAAATACTGGGCGACAGGCCTGTATACTAACCCCGCCAACATCGTCACCCACCCCAGACCAGCTCCTCACTATACCCTGTGTGGAAGCTAACGTGGCTCTCAACTGACTAAAAGGACATTACCAACCTCTATGGAGTCATCTTAAATCTGGCACAGATCCCATAGGACCAGTATGATATTGTGATGGTTATGTTGATCAGAATGCTGTAGGAAGGGCCGTTTACCAAGACTTTATAACGTTATGGTTCAGAGTGCCGGTCCACACCACACTTGGATTACATTGTTTGTTCAGGGACTACACTCTTAGAAAAAAGGTGCTATCTAGAACCTATAGGAAAACCCTTTGAAGAACCCTTTTTGGTTGCAGGTAGAACCCTTTTGAGATCCATGTAGAACCCTATCCATATAGAACCCTATCCACAGAGGGTTCTACATGGAACCCAAAAGGGTTCTATCTGGAACCAAAAAGGGTTCTCCTATGTGGACAACCGAAGATACCTTTTGGAACCCTTTTTTTTATAAGTAGGTAGTAAGCTAAACAATACTATGAGAAAGTATATTTATCAAATATTGACACGCAGGATTTTACACAATATAATCAAACTGTGAAAGTCTGTTATAGACAGTGACAACAGTAACTCTATTTAAGTTAGCTACAGTCCAGTTAACCGTAGGTCCTTACAGTATAAACATAAGTATGTTTGGTATGCTATTACAGCAGTACTTGTATTTGACTTGTCTGTGCCTAGTCCTACTCAAAAATATAAATTCATGACTGTAAATCGCTTTGGATAAAAGTGTCAGCTAAATGGCATTTACTGTATAATTATTATATATTACATACAACTTTCAGCATGTGAGATGAACTTTGAAAGACAAAGCATCCATACAGTTAGAGGGTGAGATAGGACATATCACAACATTCTCATAAGACATCATAGTAAAATGGAGGGATGTAATTGCAAAAGGAAATAGCTAAATGGTGTTATTCTGGGAAAGATGGGTTAATCTGTGGACATCGGTTGGAGTTCAAATCAGAATGAATGGTGATTGGCCGTTGTTGGTCAAAATCCAGTACTTGAAGAAAGAGGCAAATAGGAATATATGTATAATTATTTAACTACATGTACTGAAGATGTGAGCGAAATAGCTGTAAGTAGCAGTAGAAGCATTGTTGTCCGTTAGTTTACCCCAATCAGGCTAGGGATGGTAGGGTATGGGGGGAAAAGTATATAGAAAATAATATATATACACTATACATAAAAAAGTATGTGGACACCCCTTCAAATGAGTGGATTCGACTATTTCAGCCACACCCGTTGCTGACAGGTGTATAAAATCAAGAACACAGCCATGCAATCTCCATACACAAACATTGGCAGTAGAATGGCCTTACTGAAGATCTCAGTGACTTTCAACGTGGCACCGTCATTGGATGCCACCTTTCCAACAACTCAGTTCGTCAAATGTCTGCCCTGCTAGAGCTGCCCCGGTCAACTGTAAGTGCTGTTATTGTGAAGTGGAAACATCTAGGAGCAACAACGGCTCAGCTGCGAAGTGGTAGGCCACACAAGCTCACAAAATGGGACCACTGAATGCTGAAGCGCGTACCGGGTAAAAATCGCCTGTCCTGGGTTGCAACACTCAATACCGAGTTCCAAACTGCCTCTGGAAGCAACGTCAGCACAATAACTGTTCGTCGGGAGCTTCATGAATTGGGTTTCCATTGCCAAGCAGCCGCACACAAGCCTAAGATCATCATGCGCAATGCCAAGTGTCGGCTGGAGTGGTGTAAAGCTCGCCGCCATTTGACTCTGGAGCTGTGGAAACGCATTCTCTGGAGTGATGAATCACAGTTCACCATGTGGTAGTCTGACGGACAAATCTGGGATTGGCGGATGCCAAGAGAACGCTACCTGTCCCAATGCATAGTGCCAACTGTAAAGTTCGGGGGAGGAGGAATAATGGTCTGAGGCTGTTTTTCATGGTTCCGGATAGGCCCCTTAGATCCAGTGAAGGACAATCTTAACGCTACAGCATACAATGACGTGCTTCCAACTTTGTGGCAACAGTTTGGAGAAAGCCCTTTCCTGTTTCAGCATGACATTGCCCCCGTGCACAAAGTGAGGTCCATACAGAAAGGGTTTGTCGAGATCAGTGTGGAAGAACTTGACTGGCCTGCACAAAGTCCTGACCTCAACCCCATTGAACACCGTTGGAATGAATTGGAACGCCGACTGAGAGCCAGGCCTAATTGCCCAACATCAGTGCCCGACCTCACTAATGCTCTTATGGCTCAATGGAAGCAAGTCCCCGCAGCAATGTTTCAACATCTAGTGGAAAGCCTTCCCAGAAGAGTGGAGGCTGTTATTGCAGCAAAGGGGGGACCAACTTCATATTAATGCCCATGATTTTGGAATGAGATGTTCGACGAGCAGGTGTCCACATACTTTGGTCATGTAGTATATATATGCAGTACCAGACAAAAGTTTGGACACACCTACTCATTCAAGGGTTTTCCTTTATTTTTACTATTTTCTACATTGAAATTACACATATGGAATCATGTAGTAAACAAATCAAAATATATTTTATGTTTGTGTAGCCACCCTTAGCCTTGATGACAGCTTTGCACACTCTTGACTTTCTCTCAACCAGCTTCACGAGGTAGTCACCTGGAATGCATAACAATTAACAGGTGGGCCTTGTTAAAAGTTCATTTGTGTAATTTCATTCCTTCTTAATGCGTTTGAGCCTATCAGTTGTGTTGTGACAAGGTAGGGGTGGTATACAGAATATAGCCCTATTTGGTAAAAGACCAAGGCCATATTATGGCAAGAACAGCTCAAATAAGCAAAGAGAAACGACAGTCCATCATTACTTTAAGACATAAAGGTCAGTCAATACGGAACATTTCAAGAACTTTGAAAGTTTCTTCAAGTGCTGTCGCAAAAACCATCAAGCACTATGATGAAACTGGCTCTCATGAGGACCGCCACAGGAAAGGAAGACCCAGAGTTACCTCTGCTGCAGAGGATAAGTTCATTAGAGTTACCAGCCTCAGAAATTGCAACCCAAATAAATGCTTCACAGAGTTCAAGTAACAGACACATCTCTACATCAACTGTTTAGAGGAGACCGCATGAATCAGGCCTTCATGGTCGAATGCTGCAAATAAACCACCACTAAAGGACACCAATAAGAAGGAGATACTTGCTTGGGCCAAGAATCATGAGCAATGGACATTAGACCAGTGGAAATCTGTCCTTTGATGTGATGAGTCCAAATTTGAGATTTTTGGCTCCAACCGCCGTGTCTTTGTGAGACGACGAGTAGGTAAACGGATGATGTCTGCATGTGTGGTTGCCACCGTGAAGCATGGAGGAGGAGGTGTGATGGTGTGGGGGTGCTTTGCTGGTGACACGGTCTGTGTCAATCACCCAACCTCACTCAATTGAGATGATGTGGGATGAGTTGGACCACAGAGTGAAGGAAAAGCAGCCAACAAGTGCTCAACACATGTGGGAACTCAAGACTGTTGGAAAAGCATTCCAGGTGAAGCTGGTTGAGAGAATGCCAAGAGTGTGCAAGGCTGTCATCAAGGCAAAGGGTGGCTACTTCAAAGAATCTAACATCAAAAATATATTTTGATTTGTTTAACCTCTCTAGGGGAGGTGGGACGAAATTGTCCTACACTATTCAACAGCCAGTGACAAATCAGAGCGCCAAATTTAAAACCACAAAATGTCATAATTCAAAGTTCTCAAACATAGGACTATTTTACACCATTTTATAGATACACTTCTCCTGAATCGAACCACGTTGTCCGATTTCCAAAAGGCTTTACAGCGAAAGCAAAACATTAGATTATGTTAGGAGAGTACATAGACACAAAAAACCACACAGCCATTTCCAAGCAACTAGCATGCATCACAAATACCCAAAACACAGCTAAATGCAGCACTAACCTTTGATGATCTTCATCAGATGACACTCCTAGGACATTATGTTATACAATACATGCATGTTTTGTTCAATCAAGTTCATATTTATATCAAAAAACTGCTTTTTACATTAGCATGTGATGTTCAGAACTAGCATACCCATCGAAAACTTCCGGTGAATTTACTAAATTACTCACGATAAACGTTCACAAAATACATAACAATTATTTTAAGAATTATAGATACAGAACTCCTTTATGCAATCACGGTGTCAGATTTTAAAATAGCTTTTCGGCGAAAGCACATTTTGCAATATTCTGAGTACATAGCCCGGCCATCACGGCTAGCTATTTTGACACCCACCAAGTTTGGGACAACCTAAACTCAGAATTACTATTAGAAAAATTGGATTACCTTTGCTGTTCTTCGTCAGAATGCACTCCCAGGACTTCTACTTCAACAACAAATGCTGTTTTGGTTCCAAATAATCCATAGTTATATTCAAATAACTCCGTTTTGTTCGTGCGTTCAGGTCACTATACGAAGGGTGACGCGCGAGCGCATTTCGTGACAAAAAATGTCAAAATATTCCATTACCGTACTTCGAAGCTTGTCAAACGCTGTTTAAAATCAATTTTTATGCTATTTTTCTCGTAAAATAGCGATAATATTCCAACCGGGCATCGTTGTATTTATTCTTGTGAACGCGCCTCTCAGTCTCACTGTCCCCAGGCTGACCACTCACAAATTCTCCTGCTGTTCTTCGCCCAGAGACAGCAGACACCCCATTCCACTTTCTGGCGCCTTCTGAGAGCCAATGGAAGCCTTAGAAAATGTCATGTTACAGCACAGATGCTGTATTTTCGATAGAGATGCAACAGAAGGACAACAAATTGTCAGAAAAGGGCACTTCCTGTATGGAATCTTCTCAGGTTTTGGCCTGCCATATGAGTTCTGTTATACTCACAGACACCATTCAAACAGTTTTAGAAACTTTAGAGTGTTTTCTATCCAAATCTACTAATTATATGCATATTCTAGTTTCTGGGCAGGAGTAGTAACCTGATTAAATCGGATACGTTTTTTTATCCGGCCGTGAAAATACTGCCCCCTATCCCAAACAGGTTAACACTTTTTTGGTTACTACATGATTCCATATGTGTTATTTCATAGTTTTGAGGTCTTCACTATTATTCTACAATGTAGAAAATAGTAAAAATAAAGAAAAACCCTTGAATGAGTAGATGTGTCCGAACTTTTGACTGGTACTGTATACATACTGTATATATTAATTCAACAATGTTTTACTGAGGTGAGGTTTGAGTTAGGGAATGTTTGTGTTAGGGAATGTTTGTGTTAGGGAAGGATTGTGTTAGAGTAACTTTGTGTAAAGGAATGTTTGTGTTAGGGAAGGATTGTGTTAGAGTAACTTTGTGTAAAGGAACGTTTGTGTTTGGGAAGGTTTGTGTTCAGGAAGGTTTGTGTTAGGGAAGGTTTGTGTAAAAGAAGGTTTGTGTAAGGGAAGGTTTGTGTAAAAGAAGGTTTGTGTAAAAGAAGGTTTGTGTTAGGGAAGGTTTGTGTTAGGGAAGGTTTGTGTTAGGGAAGGTTTGTGTTCAGGAAGGTTTGTGTTAGGGAAGGTTTGTGTTAGGGAAGGTTTGTGTTTAGGAAGGTTTGTGTTCAGGAAGGTTTGTGTTCAGGAAGGTTTGTGTTTGGGAAGGTTTGTGTTTGGGAAGGTTTGTGTTAGGGAAGGTTTGTGTTAGGGAAGGTTTGTGTTAGGGAAGGTTTGTGTTAGGGAAGGTTTGTGTTAGGGAAGGTTTGTGTTAGGGAAGGTTTGTGTTCAGGAAGGTTTGTGTTCAGGAAGGTTTGTGTTAGGGAAGGTTTGTGTAAAAGAAGGTTTGTGTTCAGGAAGGTTTGTGTAAAAGAAGGTTTGTGTAAGGGAAGGTTTGTGTAAAAGAAGGTTTGTGTAAGGGAATGTTTGTGTTAGGGGAAGTTTGTGTCAGGTAAGCGTGGGAGGCCACCAAACACGTTCACCCTGTCTCGTCCGGTTAGCCCTCTTTTTCACACCAATCACGTTTTGTCAAATGCATTTGTGTGTGTGTGTGCTGTGCATGTATTTGTTATGAAACCAGAAATGATCTTAGAGGAAGTCATTCTCTTACTTTAGACTGTGATTGGCCTGGGATTCCAATCTCTAACTGTTGGTGGAGGTGTTGCAACATTTCTCTTTTGCTTTGAGAGAGTCCTATGCAGATTCACTCTATGACTGTTTTCTCAGAAACCATTTTAAGAACCATTGAAGCTTGTTTAGTTTACAGCTGAAACAAGACGTTTGAACAACGTTGAACCAATTAATGAAGTCTAATATGTCTGCAATCAACATGTTTCCTGCTTCCAAAGCAACTTTACAGACTTTACCTCTGCTTTACATCCACTTTCATTGCGGTGCTCACATGCCAATCAAATCAAGAAGAGAACCATTCCCAGGTCTACAAGTCTCAATGGGAATCACACTTTGGTCAGTCAGTCAGTCAACGCCACAGAGTCTAGGCTAAGGTGAATGAAAGGTAACATCAGCAGAAGCCGACAAGGAGAGAGAACATTTTTGTTTTGCCAGAAGCAGTCCTTATTCATTTTACCAATACCATTAACCCCAGCCCACACACACACACACACACACACACACACACACACACACACACACACACACACACACACACACACACACACACCACACACACACACACACACACACACACACACCACACACCACACACACACACACACACACACACACACACACACACACCAGTGGAGGCTGGATCACAGCTGCATGTTTGTACTTCCTTGTTCGTTTGCATGCGTGTGTGTGTGTGTGTCGGGAGAGGGGCGGGATGCAGGAGAGAGAGAACACACTAGATCCAGTCAGCATAGGCTCTCTGGGCAGGTAGGAACAAGCCTAGCTAAGTTTCTGTTGTACCACAGCCAAACTCAGCAGGTTGATTACTGTCATCTACAGATACAGAGAAAGGAACCACAACAGCTCTCCAAAAGTTATCTATCCTTTTCTCTCTGTCTATTGCCTCCCATTTGGGTGTAACACAGTGAAGAAAGCAACTGTCAAAAGGGCAGAGAGCTAAATCACATCCTCATTAAGGGCTTTTATAGAGGCCCTAACCACTCATCCCTTAACATAATAGTGTGGTTTAGACCGAGTGAGGACGAGGTGTCACTTGTTTCTCAACCGACTAAATGTTTCAGTGAAGTCAGGTGTTATCCCGTACATAACTATCAACAGCCCATGTCTCATGGCATTATGTCAGTTTGGGAATTTTTTCCACAATCCCTGGGAATTCTAGGACGAGGCAGAATTAGTAGGAAGAATTCCTAAGATGAGACAAAGCCTTGTCCATATTGCATCATCATTTTTCCCATCCTCTGAAAAACTAGGAACTAGACTTGAGTCCATGGAAAAACCCCAGGTCCTAATAATGAACCAGGAGGATGACCTTTGACCTTTCATATTGATTGTGTTTAGACAAACAAACAACTTGTGTGACTTTTTGATGACTTATCAAGTTCAACTGCTTTCTTTTTTTCACCTTCCATCGAACACGTCCCCATTCTTATCGATGGGGCTGTAGTGGAGCAGGCTGAGAGCTTCCAGTTCCTTGGTGTCCACATCACCAACAAACTACCATGGTCCAAACACACCAAGACAGTCATGAAGAGGGCACAACAAAGCCTATTCCCCCTCAGGAGACTGAAAAGATTTGGCATGGGTCTTCGGATCCTCAAAAATTTCTACAGCTGCACCATCGAGAGAATCCTGACTGGTTGCATCACCGCCAGGTATGGCGACTGGTCGGCCTCCGACCACAAGACACTACACAGAGGGTAGTGCGTACTGTGTTGTACTCGGCCCATGTGACAAATAAAATGTGATTCGATTTTTTAATTTTGATTTAATAATACGTTTTACTGTTCCTGCACCATCATCTAATTAACTCCTGTCAAACTGGCCTGAAATCCCTCTGGTACGTAGAACCTTTATAAGGGAGTAGATTTAATGCCACCGCCATGTTGTGCTAATCTGAAGTGAAAAGGGTTTGGATAGAAATGTCAGGACAACGCATTCACTTAGCGCGAGACAACAGACAGAGAAAAACAGGAGTATGACTTGAACCTGAGCCAGGCCTCTAACCCTGCAGGGCTGATGCAGACATAAGGGTGTTACAGATGGTTACAGTGGATTGACTGTGTGTGTGTATCTTTGTTAGAATGCTGTAATGACGTTCTCATTAACAGTCAAATGACCAAATTGCCCTTTAGTGGCCTCATGGGTGGAATGTTATTAATATTTTAAATAATTAACAAACATAATAAAAATAGAAAAAAACGACAAAGATCTGGTGTTTCTTTTTTTCAGTCTTCTGTGATGTCTGTAAAGTGTAATATTGGAATACAAACTTAAAATGTAATACATTTCAACTCTATATCTGACACAGTACAGGTGTCTTCTTGTTTTTAAGTCCATAACCATGTGTGTGAGGTGTATACTTTTGCTTCAAAGTAACCAGGTAGGCTAGATTTGTTTAAGACTACCAAGAAACACGCTGTGTGGCCCTGATTTAGCCCGCTGCAGTAAAATGTTATTAATGAGTGTCTCTATCCTTGGGTTAGAGTCTGTTATTAACAGAGCTGCACCTGTAATACCTGTAGTAGGTAACCCTGACAGACAGCTAGGCTTCGTCCCATCCCTGGCTGGAGCAGATAGAAATCACTACACTTCACAAAGGTAGATGTTAGTCCAACTGCCACCAATTCCAAGTGAAGTGCTATCTTTATTCAGTGGTCTTCAACCCCCCGGTACATGGATTGGTATTGGTCCCTGGAATGTTGCTGACTGGTGCCTCAAAAAGATGGTTAACTTGTGTAGATTAAGCCAGTTCCAAGTGCCAATTCTAAATCGGTGGTCCCCAAACTAGGAGTCCTATAACAATAGGGGAATTCCACGTAATAGTGCTTGACCCATTAAAAAATGGATTAATTGATTAATTCAATGACCGGATGAGATAACAAGTGAAATGCAGTTGAGTAGTCTATAGACCAATGTATAGATACAACAGATTGAAATGAAGAAGCCTAATAGAGGAGTAGTAACATATGATGGACACCAGGGGGCGGAGTTGCATAATCTGTGTTAAAGGATATGCAACAAGAAGAAAAAATTGTGTTAGGTTTGGATTGATGTACAGTAAACCTACATGCATTCATCTCCTGTACATGTCCATGTTCTCTTCACCTATTTTCATAAGCTTCTCCTCAGGAAATGTTTTATCTTATCCTCTTTATTGTAGGTTTGAAGAAGAAAAAAATACTGAAATGAATTAAGAGATGATCAATCGATGACAATCTAATCATTGAAAATATCGTTGATACAAATTCAAATAAAGCACCATATCATGTTAACAAAAATAAATGCATTTATTCTGTGTAACTCTGTGTTGTTGTTTGTGTCGCACTGCTTTGCTTTATCTTGGCCAGGTCGCAGTTGTAAATGAGAACTTGTTCTCAACTGGCCTACCTGGTTAAATAAAGGTGAAATAAAAAAAAATGTAAAAAATGAATGAAATATCAATCGTGTCATAACTAATCATGGAGGGGATTATCATGTTAAACAGAATATGATGTGACTACAGGATTGGCCTTGTTCACAGCTTAATGTTCTAACATAGACAGCTAGCGCAGGTAGATAGTACATTGACATGTCAGTTAATATCAGCACACATGACAATGACAATGTGATTGCATTGTTCTTCTCACTATCCCAAATCATGTGTAGGTGTGAATCATTTGTTTTATCTACAGGTCACACTTTACAAAGGTTTTTGCATTGGTTTCAACATCTTATCACGTTAGAACATTTTAACATTGTAAAATGAACGTTGATAAATTATTAATGGACGCAGTGTTAATAAGGTGAATTGGCAATAGATTTCACTCAATATGCAAACTACAGACCAGTTGTATCATTGAATACAGACATCATTGGCCATGCTCATCAATGCCTCATACTCCAACATGTTTGAGTGGAAGCCAAGTGTTATGCAAAAGAAGGGGTCCAGTTCAACCAGAAGGGTTTTCATTATGGAACATGCTTTAGCTCCTTTATTCAGAACCATGTCAATGACTTCACGTGCCTTCACTGCCCTCTCAGGAATCACCTTCACTTTCTCCATTTCAAGTTTACTGCAGACTTTCCGTTGCAGAAGTCTGTCCAATAGACTTTCGAGCACAGGTATCAGTCCTCACAGAACGCAGATCTTCTGCTGAAACCATCTGATTTGTCTCAGCCTGATCCCCTCCCATCAACACAGCACCTGGAGGTCGGGGGGGATGACAAAATACACTCACCTGTGTATAGTCTACGCAAACTAAATCAAGCACAGCTCAAGTATTTCACATATGTGTTTGACCTAGGTCAGAATATACACTGTGCCAGACCAGTATTTACGTTAGGGGTGCAACAGCGGAACCCTTCTACAATCGCACCACCAGCTAATTCACATTACAGATACTGTAAGGCCACAGTAAGGTCGGAATGGTGGTTGGTTAGATTTAGAGACCCTCTGCTCAAATATAGGCGTTGAGGTCCAAAACCCTGCTGGATTGCATCCTTCCCATTTAATAAGGGATTCATTCAGATATTAGATACCTCAACCATATTCAGTTGGGCATTCAGTTGCACATTTATTTATTTTTATTGGAGTTTACCTACTACTGCCTGAGTGAATTAATAGAATCATTGTATGGTTTTACCTTGCAGAAGGACACGTCCTACCAACACCTCATCTCCATCAGCCCCTCTCAGGCCATTTCCTGCCTAAAGGAAGGCCACATATAAAAAAAATAAACATTTAGTTATTTTTGCTGACTTTTTTAGGTAAGCACAACAGTTCTAACATACATGACAAGACATGTTTTGGTTAGCGCATGGATTTGGACTGTACCTCATTAAGAGGCACATTCGATGGCAGGACGATCACATTCAGAACTGACTGAGGATGGCCGAATGATTGGAGGAAAGGCAGCACCTGTCCCTTGATCGAGAGGAAGGGTTTAAACATTCTGACCAGGCCCCATAAGGAGAGGTCTGTGATGTTCACCACTACGTGTGTGTCAGTCACCCTCAGTGGTGGTAAAACCTCCACACTGTCACCAGTAACATGGGCCACAGACAGGGAATCAAGACCCTCTCCTGCAAAACAAATATATCTTACTCATCCACTGTCATTTGGCTGTTGTATTGGTCATCTTGATGATAGTTGTGAGTGGTGTGTAACTCACCAGAGAGAATCTCACAGTGTGGGAGATGTAGCTGACAGATAGACCCCTGAAGACACTCAATACTGAACAGGGGTCCTGCAGGAGTCTGGCCTGTGGAGTGCAGGAGATTCTCATCCCATTGGACAGTTCTGTACAGCACCTCCATTTCCCCCTTCATCAGAAACACCAGCCCTGTCAAACTGCACTGGAACAGACCTGCATGGGAGCACTGAAGCCTGGAGGACACAGGACAATAATCACACATACAACAGTAATAGTCACAATATACGCTATCAGAAATACATTCTCACCTGCACAAAGTGTCTGTAAATTCTGTGGATGTTTCAGGTGTCAGTTTTGTCACAACAGCAAGGGTCCTGAAAGCAGAAAGAGCACATAATAAAATCAGCAGTGTTCTTGAAAATATACTATAACTTCTTCATTGATTTAGGATTTAGGTATATTGCTGGATGTACACAACTGAAGGATGTGGACTTGACATTAGATACCGTTTCAAGTCTGAAAACTTCTGACAAACTTTGAAGTGAACTATCACTTTAAGTATTTAATATTCTACAATATTCAAACTGTCAATATTGTGATTCTTTAACAGAGTTGAATCCATGTTTAATTACTACCACAGTAATAAGGTCACTCTGATCTGCTTACCTCTGGTGTGGATGTAGAGCTGTGGACAGATCCAGAGTCTTCTGTCTATGTTCAGTGAACAAGGTTAGAGTAGTGAGATGGAGATTGAGTGTATCCATTGTTGTACATATAGTATTAAACTGATAGTACTTCACATTTTGAAGAAAAAATACTTATGTTGAATACAATGACATGGTAGGGTGAGAGCTGAATATTTACAGCTTGTTACTTCCTCAATAGATATGATTACGACATTATTTTCAGGGGAGAATCAGAGCCTGTGCCTATCTCATGCAATCCCAGCTGTAAGTCATTCTAGGCCTTATTGGCATAAACGTGAGCTGGCCAATAGATACTGATCCTAATAAGAGGGAGGCGTCTACAGAGGCTCCCAGAGACTGTTTGTGAGATATGCCACGTCTAGTCGCTACGGAACATAACAAAAACACCACCACAAGGGAATTATTCAACTAAGCAGTGGTTTATGTGTCTGCACATGAAGTTGTGGAAATGGTAATTTTTTTTCCAAAGTACAGTATTTGTTCTGTGCTATGAACAGCAAGAAGAATTACTATCTCATATCATCACAAAAGACTTGAAAGAGTTCTAGTAAAGACATTTTAACTTTGACCCTAGGATGCATATGCCCCGGCCTAATGTTTTTTTGTTGCTGTATCGATCCCCCCCCCCCCCAAAAAAATGTCATCATCTAATATTCCAGGAATTCCTTAAATAATGTGTCTTTAATGTGTCTTTTCTTATTTTTTAAGTAAAAATAGTTTTTGCATCACTACCCCAAGTTTTCAAGTTTTCATAATATGTGGGTCAAATATGACCCGTATGTATTTCCTATGGAATTCACTGCATTCGTCAAATTGACCTTACTTTTTGCTACAACAATAAAATCTAAGTAATTAATTAAATATTTAAATGCTAATAAAACTAAATGCATGCTCTTCAACCGATTGCTGCCCGCACCCGTCCGCCCGACTAGCATCACTACTCTGGACGGTTCTGACCTAGAATATGTGGACAACTACAAATTCCTAGGTGTCTGGTAAGACTGTAAACTCTCCTTCCAGACTCACACTAAGCATCTCCAATCCAAAATTAAATCTAGAATCGGCTTCCTATTTCGCAACAAAGCCTCCTTCACTCATGCTGTCAAACATACCCTCGTAAAACTGACTATCCTACCGATCCTTGACTTCGGCGATGTCATTTACAAAATAGCCTCCAACACGCTACTCAGCAAATTGGATGTAGTCTATCACAGTGCCATCCGTTTTGTCACCAAAGCCCCATATACTACCCACCACTGCGACTTGTATGCTCTCGTTGGCTGGCCCTCGCTACATATTCGTCACTAAACCCACTGGCTCCAGGTCATCTATAAGTCTTTGCTAGGAAAAGCCCCGCCTTATCTCAGCTCACTGGTCACCATAGCAACACCCACCCGTAGCATGCGCTCCAGCAGGTATATTTCATTGGTCATCCACAAAGCCATAGATAATATTTTAGACCCATTTAAATAAAACACAGATATTACATAACCGGCATATGCATTTTTGGGGTGCCATGTTTACTATGCATTCTACTGTTAAAAGAGATTCACCACAGAAATATAAAGCTGTTTTCATATTTAAATTGATCAAGATAACATAGCCCATAGACAGCACTGAACTGAGAATTCATAGAATATGAACTTCCAACAAACATCACAACACTGTACTAACATGACATTTGTGGTGAATATCATGAACGGATTAATGAAATGTGCTGTGGCAGGGGATTAATAAAATGGGCTGTGGCAGGGGATTAATAAAATGGGCTGTGGCAGGGGATTAATAAAATGGGCTGTGGCAGGGGATTAATAAAATGAGCTGTGGCAGGGGATTAATAAAATGGGCTGTGGCAGGGGATTAATAAAATGGGCTGTGGCAGGGGATTAATAAAATGGGCTGTGGCATGGGATTGATAAAATGAGCTGTGGCAGGGGATTAATAAAATGAGCTGTGGCAGGGGATTAATAAAATGAGCTGTGGCAGGGGATTAATAAAATTAGCTGTGGCAGGGGATTAATAAAATGAGCTGTGGCTGGGGATTGATAAAAGGGGCTGTGGCAGGGGATTGATAAAATGGGCTGTGGCAGGGGATTAATAAAATGAGCTGTGGCAGGGGATTAATAAAATGGGCTGTGGCAGGGGATTAATAAAATGGGCTGTGGCAGGGGATTAATAAAATGAGCTGTGGCAGGGGATTAATAAAATGGGCTGTGGCAGGGGATTAATAAAATGAGCTGTGGCTGGGGATTGATAAAATGGGCTGTGGCAGGGGATTGATATAATGGGCTGTGGCAGGGGATTAATAAAATGGGCTGTGGCAGGGGATTAATAAAATGAGCTGTGGCAGGGGATTAATAAAATGAGCTGTGGCAGGGGATTAATAAAATGAGCTGTGACAGGGGATTCATAAAATGAGCTGTGGCTGGGGATTAATAAAATGGGCTGTGGCAGGGGATTAATAAAATGGGCTGTGGCAGGGGATTAATAAAATGAGCTGTGGCAGGGGATTAATAAAATGAGCTGTGGCAGGGGAGTACAGTATTGTGTCCCAATACTGCAGCACAACTGAACTTTTTTAGGGGCACAACTGTATTGAAAAACTCCAGAGTTTCACAAACGTGGCATTTTCTTGTTTGGTGAGTATTTCATAGGAAGTTAAGCTATGTTCTGTACAACATGTGGAGCAACACATAAACTGTCTGTAACCACAAAGGTGAATTGTATCATCCTACCCTTTAGCCTCAGCAGAGATTCTGCCCACATCCAACCCAAGACAATTGTTCAGAATCAAATACAGTCTCAGGTCTGATGTATGCACTCACTATAGAACAAAACAACAACAGATCCCAACCACCAACTCATCTATCTTCTCCAGCAGCTCTGTGACCTGAGTGACATCACGCCTGTTCTCATTGTTGAGGACATGATACCGGTTTCCACATTTCTCAACAAGCCACTGGAGGGCCTCCCTTTCTCTCACAATGTGCTGCTCAATGGTTGTGTCTCCCAGACAGTCTCCATAGGTGAATAGCACTACAGTGTGACTCCAGACTGTCTCACTGAGAAGCTCCAGGTGTTCCTCTACAGCACTCACCTCTCCTTCTTTGAACATCATATCCACCTGTATGACCAGGAGGATAGTGTGGGTCCTGGGGGACATAAAGACACACTGAGCCCAATCTCCTGTTTAACCAGCTCAGGAGTCCTCTCTACAGGTTGATTAGCCCACCAGCCTGGAGTGTCGACTACAGTGACCTGCCTCCCTGCTACTTCTCCCTGTTTCTTCACACACTGAGCAGTTCTCCTCAGGTCAAACTCCTCTCTGCCCAGGATGGTGTTTCCTGCTGAACTCTTCCCAGCATCACTGGACCCCAGCAGCACAATCCTCAGCTCTGAGAGATGGAGGGAGTCACCTGGCATAGAAAATAGAAAAAGAAAGAGAAAGACAGAGAGAGAGAGAGAGAGAGAGAGAGAGAGAGAGAGAAAGACAGAGACACAGAGAGACAGAGAGACAGAGAGACAGAGACACAGAGAGACAGAGACACAGAGAGACAGAGAGACAGAGAGACAGAGAGAGAAAGTGAAAGCGAGAGAGAGCGAGAGAGAGCGAAAGCGAGAGAGAGAGAGAGAGCGAAAGCGAGAGAGAGAGAGAGAGAGAGAGAGAGAGAGAGCGAAAGCGAGAGAGAGAGAGAGAGAGAGAGAGCAAAAGAGAGAGAGAGCGAAAGAGAGCGAGAGAACACAGCTTATTGAGCTGGGAGATGAACATCCTCTGGAACACATGATTGTGTGAATTGGGAACATATGATAACAATGTAGAACCGATTGTAGGTCATATTTTGACTAAACATTCTGGGCCTAATTCTAACACATCTAAATTGCAGTGGACAAAAATGTTCATAAATAGTTCATTGTCAGCATTTGATAGATGCCAATAATGCGATGTAAATGAAATCTGTTGTATTCCAATTCCATTTATAATTGGGAAAACATTGGTTGTGCTGAGAATTAGAAATTATACTGTCTTGTTGTAATGACAGTTGTATGTTGCCTTTATTTAGCAATAGGCATGCCCCCCCCACCTTAGGATCTGTATTTTTCAGCCATCTATTTCCTGTTTATGAGGAGTGCAAAATCCACTTGTCACGTATATCTCGCTGGATTGATTGCTTTCATTTTACTCCTGCGACTCTTTCATACTCTTGCTTGTGCCTGTCGTTTTTTCCCGTTAACGTTACGACCCCGAAAATGTTATTAATTACCTGTCAGACACACCCAGGTAATGGCTGACAATGGGCTCAACGGAATACGTTGTCTTTCCTTTGCATCTATAAGAACACTAAAGCTTCGTTGGGGATTTTTTTGACACTTACATTACAACAAAGAGAAGAAAGGGAACTTTATTTTCATGGGTGTTCATTTTTTGTCGAATTGATAAAAAGTTATCATTTAATAGAGTTGAAATGTGTACAAATTATATGCGCTGCAATGAAAGCAACCAACGGAAATGAACACTGGCAATATGATAAATTATTTTTGCACTTTTTGGCTGAAGAATTTTCTGTGGACACATTTTTTAAGGACCAAAAAAATTAAATTCAAAAGATTCTTAATGTTCATTCTACTCCAGCACCTGCCTACTTCTGGGTATCTGCTACACTGCTCACCCTCCCAACCAAAGCACCTGTTGTCTTAGTATTGTATCATTGTGAGTTCCTAGGGCTCATAATACACTACATCTTAAATTCCTCGGATGCCTGACAACTCTATCAATCGTTTCAGTCTCACTCAAGCAAGTGTCACGGCTTCCGCCGAAGTCGGACCCTCTCCTTGTTCAGGCGGCGTTCGGCAGTCGACGTCACCGGCTTTCTATCCACCGCCGATCCACTTTTCATTTTCTATTTGTTCTGTCTTTGTCTTATCACACCTGGCTTCACTCACCAATCACTTGTTTATTATTTAACCCTCTGTTCCCCATGTTGTATTTGTGAGTGATTGTTATTTGTTACATGGATGATTGTCAGGCGTTGCACTTTTGTTTTAGACCGTGTTTTTGGCACTTGTATGTGTTATGTGCTGTCAGTTGGTAACCGGTATTAAAGTGCGCCTGTTTATTATACTCCGCTCTCCTGCACTTGACTTCGCCTCCCATATACACGCATTACAGCAAGTGCATTATAAATCTGTTTGTTTTGATTAAATTATTATTAAATTAGTATTTGGTTTTTAATATACGTCAACTGTCACGATCGTCGTAAGAGGTGGAAGAATACTCGGATCAAGGCGCAGCTTATGTAGAGTTCCACATGTTTAATCAATGAAACTCACACAAAAAAAACAATAAAGAATGAACAAAACATGACATCTGGAGTGCTCACAGGCAACTACACAAAAACAAGATCCCACAAAACACAGTGGGGAAATGGCTGCCTAAATATGATCCCCAATCAGAGACAACGATAAACAGCTGCCTCTGATTGGGAACCATACCAGGCCAACATAGAAATAAACACACTAGATCACCCACCCTAGTCACACCGGCGCCGAGGAAGGCTCCGGCCATGGAGCTGAGTTGGCCGCCGTGCCTGGACTGGGCACCGGCGCAGAGGAAGGCTCCGGCCATGGAGCAGGACTGGACGCCGTGCCTGGACTGGACATTGGCGCAGAGGAAGGCTCCTGCCATGGAGCGGGACTGGGCGCCGTGCCTGGACTGGGCATCAGCACAGAGGAAGGCTCTGGCCTTGGAGCTGGACTGGACACCGTGCCTGGACTGGGCACCGGTGCAAAGGAGGGCTACGGCCTGTGAACCGTCGTAGGAGGTTCCGGACCGTGGACCGTCGTAGGAGGTTCCAGACTGGGGACCGCCGCCGGCAGATCTAGACTGGGGACCATCGCCGGAAACTCTGGACTGTGAATGCGCACTGGAGGCCCAGTTCGTGGAGCCGGCATAGGTTGCACCGTACTGGTGACACGCTCTTCAGGGCGAGTGCGAGGAGCAGGCACAGGACGTACCAGACTGTGGAGGCGTACTGGAGGTCTGGTGCATAGAGCCGGCACGAATTGTCCCGGACAGATGACACACTCCGCATGGCGAGTGCGGGGAGCTGGCACAGGACGTACTGGGCTGTGGAGGCGCACTGGAGACCTGGTGCATAGAACCGGCACAAATTGCACCGGAACAGTGACACACTTCGCACGGCGAATGCATGGAGGAGACACAGGACGTACCGGACTGGGTAGGCGCACTGGAGGCCAGATGTGTGAAACCGGTGCAGATGACACCGGACTGGTGTCACGCTCCTCAGCACGCCCACGCTGCAGCTCTCTTATCGCCACCACCTCTCTCCGGAATCTTTCATCGAGTTCCTCCTTCGACTCCCTGACGGTCTCTGGCTCATTCTTCGGCTCCGCCGACCACCCCGTGTGCCCCCCCCCCCTGTCTTTGTGGTCGCGAAGCCCGGCGTCATCGCTGTCCTCCCTTCTCTCCTTGCGTCTGCTTCAACGGCAGGCTTTCGTATCTTGCCAAGACTTCCCCCCAAGTCCAGGATATTCTCTCCTCGATCTCCTCGTAAGTCCAGGAGGTCATCTCCTCCTGGGCACGCTGCTTGGTCCTGTTGTGGTGGGATCTTCTGTCACGATCGTCGTAAGAGGTGGAAGCATACTTGGACCAAGGCGCAGCGTATGTAGAGTTCCACATGTTTAATCAATGAAACTCACACAAAAAAACAATAAAGAATGAACAAAACGTGACATCTGGAGTGCTCACAGGCAACTACACAAAAACAAGATCCCACAAAACACAGTGGGGAAATGGCTGCCTAAATATGATCCCCAATCAGAGACAACGATAAACAGCTGCCTCTGATTGGGAACCATACCAGGCCAACATAGAAATAAACACACTAGATCACCCACCCTAGTCACACCCCTACCTAACCAAAATAGAGGCTCCGGCCATGGAGCCTGGACTCCATGGCCGGAGTCCAGGCCATGGACTCTCTATGGTCAGGGCGTGACACCCAACACTCTTTCACATATGCAGTAGATGGATTCAAACAGTTTTATATTCAGGATTATATTGAGTACAGTGTAAAAATTATTTTGGTTTAATTTGTAGATATTGCCTGACTGTGAAGGCCAAAGTTAGTTACTTTAAGGAGCAGTTCTCTCCCTGTGGGTTCAACCCCAAGAAGTTCTGAAAAACAGTCAAAGACCTGGAGAATAAACCCTCCTCCTCACAGCTACTCATGTCCCTTGATGTTGATGATGCAGTTGTTACTGACAAGAAGCACATGAAGCACAACAAGAAGAAGCACACACAAGAAGCACAACTGTTATAGGCCTATTTCTATTTTGCCCTGTTTATCAAAAGTGTTGGAAAAACTTGTCAATAATCAACCGACTGGCTTTCTTGATGTCTATAGTATTTTCTCAGGTATGCAATCTGGTTTCTGCACAGGTTATGGATGTGTCACTGCAACCTTAAAGGTCCTCAATGATGTCACCATTGCCCTTGATTCTAAGCAATGTTGTGCTGCTATTTTTATTGACTTGGCCAAAGCTTTTGATACGGTAGTATTGGTGTCTCTGAGGAGTCTTTGGCCTGGTTTGCTAACTACCTCTCTCAAAGAGTGCAGCGTATAAAGTCAGAAAATCTGCTGTCTCAGCCATTGCCTGCCACCAAGGGAGTACCCCAAAGCTTGATCCTAGGCCCCACGCTCTTCTCAATTTACATCACCAACATAGCTCAGGCAGTAGGAAGCTCTCAGCCATTTATATGCAGATGATACAGACTTACGCTCAGCTGGCCCCTCCCCGTATTTTGTGATAAATGCTCTACAACAAAGCTTTCTTAGTGTCCAACAAGCTTTCTTGACCCTTAACCTTGTTCTGAACACCTCCAAAACAAAGGTCATGTGGTTTGGTAAGAAGAATGCCCCACAAGTGTGATTACTACCTCTGAGGGTTTAGAGCTTGAGGTAGTCACCTCATACAAGTACTTGGGAGTATGGCTAGACGGTGCACTGTCCTTCTATCAGCACATATCAAAGCTGCAGGCTAAAGTTAAATCTAGACTTGGTTTCCTCTATTGTAATCGCTCCTCTTTCACCACAGATGCCAAACTAACCCTGATTCAGATGACCATCCGACCCAAGCTAGATTACGGAGACATAATTTATAGATCGGCAGGTAAGGGTGCTCTCAAGCGGCTTTACCTTTCGGCCATCAGATTTGCCACCAATGCTCCTAAAAGGACACATCACTGTACTCTGTACTCCTCTGTAAACTGGTCATCTCTGTATACCCGTCACAAGACCCACTGGTTGATGCTTATTTATAAAACCCTCTTAGGCCTCACTCCCCCCTATCTGAGATATCTACTGCAGACCTCATCCTCCACATACAACAACCGTTCTGCCAGTCACATTCTGTTAAAGGTCCCCATGCAGTGTTGTCGTGTTGCTGCTTTGCTATGTTGTTGTCTTAGGTCTCTCTTTATGCAGTGTTGTGTTGTCTCTCTTGTCGTGATGTGTGTTTTGTCCTATATTTATATTTTATTTATTTTTTATTTTTAATCACAGCCCCCGTCCCTGCAGGATGCCTTTTGGTAGGCCGTCAACGTAAATAAGAGCCTATCATAGCCTATCAACTTGAAACTTGTCATTGTTATCATGGACGTGTCTTAGATGAACCTCACTGAATTTAGTATTGATATCTCAAAAAACAAGGAAATGATTAACAACTCATTCTTTGTATATGTAACACTAATGCTCAATCAATCTGCAATTATCTTCTCATGAACAATACGTCAGATTGACACAAGATTTTGTATTTAGACTCCTGATTAGCCATAAAGGAAGATAGTTCCTACATGACAGTGCTTGTTTTGTTATCCAACTGATCTTATGTCCTTTCTGCCATCCTGTGAACCCCGTTCATGGCTCTTAATGTTCTTAATTTCTATTCTCATCAAAAAATCTGAATGAGAATGAGCCATTTATAATTAATGGAAAAATGCTCATAGTCAGGAAATATGAACTATGGGAGAGACTGCCCTACACAGAATAAAAAACGTATTGTTGTTGCGTATGGGACTAGGGACTAATGCCTTAAATTCATTGTCTAAAATATATTTGATTATTTGATGATGAACATAATTGTCTGGAAATAATCTTGTACTGATTCCCCAAAAATATTAAACAACTCTAAAGATAAAGAATAGTTTACATACCTTCTCTCATAAACAGACGTTCTAGATACAGTGGGGGGGAAAAGTATTTGATCCCCTGCTGATTTTGTACGTTTGCCCACTGACAAAGAAAGGATCAGTCTATAATTTTAATGGTAGGTTTATTTGAACAGTGAGAGACAGAATAACAACAAAACAATCCAGAAAAACGCATGTCAGAAATGTTATAAATTGAGTTGCATTTTAATGAGGGAAATAAGTATTTGACCCCCTCTCAATCAGAAAGATTTCTGGATCCCAGGTGTCTTTTATACAGGTAACGAGCTGAGATTAGGAGCACACTCTTAAAGGGAGTGCTCCTAACCGCAGCTTGTTACCTGTAAAAAAGACACCTGTCCACAGAAGCAATGAATCAATCAGATTCCAAACTCTCCACCATGGCCAAGACCAAAGAGCTCTCCAAGGATGTCAGGGACAAGATTGTAGACCTACACAAGGCTGGAATGGGCTACAAGACCATCGTCAAGCAGCTTGGTGAGAAGGTGACAACATTTGGTGCGATTATTCGCAAATGGAAGAAACACAAAAGAACTGTCAATATCCCTCGGCCTGGGGCTCAATGCAAGATCTCACCTCGTGGAGTTGCAATGATCATGAGAATGGTGAGGAATCAGCCCAGAACTACACGGGAGGATCATGTCAATGATCTCAAGGCAGCTGGGACCATAGTCACCAAGAAAACAATTGGTAACACACTACGCCGTGAAGGACTGAAATCCTGCCGCGCCCGCAAGGTCCCCCTGCTCAAGAATACATATACCGGCCCGTCTGAAGTTTGCCAATGAACATCTGAATGACTCAGAGGACAACTGGTGAAAGTGTTGTGGTCAGATGAGACCAAAATGGAGCTCTTTGGCATCAACTCAACTCGCCGTGTTTGGAGGAGGAGGAATGCTGCCTATGACCCCAAGAACACCATCTCCACCGTCAAACATGGAGGTGGAAACATTATGCTTTGGGGGGTGTTTTTCTGCTAAGGGGACAGGACAACTTCACCGCATCAGAGGTACGATGGACGGGGCCATGTACCGTCAAATCTTGGGTGAAAACCTTCCCTCAGCCAGGGCATTGAAAATGGGTCGTGGATGGGTATTCCAGCATGACAATGACCCAAAACACATGGCCAAGGCAACAAAGGAGTGGCTCAAGAAGAAGCACATTAAGGTCCTGGAGTGGCCTAGACAGTCTCCAGACCTTAATCCCATAGAAAATCTGTGGAGGGAGCTGAAGGTTGAAGTTGCCAAACGTCAGCCTCGAAACCTTAATGACTTGGAGAAGATCTGAAAAGAGGAGTGGGACAAAATCCCTCCTGAGATGTGTGCAAACCTGGTGGCCAACTACAAGAACTGTCTGACCTCTGTGATTGTCAGCAAGGGTTTTGCCACCAAGTACTAAGTCATGTTTTGCAGAGGGGTCAAATCCTTATTTCCCTCATTAAAATGCAAATCATTTTATAACATTTTTGACATGCGTTTTTCTGGATTTTTTTGTTGTTATTCCGTCTCTCACTGTTCAAATAAACCTACCATTAAAATTATAGACTGATCCTTTCTTTATCAGTGGGAAAACGTACAAAATCAGCAGGGGATCAAATACTTTTCCCCCCCACTGTAAGTAAATGAGTAGGAGAAAGTAAAAAACTTGTGGCGCAGCTCTGGAGCCCATCCCATCCAACCTGAACAGATTGGGAGAATCTCAATTGCATACTCCTCGGAGCCTCTCTCCTTGCCTTTTCTCAAAACCCATTGGATGAGAAAGCCAGAGGTCCCTCTCCTCTGACCTTTTCCTCCAATTGGTTTTAAGGAGGAAAGAGGACACGAGGACTGTGCAATAGAGATTATCCCATAGTCTCGAAAACCCAGAACTAGTAGGCAAAGCAGGAACATTAGTACATTGTGGGAGGCAACCCATCTGTCTAGAGAGACTAGTAGCCTAAATATCTGACTGAGCTTTAGTGGTTGAATTCATTTAATCAGTGCTGTTGTAAAAAAAGATTTTAGGTATGATCACCGAGTATTAAATCTGTCAGTGAGTTGATTACTTTTATGGACTTTATATGAGAAGGTGCAATACCATGGTAAACATGAACAGTATAGGGGTTAGTTCTGATACCATGGTATACATGGGCAGTATGGGGGTTAGTTCTGATACCATGGTATACATGGACAGTAATACGTGTTAGTTCTGATCCCATGGTAAACATGAACAGTATGGGGGTTAGTTCTGATACCATGGTATACATGGGCAGTATGGGGGTTAGTTCTGATACCATGGTATACATGGGCAGTATGGGGGTTAGTTCTGATACCATGGTATACATGGGCAATATGGGGGTTAGTTCTGATACCATGGTATACATGGGCAGTATGGGTGTTAGTTCTGTTACCATGGTATACATGGGCAGTAATGGGTGTTAGTTCTGTTACCATGGTATACATGGGCAGTATGGGTGTTAGTTCTGTTACCATGGTATACATGGGCAGTAATGGATGTTAGTTCTGTTACCATGGTATACATGGGCAGTAATGGGTGTTAGTTCTGTTACCATGGTATACATGGGCAGTAATGGGGCTTAGTTCTGTTACCATGGTATACATGGGCAGTAATGGGTGTTAGTTCTTTTACCATGGTATACATGGGCAGTATGGGTGTTAGTTCTGTTACCATGGTATACATGGGCAGTAATGGGGCTTAGTTCTGTTACCATGGTATACATGGGCAGTAATGGGTGTTAGTTCTTTTACCATGGTATACATGGGCAGTATGGGTGTTAGTTCTGTTACCATGGTATACATGGGCAGTAATGGGTGTTAGTTCTGATACCATGGTATACATGGGCAGTAATGGATGTTAGTTCTGTTACCATGGTATACATGGGCAGTAATGGGGGTTAGTTCTGATACCATGGTATACATGGGCAGTAATGGATGTTAGTTCTGTTACCATGGTATACATGGGCAGTAATGGATGTTAGTTCTGTTACCATGGTATACATGGGCAGTAATGGGTGTTAGTTCTTTTACCATGGTATACATGGGCAGTAATGGATGTTAGTTCTGTTTCCATGGTATACATGGGCAGTAATGGGTGTTAGTTCTGTTACCATGGTATCAGGGTGTTAGTTCTGCTCTGCAGAGTGTAGTCATGGTCCTACTACTTTTTCGTCATGTGGTCAGAAAAAACTCTGAAACTCAGGAAACCCTACACATGCTCTCTCTGTCTCTGGTTTCACATCATGACATGTTCACTTCAGGGAGGAGAAATGAGATACATGCACATCCATTAACAATCATATTAGCATTTATTGAAATACTTGTTTTCAACAGTTATTTATAAACCAGATTGTGTTTCTATACAACATGACACCGTGCTAGAGTAATGGACTGTACATCTCAGAAACAAACTAAAGAGGACAGACAACCAAGACATAAGACAACAATCACTTTGTTCATATGGATCTTTCACAGAAAGAAGACAGTCATGTAACAAGAATATATAGTAGTACATTAACATACTTGGAACAAATTGTGTGACAATACGGTAAGGAGACAAGAGGAACCAAAGACAACATCATATGCCTCCTTTCACTCATCCTTCCACCCATCCATCCATCCATGCTTCCATCTATCCGTTACGGCTCCTCCAAATACCAAGACACCTCTTAGGTCGATGGTGAGTCCAACAGCTCACGTTAGTCTGTCTCAATATTCTGAAATACCTCTATTTCATTTAATCCTAGAAACCTGACCCATGACCAGAGGAATGGCAATGGATGTTTTAACCAGCCCATGAAAGACATCTAGCCAATAAATTTAAACGTATTGAAATCAATATGGTCCATAGGGACAGTGAGAATCTTCTGTCCTTCACAGTGATGTGATCAGGTTTGTATTGGTCATCAATATGATCAAACGAAAAAGAGAGAAATACCACAGTGTTAGTATTCATTCAGGTAGTACAGGACGTCTTGCATTTTGGGTGTTGAACTCATCCATCTATATAAAGGATAACATCGGAAATTGCCCCATGTACACATTAGATACAGAAATTATGCATTAATTCAAACGTTCATAAATTAGTTGGTTTCTCTCATTTCGCCGTTACACTCAGAGTTTAAGATGATGGACAACCAAAGCAGAGGACATACATTTTCTATGATCTGCGCAATAATATCTGATAAAAAAAAAAACTCTTCTCAGAAAAACACACACCTGACTGACGTTACCGAACTAGTAGGCTATTCATTGATCATAATTGTAGCCAAAACAATGATTCTGCGCTATGCACACAGTGAGAATATGATACACTATATGTCACTGTCTGTAGAAACACAGTAGAACAACCTGAGTTTCCTGTTATTGTCAGTTTTAGATAAGTCTATTCTCAAGTGTTTGACTAAATGACCATTTAAGGACTATTAATGAGAAGCATCAGTGAGAGAGACAACCCTACTCTGTGCCTTGTTAAAGTGAAGTGTTACAACGCTACCTGGTCTTATCATCAACAAGTTGTGATTATATTGGAGTCCCATGAACACTAATGAGGCGTAATTGGTGTGTAAAACAGTGTTTGTGTTGTCACTTCATTACATGTTGATTGTGTTAGACTACCAGAAATGAAATAAGTGTTTCACTATAGAGATCAACCCTGACAATTCTGATCAATGATTGCTAGGTTTAATATCTTCTTTATTTAAGTTTTGAAAACAAAGGAAATTAATACAGAGATAATCAAATCAATTACAATCTAATGATTATAAATATATTTTTTGATACAAATTCAATAATCTCCCCCCCCCCTATTTTTTCAAAATGGTCATCAGTATTTTACTTAATTGCTATGTACAGTCACAATGATAGCTATTATTATTAAAAGATCAATCATATCAAACCATTATCATGGAGGTGATTATCATGTCATAGAATGTGTGACTGCACGGTATTGGCACTAGTTCACGTTACATGTTGTAGTGGAATGAGAAGTTGACTGTCCAGTACAATAAAATAAGATGGTTTGCGGCTCTATATTAAAATACCGTATGTCATCAAGCACAAAAAGGACATAAAAACAAATACAGACAATACAAAAATAGAAAAAGTGCAATTCATCTGTGATTTTATAATGATTCAACTTGACATTATATACACTATTCACACTCTAACCTGAAATCCAACATGTTTGGCTTATTGAAGAGAGTTCAATACATTGCATATTGAGGTTGAGGTTATGTTGAATGATAGCGAAGTGACCAGCCTAACATGCTAATTCCAAAATAATCAAAAAGGATTTAGCTCAATATGCAAAGTACAGACCAGATGTATTAATGAATGTAGACGTCAAAGGACATGCTCATCAATGCATCATACTCTAACAATGTTTTAGCTGAAGCCAAGCGTTGTGCATAAGAAGGGGTCCAGTTCAACCAGAAGGGTTTTCATTATTAAACATGAAACAGCTCCTTTCCTCAGCACCATGTCAATGACTTCCCGGGCCTTCTCTGCCCTCTCAGGAATCACTTTTACTGTCTCCGTTTCATTTCATTTCATTTCATCCAGCAGATCGTCAACAACCGACTTTGACACACGATCCACAAAGTCCTTTCGTACAGAATGCAGTTGCTTCTCTGCAGAATCACTGTGACTGTTCTCAGCCCGATCCCTTCCCACTAACACAGCACCTGAGAGTCGGGAAAACAAAGACATGAACCTCTGTATACAATTATGTATGCTGTGCAACACCAGTGTTTACAAGCACAGTGCAGCAGCAGATAATCCCTTCTATCACTAATCCATCCACATCACTGATGGGTCCACAGTAAGGTGGGAATGGTGGTTGGATGGGTTTAAAGAAAACCTTCTCATATACAAGCCTTGTCCCAAACACAGCTGGATTTCATCTTTCATCTTAGAACTAATTTAGATATCGGGCACCTTTACCATGTTCATTTGAGTTTATGTTTGCAAAAACATTTTTTTAATGGAAAACAAAAAATGAGTGTTCCTTATTGGACAAGTTCAAGTTTCCAAATATGTTTTGTCCTGTTGTGCCCACTAAACATGATGTTAGAGAAATCTTAATGGTAGCCAACCAATGAGAAAAGAGGAACCAGCAGTACTGAGGACATTGTGGCTAAGGTATTTTAAGGTTTTAATTAAAATAATAATTGTATAGTTTTACCTGGCAGAAGGACACGTCCTGCCCACACTTCATGTCCATCAGCCCCTCTTTCCAGAAGTCTCAGCTCTACATGTTCCGTGTCTGGGTTCAGGAACACCTGAAAGGTGGGGTGGTAGTTTGGACCATAGTCCCAGTAAATCTGAATACGCTGAAACACAAAGTGACAGTAGATTAGACTACATTGTAAATTGTACTTGTGCTGTTATCAAACCCTTTCCTTCTATCTCAGACACACCACAACGATGAACAGCTTAAAGCAGCGTGTGGCCGTCCTATCGCTTGGTGTCGCTGCCGTGTTAAAACATGTTCTAGTCAAAGGCACTCAGACATCCGATGCTCTGGTATGTTTCCTATATTAGGAGAGGAGCAACAACCAGTAACAGAGTTGTATAGAACTGTGGTTCCCAAACTTTTTATAGTCCCGTACCCCTTCAAACATTCAACCTCCAGCTGCGTACCCCCTCTAGCACCAGGGTCAGCGCACTCTCAAATGTTGTTTTTTTGCTATCATTGTAAGCCTGCCAAACACACACACTATACGATACCTTTATTAAACGTAAGAATGAGTGTGAATTTGTCACAACCCGGCTTGTGGGAAGTGACAACGAGCTCTTGTAGAACTAGGGCACAAATAATAATATAATGATAATCAATAATTTTGCTCTTTATTTAGCCATCTTACATATAAAACGTTATTTGTTCATTGATAATGGTGAATAACTCACCACAGGTTAATGAGAAGGGTGTGCTTGAAAGGATGCACATAACTCTGCAATGTTGGGTTGTATTGGAGAGTCTCAGTCTCACATCATTTTCCACAAACAGTCTGTGCCTGTATTTAGTTTTCTTGCTAGTGAGGGCCGAGAATCCACTCTCACATAGGTACGTGGTTGCAAAGGGCATCAGTGTCTTAACAGCGCGATTTGCCAAGGCAGGATACTCTGAGCGCAGCCCAATCCAGAAATCTGGCAGTGGCTTCTGATTAAATAACATTTTCACAGAACCGCTTGTTGCAATTTCGATGAGGCTCTCTTGTTCAGATATCGGTAAGTGGACTGGAGGCAGAGCATGAAAGGGACAACGAATCCAGTTGTTTGTGTCATCCGTTTCGGGAAAGTACCTGCGTAATTACGCACCCAACTCACTCAGGTGCTTTGCTATATCACATTTGACATTGTCCGTAAGCTTGAGTTAATTTGCACACAAAAAATCATACAACGATGGAAAGACATGTGTGTTGTCCTTGTTAATGCAGACAGAGAAGAGCTCCAACTTCTTAATCTGTCACGGTTGTCATAAGGATTGGACCATAATGCAGCGGGAATATGTATAATCATCTTCTTTTTATTTGAAGAAGGAGAAACAACTAAATACGTATACAAAAAGAACAAAACGAAACAGACCTGTCAGGTGCAACAAACACTAAACAAGGAAGCAACTACCCACAAAATCCTATAGAAAAAACACCCTTCTTAAATAGGACCTTCAATTAGAAGCAACTAGGAGCAGCTGCTTCCAATTGAAGGTCAACCCAACAAACACCACATAGAAATAGACATACTAGAACTAACATAGAAATAGACTAACAAGAACATAACCCAACAAACCCCGAAACACTCTAACCACACCCCTGCCACGTCCTGACCAAACTACAATAACAAATAACCCCTTATACTGGTCAGGACTTGACATAATCATAGCCTCAATTTTGTCCCGCAAATTGAATATAGTTGCAGAGAGTCCCTGTAATCCTAGATTTAGATCATTCAGGCGAGAAAAAACATCACCCAGATAGGCCAGTCGTGTGAGAAACTCGTCATCATGCAAGCGGTCAGACAAGTGAAAATTATGGTCAGTAAAGAAAACTTTTGGCTCGTCTCCCAATAAAAAAAATGTGTCAATACTTTGCCCCTTGATAACCAGCGCACTTCTGTATGTTGTCAAAGCGTTACATGGTCGCTGCCCATTTCATTGCATAGTGCAGAAAATACACGAGAGTTCAGGGGCCTTGCTTTAAGAAAGTTAACCATTTTCACTGTAGTGTCCAAAATGTCTTTCAAGCTGCCAGGCATTCCTTTGGCAGCAAGAGCCTCTCGGTGGATGCTGCAGTGTACCCAAGTGGCGTTGGGAGGAACTGCTTGCACGCGCCTTACCACTCCACTATGTCTCCCTGTCATGGCTTTTGCGCCATCAGTACAGATACCAACACATCTTGACCACCAAAGTCCATTTGATGTCACAAAGCTGTCCAGTATTTTAAAAATATCCTCTCCTGTTGTCCTGGTTTCAAGTGGTTTGCAGAAGAGGATGTCTTCCTTAATTGACCCCCGGAAACGTAACGGACATATACCAGGAGCTGCACCAGGTCCGCCACGTCTGTTGACTCATCCAGCTGCAACGCATAGAATTCACTGGCTTGTATGCGAAGCAGTAATTGTTTCATAACATCTCCTGCCATGTCACTGATGCGCCGTGAAACAGTGTTGTTTGATGGAGGTATTGTCTGTATAGTTTTTTGGGGCCTTTTCCCCCAGCATTGTCCCAGTCATATCCGCGGCAGCAGGAAGAAGTAAGTCCTCCACAATAGTATGGGGCTTGCCTGTCCTAGCCACTCGGTAGCTCACCATATAAGACGCTTCTCCTCCCAGAGTGCTAAGAACCTTGGCGTGACCCTGGACAACACCCTGTCGTTCTCCACTAACATCAAGGCGGTGATCCGATCCTGTAGGTTCATGCTCTACAACATTCGCAGAGTACGACCCTGCCTCACACAGGAAGCGGCGCAGGTCCTAATCCAGGCACTTGTCATCTCCCGTCTGGATTACTGCAACTCGCTGTTGGCTGGGCTCCCAGCCTGTGCCATTAAACCCCTACAACTCATCCAGAACGCCGCAGCCTGTCTGGTGTTCAACCTTCCCAAGTTCTCTCACGTCACCCCACTCCTCCGCTCTCTCCACTGGCTTCCAGTTGAAGCTCGCATCCGCTACAAGACCATGGTGCTTGCCTACGGAGCTGTGAGGGGAACGGCACCTCCGTACCTTCAGGCTCTGATCAGGCCCTACACCCAAACAAGGGCACTGCCTTCATCCACCTCTGGCCTGCTCACCTCCCTACCTCTGAGGAAGCACAGTTCCCGCTCAGCCCAGTCAAAACTGTTCGCTGCTCTGGTACCCCAATGGTGGAACAAGCTCCCTCACGACGCCAGGACAGCGGAGTCAATCACCACCTTCCGGAGACACCTGAAACCCCACCTCTTTAAGGAATACCTAGGATAGGATAAAGTAATCCTTCTAACCCCCCCCCCCCTTAAAAGATTTAGATGCACTATTGTAAAGTGGTTGTTCCACTGGATATCATAAGGTGAATGCACCAATTTGTAAGTCACTCTGGATAAGAGCGTCTGCTAAATGACTTAAATGTAAAAATGTAAATGCTTCTAGCCCCTTCTTATTAATGGTATCTGTTGCTTTTATACATGTCTTACTACTCGAAAGTCATATTAATTTTCGCAAAAAAACTCCCGTGGCTTATTTTTAAAATTGGCATGTTTTGTTTCTAAATGTCTGAGCAAGAGTGAAGGTTTCATTGAGTTGTGAGATAGTACTTTTGAGGAAAGACCCTACTCCCAATATAAGTGAACCTCAAATCAATGTAGTTCTTATCATATTTGCGCCTCTTCGATGATCAAACGTCCCTGTCTGTTGTTCGGTGCTTTCCCGGGTAAGGGGGCAGTATCTCTTCGGCTGCATCAGATTCACAACTGTCAGTGTCCATGCTAGCTGGGCTAACAACAAATGCAGAATTACTGATGCTAGCATTGGATGTGCTCGTGGAAGCAGAACAACTTGTGTCATCAACAGGTGTAGGTGTAGTAGTGCTTGTAGTAGTAATACTACCAGTAGAGCTGGTATGTGTCTCTATGGATGCGGGCCTTACTTTTTTTTGCCATTTATCAATTTTCGAGCAAACGGAATGAGCAGCAGCTACATATTTACATTTACATTTTAGTCATTTAGCAGACGCTCTTATCCAGAGCAACTTACAGTAGAGAATGCATACATTTCATACATTTTTTCTCTGTACTGGTCCCCCGTGGGAATCAAACCCACAACCCTGGCGTTGCAAACACCATGCTCTACCAACTGAGACACCATTAGTGGAATTCCCGCGAGAGTAACGGTTAATGTGATTGGATGTTAATTATTTGACTAGGTTACCTGTATTTGACATTGTGTTGTTATTTTGCTGAACACTAGATGGTTTAATTTTATTTTTGGCAGTGAAACGAGGTCACTCAGGCGAGAAAAAAACCTCACCCAAATGTATAGCCCCGTTGGAAAATATAAATGGACTGTTTGAAAATGTGACGTTTAAAAAAAAAAATGTGAATCACATTTTTATTTGGCCTACCCCCGACAGCATTGCCAGTTTGGGAGTACCTGGTATAGAACAAGCCGTCTACACAACTTATAGGTTATGTGTCACCTCAGCAAAGTGAGGTAATTATTAGCATGGAATGTACAATGTTTAGTTATCAGTGTAAACAGGGTTGGCTCCAGGCATAAGCCCCAAGCAACTTACTGTTGAGAGTTAAAATAGTAGAATACACAAGGTACAAGTTCGAAATGTGGTTGTGCATCAGCAATTTCTCTTCTGTCAGTCACTGATAGTCACTCCAATTAGCCATGTCAGCTAACAATTTTTAGACTGGTAAATGAGTCTATCCAGCTATCGAAACTTGTAGTAATCATGGCCGAATACCGACAGTTCACGCAGGGCACATGCCCAGGGGCCCTGACCTCTAGGAGGCCCCCATTGATTTTGATAGTCCCTCTCACTTAGATATCATAAACATTGTATAAGTCATGGCAAAATGGGTAGAATTGCAGGAAATTAGCCATAAAACTGAAAAATTATTCTCTCTGACCCTTATAAAAATGAGAAGAATTGCATGAAATAAAATATATCTCCAGCCCATGGCAAAATGTGCAAAATTGCAGGAAATGAATTTAGCGTAAATTTCTCTCCGACGTTACGAGGGGGGCCACCAAAATGTTTTGCCCACTAGAGCCTGGTTCATCTCTAGGTTTTTTCCTAGGTTCCTGCTTGTCTAGGGAGTTTTTCCTAGCCACCGTGTATCTACATTTGGGGTTTGAGGCTGGGTTTCTGTATAGCACTTTGTGACATCGGCTGATGTAAAAAGGGCTTTATAAATAAATTTGATTGATTGATTGATAGATAGGTGGGTGGGCGGGGGGAGCCGGCCATGAGTGTACATCTGGCACAATGTGATGTCATCATCACTATGTGACATCATCAGTATGTGACATCATCACTATGCGACATCATCATCAGTATGTGACATCATCTGTAAACAACATCAGTCAGAGTCTACCTTAGCTTTAGGGTAGATGTCCTGTATCTTCTTCAGATCACAGAAGAGACTGTACTTTCCCCCTCGACTTAGAGTGCAATCCGAACAGACCGGTATGTAAGTGTTCCCTGTTTGTTGTTGCTTCACCTGCCACAGAATAACAGATGATTATCAATGAGGACATGAAGACCTAAAAGGGGGGAATTGAACACTACCTAAATGTTTTGTCTTGAACCATGTTTTAAGAAGAAAAAAAAAGCTTTTTGAAGTTGAACAAAGTTACCCCATTTCCTGTCAAAAGGAAAGCCACAGAGTTGAAGTCGGAAGTTTACATACACCTTAGCCAAATACATTTAAACTCAGTTTTTCACAATTCCTGACATTAATATCTAGTAAAAATTCCTTGTCTTAGGTCAGTTAGGATCACCACTTTATTTTAAGAATGTGAAATGTCAGAATAATAGTAGAGAGAATGATTTATTTCAGCTTTTTATTTCCTTCATCACATTCCCAGTGGGTTTACAGACACTCAATTAGTATTTGGTAGCATTGCCTTTAAATTGTTTAACTTGGGTCAAACGTTTTGGGTAGCCTTCCACAAGCTTTCCACAATAAGTTGGGTGAATTTTGGCCCATTCCTCCTGACAGAGCTGGTGTAACTGAGTCAGGTTTGTAGGCATCCTTGCTCGCACACGCTTTTTCAGTTCTGCCCACAAATTTTCTATAGGATTGAAGTCAGGGCTTTGTGATGGCCACTCCAATACCTTGACTTTGTTGTCCTTAAGCCATTTTGCCACAACATTGGAAGTATGCTTAGGGTCATTGTCCATTTGGAAGACCCATTTGCGACCAAGCTTTAACTTCCTGACTGATGTCTTGAGATGTTGCTTCAATATATCCACATAATTTTCCATCCTCAAGATGTCATCTATTTTGTGAAGTGCTCCAGTCCCTCCGGCAGCAAAGCACCCCCACAACATGATGCTGCCACCCCTATGCTTCACGGTTGGGATGGTGTTCCTCGGCTTGCAAGCATCCCCCTTTCTCCTCCAAACATAACGATGGTCATTATGGCCAAACAGTTCTATTTTTGTTTCATCAGACCAGAGGACATTTCTCCAAAACGTACGATCTTAGTCCCCATGTGCAGTTGCAAACCGTAGTCTGGCTTTTTCAGGGCGGTTTTGGAGCAGTGGCTTCTTCCTTGCTGAGCGGCCTTTCAGGTTATGTTGATATTGGACACATTTTACTGTGTAATAGATACTTTTGTACCTGTTTCCTCCAGCATCTTCACAAGGTCCTTTGCTGTTGTTCTGAGATTAATTCACACTTTTTGCACCAAATTACGTTCATCTCTAGGGGACAGAACGCATGTCCTTCCTGAGCAGTATGACGGCTGCGTGGTCCCATGGGGTTTATACTTGCGTACTATTGTTTGTACAGATGAACGTGGTACCTTCAGGCGTTTGGAAATAGCTCCCAAGGATGAACCAGACTTGTGGATGTCTACAATTTTTTGGCTGATTTCTTTTGAGTTTCCTATGATGTCAAGCAAAGAGGCACTGAGTTTGAAGGTAGGCCTTGAAATACATCCACAGGTACACCTCCAATTGACTCAAATGATGTCAATTAGCCTATCAGAAGTTTCTAAAGCCATGACATCATTTTCTGCAATTTTCCAAGCTATTTAAAGGCACGGTCAACTTAGTGTATGTGAAGTTCTGACCCCCTGGAATTGTGACAGTGAATTATAAGTGAAATAATCTGTCTGTAAACATTTGTTGGAAAAATGACTTGTGTCATGCACAAAGTAGATGTCCTAACCGACTTGCCAAAACTATAGTTTGTTAACAAGAAATCTGTGGAGTGGTTGAAAAACGAGTTTTAATGACTCCAACCTAAGTGTATGTAAACTTCCGACTTCAACTGTATAAAAAAAAAACTAAATAGTATTTTTTATGATTTCATTATTTTTTGCAGACATTTTTAGGTAAGCACCACAGTTCTAAAATATAAAATACATGACAAGACATGTTTTGGTTAGCGCATGGATTTGGACTGTACCTCATTAAGAGGCACATTCGATGGCAGGACGATCACATTCAGAACTGACTGAGGATGGCCGAATGATTGGAGGAAAGGCAGCACCTGTCCCTTGATCGAGAGGAAGGGTTTAAACATTCTGACCAGGCCCCATAAGGAGAGGTCTGTGATGTTCACCACTACGTGTGTGTCAGTCACCCTCAGTGGTGGTAAAACCTCCACACTGTCACCAGTAACATGGGCCACAGACAGGGAATCAAGACCCTCTCCTGCAAAACAAATATATCTTACTCATCCACTGTCATTTGGCTGTTGTATTGGTCATCTTGATGATAGTTCTGAGTGGTGTGTAACTCACCAGAGAGAATCTCACAGTGTGGGAGATGTAGCTGACAGATAGACCCCTGAAGACACTCAATACTGAACAGGGGTCCTGCAGGAGTCTGGCCTGTGGAGTGCAGGAGATTCTCATCCCATTGGACAGTTCTGTACAGCACCTCCCCCTCCCCCTTCATCAGAAACACCAGCCCTGTCAAACTGCACTGGAACAGACCTGCATGGGAGCACTGAAGCCTGGAGGACACAGGACAATAATTAGTTACAATAATTAACACAAATCCTCTGAATCAAATGTATTAATGTTATCAGCAATACATTGTTACCTGCATGACATTTCTGTAAATCCTGTGGATGTTTCAGGTGTTAATTTTGTCACAACAGCAAGTGTCTGAAATGCAGATTGAAAACACCAAATCAGCAGTCTCTTAGAAAGCAACTAGACCACCTTCGATCTGCACTGCAGTCGTCTTAATGGCGCCATCTGCAGTTGAAATAATAACAAATCTCTTTCCCCACCACTGTTTGGGTAAAAAGCTAAGGGTCGAGGCTGGAGAAATGTAACCACTCTTTAATTCATAGACAGAGCTAAGGATGCAAGGACTGACCATCCATGATATCAAAATGATTGTTACAACCATGCTTTGAGGCTATACAGTGTTTGTTTACATTTATTTTGTCTATAAACACTGGAGTAAAACAAGCTTATATTTTGGGTTCTGATGGAGTATGACAGTTGAACTAAGCTCATGAGGCATTTCTAAGTTATATTCGTCAAGAATCAATGGGTACATATCATTCATTCATTTATAGTATGTAAAAAAAAAATGTATGTACTGTAGCATCTGCAGATGAACCCTTTAAAGTACAAAATGTTTGTCCGATATGTCAAGATCTGAAACGTGGTCTAATGTCAACATGATGATCGTTGTGAGTGGTCCCGAGTGGCGCTCAGGACCTGAAACGTGGTCTAATGTCAACATGATGATCGTTGTGAGTGGTCCCGAGTGGCGCTCAGGACCTGAAACGTGGTCTAATGTCAACATGATGATCATTGTAAGGGCTCCCGACTGGCGCAGCGGTCTAAGGCACTGCATCTCAGTGCTTGAGGTGTCACTACAGACCCTGGTTCGTTTCTAGGCTGTATCACAACTGGCCGTGATTGGGAGTCCCATAGTGCGGCGCGCAATTGGCCCAGCGTCGTCCGGGTTAGGTTTAAATAAAAACATATAAAACATAAATAAACTTGAGCAGATCCAAGTACCGTAAATTCTGGACTATAAGCCGCAACTTTTTTCCCAGCTTTGAACCTCGCGGCTTAAACAATGACGCGGCTAATATATGGATTTTTCCCGCTTTCAATTTTTTTTCTCAAAAAAAACACATTCTGTGACGTACTCAGTTTTTTGGCGGCATGATGCTTTCATTAGACCAATGAAATTGCCGAATGGGTTAAGGTCAAACAACTATTTTTGTTTACTGTTTAGATTAAATCGAGCGCTCTCAAACTTCCCATCATTCTGATTACGGTAGTCATTTTGTCACCCTGATTCCTGGGGGTACAACAAAGTATTTGCAGCCACTCGACATCAGTGTAAATCGTGCATTTAAGGTGGCGCTCCGTGTTCAGCGGGAGGCTTGGATGACAAGTGGGGAGAAATCCTTCACTAAAACGGGCCGCATGCGAAGAGCAACTTATGGTCAAGTCTGGCAGTGGGTCCAGACAGCGTGGAGCATTGTCAAAAAAATCACTATCATCAACGGTTTTCGAAAGGCTGGACTGCTGCGTGTTGAAGAGGGCTCAGCGGGGGATTTGCCTCCGGATGAAAGTGACGAGAGCGACAATGAAAACGATCCAATATCGGATGAAGTAATTCTGAGGCTATTCAACTCCGACACCGAAGGAGATGGTTTCAGTGCACAGGAGAAGGAAGATGGTGACCAATGTCTTTCTTGGTAGGCTACTGTTTACTGCTAATTTTGTATTTTTTGTTACAAGCCGTGCTGAGTTAAAGCCTATTTATTTTTGTTACAAGCCGTGTTTCGTTAAAGCCCATTTATTTTTGTTACAAGCCGTGCTGAGTTAAAGCCTATTTATTTTTGTTACAAGCCGTGTTTCGTTAAAGCCCATTTATTTTTGTTACAAGCAGTGTTTCGTTAAAGCCCATTTATTTTTGTTACAAGCAGTGTTTCGTTAAAGCCTATTTATTTTTGTTACAAGCCGTGTTTCGTTAAAGCCTATTTATTTTTGTTACAAGCCGTGTTTCGTTAAAGCCCATTTATTTTTGCTACAAGCCGTGCTTCGTTAAAGCCTGTGTAAAGTTCATTTGTTTCAATGTACTGGTAGGCACCTGCGGCTTATAGACATGTGCGGCTTATTTATGTTCAAAATAATATATTTTTTTAAATTCAGTGGGTGCGGCTTATATTCAGGTGCGCTTAATAGTCCGGAAATTACGGTACATGCCTGAATACCATATGAAAGGAATAGACATCTATAATTAAGACAGTGGCTTATTTTTTATTATTAATTATTGAGGCATATAACTGGATCTTTTCTACACAACTGAGGGATGCAAACTCGACATTACACAACATTTGAGGAGTGAAAACATTTAAGTACTTTAAAATAATGACTGTCCTACAATAATCAAACTGTGAGTATTGAGAATCTTTAATAGAGTTGAACTGAAACACTGAGGCAATGATGATATAGTCTACTTACATGTTCCGCTGGTGTAGATGTAGAGCTGTGTTCAAATTCAGGGTTTGATGTGTCACTGGTGCACGGATTCTTCTGACTACAAAATATTCTTCTGACTACAGAACTATATTCAGAGAACAGGGTTAGTTAGGGCAGGGAGATAGAGAATTAGTGTATCCATTGTTGCATGCTACAATAGAGAGACAGAGATGAAGAAAGCTCTGAAGGTTTCCGCTTGTGCTACAGTAGCCTTGATGTCAACCTCCCCACTCTTGCATCTTCAGTACATTTTTCAGCATTTTTGTTAATATTCACTACCGGTCAAAAGTTTCAGAACACCTTCTCATTCCAAGGTTTTTATTTATTTATACTATTTTCTACATTGTCGAATAATAGTGAAGACATCAAAACTATGAAATAACTGATATGGAATCATGTAGTAACCAAAAAAGTGTTAAGCAAATTAAAATATATTTTATATTTGAGATTCTTCAAATAGACACCCGTTGCCTTGATGACAGCTTTGCACACTCTTGGCATTCTCTCAACCAGCTTCATGAACTAGTCACCTGGAATGTATTTCAATGAACAGGTTTGACATCTTAAGTTAATTTGTGGAATTTATTTCCTTCTTAATGCGTTTGAGCCTATCAGTTGTGTTGTGACAAGGTAGGGGTGGTATACAGAAGATAGCCCTATTTGGTAAAAGACCAAGTCCATATTATGGCAAAAACAGCTCAAATAAGCAAAGAGAAATGACAGTCCATCATTACTTTAAGACATGAAGGTCAGTCAATACGGAACATTTCAAGAACTTTTAAAGTTTCTTCAAGTGCAGTCGCAAAAACCATCAAGCGCTATGATGAAACTGGCTCTCTTGAGGACCGCCACAGGAAAGGAAGACCCCGAGTTACCTCTGCTGCAAAGGATAAGTTCATTAGAGTTACCAGCCTCAGAAATTGCAGCCCAAATAAATGCTTCACAGAGTTCAAGTAACAGACACATCTCAACATCAACGGTTCAGAGGAGACTGCGTGAATCAGGCCTTCATGGTCGAATTGCTGCATTACACACCTCCAGGCTGAGTAAGGGCTATTTGACCAAGAAGGAGAGTGATGAAGTGCTGCATCAAATGACCAGGCCTCCACAATCTCCCGACCTCAACCAAATTGAGATGGTTTGGGATGAGTCGGACCGCAGAGTGAAGGAAAAGCAGCCAACAAGTGCTCAACGTATGTGGGAACTCCTTCAAGACTGTTGGAAAAGTATTCCAGGTGAAGCTGGTTGAGAGAATGCCAAGAGTGTGCAAAGCTGTCATCAAGGCAAAGGGTGGCTATTTGAAGAATCTCAAATATATTTAGATTTTTTTAATGCTTTTTTGGTTACTACATGTGTTATTTCATAGTTTTGATGTCTTCTCTATTATTCTACAATGTAGAAAATAGTAAAAATAAAGAAAAACCCTTGAATGAGTAGGTGTTCTAAAACTTTTCACTGGTAGTGTACAGTGACATGCTACTAGTGTGTCACTGTACTAGTGTACCCAAGTGGCGTTGGGAGGAACTGCTTGCACGCGCCTTACCACTCCACTATGTCTCCCTGTCATGGCTTTTGCGCCATCAGTACAGATACCAACACATCTTGACCACCAAAGTCCATTTGATGTCACAAAGCTGTCCAGTATTTTAAAAATATCCTCTCCTGTTGTCCTGGTTTCAAGTGGTTTGCAGAAGAGGATGTCTTCCTTAATTGACCCCCGTAAACGTAACGGACATATACCAGGAGCTGCACCAGGTCCGCCACGTCTGTTGACTCATCCAGCTGCAACGCATAGAATTCACTGGCTTGTATGCGAAGCAGTAATTGTTTCATAACATCTCCTGCCATGTCACTGATGCGCCGTGAAACAGTGTTGTTTGATGGAGGTATTGTCTGTATAGTTTTTTTTGGCCTTTTCCCCCAGCATTGTCCCAGTCATATCCGCGGCAGCAGGAAGAAGTAAGTCCTCCACAATAGTATGGGGCTTGCCTGTCCTAGCCACTCGGTAGCTCACCATATAAGACGCTTCTCCTCCCAGAGTGCTAAGAACCTTGGCGTGACCCTGGACAACACCCTGTCGTTCTCCACTAACATCAAGGCGGTGATCCGATCCTGTAGGTTCATGCTCTACAACATTCGCAGAGTACGACCCTGCCTCACACAGGAAGCGGCGCAGGTCCTAATCCAGGCACTTGTCATCTCCCGTCTGGATTACTGCAACTCGCTGTTGGCTGGGCTCCCAGCCTGTGCCATTAAACCCCTACAACTCATCCAGAACGCCGCAGCCTGTCTGGTGTTCAACCTTCCCAAGTTCTCTCACGTCACCCCGCTCCTCCGCTCTCTCCACTGGCTTCCAGTTGAAGCTCGCATCCGCTACAAGACCATGGTGCTTGCCTACGGAGCTGTGAGGGGAACGGCACCTCCGTACCTTCAGGCTCTGATCAGGCCCTACACCCAAACAAGGGCACTGCCTTCATCCACCTCTGGCCTGCTCGCCTCCCTACCTCTGAGAAAGCACAGTTCCCGCTCAGCCCAGTCAAAACTGTTCGCTGCTCTGGCACCCCAATGGTGGAACAAGCTCCCTCACGACGCCAGGACAGCGGAGTCAATCACCACCTTCCGGAGACACCTGAAACCCCACCTCTTTAAGGAATACCTAGGATAGGATAAAGTAATCCTTCTAACCCCCCCCCCCCTTAAAAGATTTAGATGCACTATTGTAAAGTGGTTGTTCCACTGGATATCATAAGGTGAATGCACCAATTTGTAAGTCGCTCTGGATAAGAGCGTCTGCTAAATGACTTAAATGTAAAAATGTAAATGCTTCTAGCCCCTTCTTATTAATGGTATCTGTTGCTTTTATACATGTCTTACTACTCGAAAGTCATATAAATTTTCGCAAAAAAACTCCCGTGGCTTATTTTTAAAATTGGCATGTTTTGTTTCTAAATGTCTGAGCAAGAGTGAAGGTTTCATTGAGTTGTGAGATAGTACTTTTGAGGAAAGACCCTACTCCCAATATAAGTGAACCTCAAATCAATGTAGTTCTTATCATATTTGCGCCTCTTCGATGATCAAACGTCCCTGTCTGTTGTTCGGTGCTTTCCCGGGTAAGGGGGCAGTATCTCTTCGGCTGCATCAGATTCACAACTGTCAGTGTCCATGCTAGCTGGGCTAACAACAAATGCAGAATTACTGATGCTAGCATTGGATGTGCTCGTGGAAGCAGAACAACTTGTGTCATCAACAGGTGTAGGTGTAGTAGTGCTTGTAGTAGTAATACTACCAGTAGAGCTGGTATGTGTCTCTATGGATGCGGGCCTTACTTTTTTTTGCCATTTATCAATTTTCGAGCAAACGGAATGAGCAGCAGCTACATATTTACATTTACATTTTAGTCATTTAGCAGACGCTCTTATCCAGAGCAACTTACAGTAGAGAATGCATACATTTCATACATTTTTTCTCTGTACTGGTCCACCGTGGGAATCAAACCCACAACCCTGGCGTTGCAAACACCATGCTCTAACAACTGAGCCACCATTAGTGGAATTCCCGCGAGAGTAACGGTTAATGTGATTGGATGTTAATTATTTGACTAGGTTACCTGTATTTGACATTGTGTTGTTATTTTGCTGAACACTAGATGGTTTAATTTTATTTTTGGCAGTGAAACGAGGTCACTCAGGCGAGAAAAAAACCTCACCCAAATGTATAGCCCCGTTGGAAAATATAAATGGACTGTTTGAAAATGTGACGTTTAAAAAAAAAAATTTGAATCACATTTTTATTTGGCCTACCCCCGACAGCATTGCCAGTTTGGGAGTACCTGGTATAGAACAAGCCGTCTACACAACTTATAGGTTATGTGTCACCTCAGCAAAGTGAGGTAATTATTAGCATGGAATGTACAATGTTTAGTTATCAGTGTAAACAGGGTTGGCTCCAGGCATAAGCCCCAAGCAACTTACTGTTGAGAGTTAAAATAGTAGAATACACAAGGTACAAGTTCGAAATGTGGTTGTGCATCAGCAATTTCTCTTCTGTCAGTCACTGATAGTCACTCCAATTAGCCATGTCAGCTAACAATTTTTAGACTGGTAAATGAGTCTATCCAGCTATCGAAACTTGTAGTAATCATGGCCGAATACCGACCGTTCACGCAGGGCACATGCCCAGGGGCCCTGACCTCTAGGAGGCCCCCATTGATTTTGATAGTCCCTCTCACTTAGATATCATAAACATTGTATAAGTCATGGCAAAATGGGTAGAATTGCAGGAAATTAGCCATAAAACTAAAAAATTATTCTCTCTGACCCTTATAAAAATGAGAAGAATTGCATGAAATAAAATATATCTCCAGCCCATGGCAAAATGTGCAAAATTGCAGGAAATGAATTTAGCGTAAATTTCTCTCCGACGTTACGAGGGGGGCCACCAAAATGTTTTGCCCACTAGAGCCTGGTTCATCTCTAGGTTTTTTCCTAGGTTCCTGCTTGTCTAGGGAGTTTTTCCTAGCCACCGTGTATCTACATTTGGGGTTTGAGGCTGGGTTTCTGTATAGCACTTTGTGACATCGGCTGATGTAAAAAGGGCTTTATAAATAAATTTGATTGATTGATTGATAGATAGGTGGGTGGGCGGGGGGAGCCGGCCATGAGTGTACATCTGGCACAATGTGATGTCATCATCACTATGTGACATCATCAGTATGTGACATCATCACTATGCGACATCATCATCAGTATGTGACATCATCTGTAAACAACATCAGTCAGAGTCTACCTTAGCTTTTGGGTAGATGTCCTGTATCTTCTTCAGATCACAGAAGAGACTGTACTTTCCCCCTCGACTTAGAGTGCAATCCGAACAGACCGGTATGTAAGTGTTCCCTGTTTGTTGTTGCTTCACCTGCCACAGAATAACAGATGATTATCAATGAGGACATGAAGACCTAAAAGGGGGGAATTGAACACTACCTAAATGTTTTGTCTTGAACCATGTTTTAAGAAGAAAAAAAAAGCTTTTTGAAGTTGAACAAAGTTACCCCATTTCCTGTCAAAAGGAAAGCCACAGAGTTGAAGTCGGAAGTTTACATACACCTTAGCCAAATACATTTAAACTCAGTTTTTCACAATTCCTGACATTAATATCTAGTAAAAATTCCTTGTCTTAGGTCAGTTAGGATCACCACTTTATTTTAAGAATGTGAAATGTCAGAATAATAGTAGAGAGAATGATTTATTTCAGCTTTTTATTTCCTTCATCACATTCCCAGTGGGTTTACAGACACTCAATTAGTATTTGGTAGCATTGCCTTTAAATTGTTTAACTTGGGTCAAACGTTTTGGGTAGCCTTCCACAAGCTTTCCACAATAAGTTGGGTGAATTTTGGCCCATTCCTCCTGACAGAGCTGGTGTAACTGAGTCAGGTTTGTAGGCATCCTTGCTCGCACACGCTTTTTCAGTTCTGCCCACAAATTTTCTATAGGATTGAAGTCAGGGCTTTGTGATGGCCACTCCAATACCTTGACTTTGTTGTCCTTAAGCCATTTTGCCACAACATTGGAAGTATGCTTAGGGTCATTGTCCATTTGGAAGACCCATTTGCGACCAAGCTTTAACTTCCTGACTGATGTCTTGAGATGTTGCTTCAATATATCCACATAATTTTCCATCCTCAAGATGTCATCTATTTTGTGAAGTGCTCCAGTCCCTCCGGCAGCAAAGCACCCCCACAACATGATGCTGCCACCCCTATGCTTCACGGTTGGGATGGTGTTCCTCGGCTTGCAAGCATCCCCCTTTCTCCTCCAAACATAACGATGGTCATTATGGCCAAACAGTTCTATTTTTGTTTCATCAGACCAGAGGACATTTCTCCAAAACGTACGATCTTAGTCCCCATGTGCAGTTGCAAACCGTAGTCTGGCTTTTTCAGGGCGGTTTTGGAGCAGTGGCTTCTTCCTTGCTGAGCGGCCTTTCAGGTTATGTTGATATTGGACACATTTTACTGTGTAATAGATACTTTTGTACCTGTTTCCTCCAGCATCTTCACAAGGTCCTTTGCTGTTGTTCTGAGATTAATTTACACTTTTTGCACCAAATTACGTTCATCTCTAGGGGACAGAACGCATGTCCTTCCTGAGCAGTATGACGGCTGCGTGGTCCCATGGGGTTTATACTTGCGTACTATTGTTTGTACAGATGAACGTGGTACCTTCAGGCGTTTGGAAATAGCTCCCAAGGATGAACCAGACTTGTGGATGTCTACAATTTTTTGGCTGATTTCTTTTGAGTTTCCTATGATGTCAAGCAAAGAGGCACTGAGTTTGAAGGTAGGCCTTGAAATACATCCACAGGTACACCTCCAATTGACTCAAATGATGTCAATTAGCCTATCAGAAGTTTCTAAAGCCATGACATCATTTTCTGCAATTTTCCAAGCTATTTAAAGGCACGGTCAACTTAGTGTATGTGAAGTTCTGACCCCCTGGAATTGTGACAGTGAATTATAAGTGAAATAATCTGTCTGTAAACATTTGTTGGAAAAATGACTTGTGTCATGCACAAAGTAGATGTCCTAACCGACTTGCCAAAACTATAGTTTGTTAACAAGAAATCTGTGGAGTGGTTGAAAAACGAGTTTTAATGACTCCAACCTAAGTGTATGTAAACTTCCGACTTCAACTGTATAAAAAAAAAACTAAATAGTATTTTTTATGATTTCATTATTTTTTGCAGACATTTTTAGGTAAGCACCACAGTTCTAAAATATAAAATACATGACAAGACATGTTTTGGTTAGCGCATGGATTTGGACTGTACCTCATTAAGAGGCACATTCGATGGCAGGACGATCACATTCAGAACTGACTGAGGATGGCCGAATGATTGGAGGAAAGGCAGCACCTGTCCCTTGATCGAGAGGAAGGGTTTAAACATTCTGACCAGGCCCCATAAGGAGAGGTCTGTGATGTTCACCACTACGTGTGTGTCAGTCACCCTCAGTGGTGGTAAAACCTCCACACTGTCACCAGTAACATGGGCCACAGACAGGGAATCAAGACCCTCTCCTGCAAAACAAATATATCTTACTCATCCACTGTCATTTGGCTGTTGTATTGGTCATCTTGATGATAGTTCTGAGTGGTGTGTAACTCACCAGAGAGAATCTCACAGTGTGGGAGATGTAGCTGACAGATAGACCCCTGAAGACACTCAATACTGAACAGGGGTCCTGCAGGAGTCTGGCCTGTGGAGTGCAGGAGATTCTCATCCCATTGGACAGTTCTGTACAGCACCTCCCCCTCCCCCTTCATCAGAAACACCAGCCCTGTCAAACTGCACTGGAACAGACCTGCATGGGAGCACTGAAGCCTGGAGGACACAGGACAATAATTAGTTACAATAATTAACACAAATCCTCTGAATCAAATGTATTAATGTTATCAGCAATACATTGTTACCTGCATGACATTTCTGTAAATCCTGTGGATGTTTCAGGTGTTAATTTTGTCACAACAGCAAGTGTCTGAAATGCAGATTGAAAACACCAAATCAGCAGTCTCTTAGAAAGCAACTAGACCACCTTCGATCTGCACTGCAGTCGTCTTAATGGCGCCATCTGCAGTTGAAATAATAACAAATCTCTTTCCCCACCACTGTTTGGGTAAAAAGCTAAGGGTCGAGGCTGGAGAAATGTAACCACTCTTTAATTCATAGACAGAGCTAAGGATGCAAGGACTGACCATCCATGATATCAAAATGATTGTTACAACCATGCTTTGAGGCTATACAGTGTTTGTTTACATTTATTTTGTCTATAAACACTGGAGTAAAACAAGCTTATATTTTGGGTTCTGATGGAGTATGACAGTTGAACTAAGCTCATGAGGCATTTCTAAGTTATATTCGTCAAGAATCAATGGGTACATATCATTCATTCATTTATAGTATGTAAAAAAAAAATGTATGTACTGTAGCATCTGCAGATGAACCCTTTAAAGTACAAAATGTTTGTCCGATATGTCAAGATCTGAAACGTGGTCTAATGTCAACATGATGATCGTTGTGAGTGGTCCCGAGTGGCGCTCAGGACCTGAAACGTGGTCTAATGTCAACATGATGATCGTTGTGAGTGGTCCCGAGTGGCGCTCAGGACCTGAAACGTGGTCTAATGTCAACATGATGATCATTGTAAGGGCTCCCGACTGGCGCAGCGGTCTAAGGCACTGCATCTCAGTGCTTGAGGTGTCACTACAGACCCTGGTTCGTTTCTAGGCTGTATCACAACTGGCCGTGATTGGGAGTCCCATAGTGCGGCGCGCAATTGGCCCAGCGTCGTCCGGGTTAGGTTTAAATAAAAACATATAAAACATAAATAAACTTGAGCAGATCCAAGTACCGTAAATTCTGGACTATAAGCCGCAACTTTTTTCCCAGCTTTGAACCTCGCGGCTTAAACAATGACGCGGCTAATATATGGATTTTTCCCGCTTTCAATTTTTTTTCTCAAAAAAAACACATTCTGTGACGTACTCAGTTTTTTGGCGGCATGATGCTTTCATTAGACCAATGAAATTGCGTGGAGCATTGTCAAAAAAATCACTATCATCAACGGTTTTCGAAAGGCTGGACTGCTGCGTGTTGAAGAGGGCTCAGCGGGGGATTTGCCTCCGGATGAAAGTGACGAGAGCGACAATGAAAACGATCCAATATCGGATGAAGTAATTCTGAGGCTATTCAACTCCGACACCGAAGGAGATGGTTTCAGTGCACAGGAGAAGGAAGATGGTGACCAATGTCTTTCTTGGTAGGCTACTGTTTACTGCTAATTTTGTATTTTTTGTTACAAGCCGTGCTGAGTTAAAGCCTATTTATTTTTGTTACAAGCCGTGTTTCGTTAAAGCCCATTTATTTTTGTTACAAGCCGTGCTGAGTTAAAGCCTATTTATTTTTGTTACAAGCCGTGTTTCGTTAAAGCCCATTTATTTTTGTTACAAGCAGTGTTTCGTTAAAGCCCATTTATTTTTGTTACAAGCAGTGTTTCGTTAAAGCCTATTTATTTTTGTTACAAGCCGTGTTTCGTTAAAGCCTATTTATTTTTGTTACAAGCCGTGTTTCGTTAAAGCCCATTTATTTTTGCTACAAGCCGTGCTTCGTTAAAGCCTGTGTAAAGTTCATTTGTTTCAATGTACTGGTAGGCACCTGCGGCTTATAGACATGTGCGGCTTATTTATGTTCAAAATAATATATTTTTTTAAATTCAGTGGGTGCGGCTTATATTCAGGTGCGCTTAATAGTCCGGAAATTACGGTACATGCCTGAATACCATATGAAAGGAATAGACATCTATAATTAAGACAGTGGCTTATTTTTTATTATTAATTATTGAGGCATATAACTGGATCTTTTCTACACAACTGAGGGATGCAAACTCGACATTACACAACATTTGAGGAGTGAAAACATTTAAGTACTTTAAAATAATGACTGTCCTACAATAATCAAACTGTGAGTATTGAGAATCTTTAATAGAGTTGAACTGAAACACTGAGGCAATGATGATATAGTCTACTTACATGTTCCGCTGGTGTAGATGTAGAGCTGTGTTCAAATTCAGGGTTTGATGTGTCACTGGTGCACGGATTCTTCTGACTACAAAATATTCTTCTGACTACAGAACTATATTCAGAGAACAGGGTTAGTTAGGGCAGGGAGATAGAGAATTAGTGTATCCATTGTTGCATGCTACAATAGAGAGACAGAGATGAAGAAAGCTCTGAAGGTTTCCGCTTGTGCTACAGTAGCCTTGATGTCAACCTCCCCACTCTTGCATCTTCAGTACATTTTTCAGCATTTTTGTTAATATTCACTACCGGTCAAAAGTTTCAGAACACCTTCTCATTCCAAGGTTTTTATTTATTTATACTATTTTCTACATTGTCGAATAATAGTGAAGACATCAAAACTATGAAATAACTGATATGGAATCATGTAGTAACCAAAAAAGTGTTAAGCAAATTAAAATATATTTTATATTTGAGATTCTTCAAATAGACACCCGTTGCCTTGATGACAGCTTTGCACACTCTTGGCATTCTCTCAACCAGCTTCATGAACTAGTCACCTGGAATGTATTTCAATGAACAGGTTTGACATCTTAAGTTAATTTGTGGAATTTATTTCCTTCTTAATGCGTTTGAGCCTATCAGTTGTGTTGTGACAAGGTAGGGGTGGTATACAGAAGATAGCCCTATTTGGTAAAAGACCAAGTCCATATTATGGCAAAAACAGCTCAAATAAGCAAAGAGAAATGACAGTCCATCATTACTTTAAGACATGAAGGTCAGTCAATACGGAACATTTCAAGAACTTTTAAAGTTTCTTCAAGTGCAGTCGCAAAAACCATCAAGCGCTATGATGAAACTGGCTCTCTTGAGGACCGCCACAGGAAAGGAAGACCCCGAGTTACCTCTGCTGCAAAGGATAAGTTCATTAGAGTTACCAGCCTCAGAAATTGCAGCCCAAATAAATGCTTCACAGAGTTCAAGTAACAGACACATCTCAACATCAACGGTTCAGAGGAGACTGCGTGAATCAGGCCTTCATGGTCGAATTGCTGCATTACACACCTCCAGGCTGAGTAAGGGCTATTTGACCAAGAAGGAGAGTGATGAAGTGCTGCATCAAATGACCAGGCCTCCACAATCTCCCGACCTCAACCAAATTGAGATGGTTTGGGATGAGTCGGACCGCAGAGTGAAGGAAAAGCAGCCAACAAGTGCTCAACGTATGTGGGAACTCCTTCAAGACTGTTGGAAAAGTATTCCAGGTGAAGCTGGTTGAGAGAATGCCAAGAGTGTGCAAAGCTGTCATCAAGGCAAAGGGTGGCTATTTGAAGAATCTCAAATATATTTAGATTTTTTTAATGCTTTTTTGGTTACTACATGTGTTATTTCATAGTTTTGATGTCTTCTCTATTATTCTACAATGTAGAAAATAGTAAAAATAAAGAAAAACCCTTGAATGAGTAGGTGTTCTAAAACTTTTCACTGGTAGTGTACAGTGACATGCTACTAGTGTGTCACTGTACTAGTGTACCCAAGTGGCGTTGGGAGGAACTGCTTGCACGCGCCTTACCACTCCACTATGTCTCCCTGTCATGGCTTTTGCGCCATCAGTACAGATACCAACACATCTTGACCACCAAAGTCCATTTGATGTCACAAAGCTGTCCAGTATTTTAAAAATATCCTCTCCTGTTGTCCTGGTTTCAAGTGGTTTGCAGAAGAGGATGTCTTCCTTAATTGACCCCCGTAAACGTAACGGACATATACCAGGAGCTGCACCAGGTCCGCCACGTCTGTTGACTCATCCAGCTGCAACGCATAGAATTCACTGGCTTGTATGCGAAGCAGTAATTGTTTCATAACATCTCCTGCCATGTCACTGATGCGCCGTGAAACAGTGTTGTTTGATGGAGGTATTGTCTGTATAGTTTTTTTTGGCCTTTTCCCCCAGCATTGTCCCAGTCATATCCGCGGCAGCAGGAAGAAGTAAGTCCTCCACAATAGTATGGGGCTTGCCTGTCCTAGCCACTCGGTAGCTCACCATATAAGACGCTTCTCCTCCCAGAGTGCTAAGAACCTTGGCGTGACCCTGGACAACACCCTGTCGTTCTCCACTAACATCAAGGCGGTGATCCGATCCTGTAGGTTCATGCTCTACAACATTCGCAGAGTACGACCCTGCCTCACACAGGAAGCGGCGCAGGTCCTAATCCAGGCACTTGTCATCTCCCGTCTGGATTACTGCAACTCGCTGTTGGCTGGGCTCCCAGCCTGTGCCATTAAACCCCTACAACTCATCCAGAACGCCGCAGCCTGTCTGGTGTTCAACCTTCCCAAGTTCTCTCACGTCACCCCGCTCCTCCGCTCTCTCCACTGGCTTCCAGTTGAAGCTCGCATCCGCTACAAGACCATGGTGCTTGCCTACGGAGCTGTGAGGGGAACGGCACCTCCGTACCTTCAGGCTCTGATCAGGCCCTACACCCAAACAAGGGCACTGCCTTCATCCACCTCTGGCCTGCTCGCCTCCCTACCTCTGAGAAAGCACAGTTCCCGCTCAGCCCAGTCAAAACTGTTCGCTGCTCTGGCACCCCAATGGTGGAACAAGCTCCCTCACGACGCCAGGACAGCGGAGTCAATCACCACCTTCCGGAGACACCTGAAACCCCACCTCTTTAAGGAATACCTAGGATAGGATAAAGTAATCCTTCTAACCCCCCCCCCCCCTTAAAAGATTTAGATGCACTATTGTAAAGTGGTTGTTCCACTGGATATCATAAGGTGAATGCACCAATTTGTAAGTCGCTCTGGATAAGAGCGTCTGCTAAATGACTTAAATGTAAAAATGTAAATGCTTCTAGCCCCTTCTTATTAATGGTATCTGTTGCTTTTATACATGTCTTACTACTCGAAAGTCATATACATTTTCGCAAAAAAACTCCCGTGGCTTATTTTTAAAATTGGCATGTTTTGTTTCTAAATGTCTGAGCAAGAGTGAAGGTTTCATTGAGTTGTGAGATAGTACTTTTGAGGAAAGACCCTACTCCCAATATAAGTGAACCTCAAATCAATGTAGTTCTTATCATATTTGCGCCTCTTCGATGATCAAACGTCCCTGTCTGTTGTTCGGTGCTTTCCCGGGTAAGGGGGCAGTATCTCTTCGGCTGCATCAGATTCACAACTGTCAGTGTCCATGCTAGCTGGGCTAACAACAAATGCAGAATTACTGATGCTAGCATTGGATGTGCTCGTGGAAGCAGAACAACTTGTGTCATCAACAGGTGTAGGTGTAGTAGTGCTTGTAGTAGTAATACTACCAGTAGAGCTGGTATGTGTCTCTATGGATGCGGGCCTTACTTTTTTTTGCCATTTATCAATTTTCGAGCAAACGGAATGAGCAGCAGCTACATATTTACATTTACATTTTAGTCATTTAGCAGACGCTCTTATCCAGAGCAACTTACAGTAGAGAATGCATACATTTCATACATTTTTTCTCTGTACTGGTCCACCGTGGGAATCAAACCCACAACCCTGGCGTTGCAAACACCATGCTCTAACAACTGAGCCACCATTAGTGGAATTCCCGCGAGAGTAACGGTTAATGTGATTGGATGTTAATTATTTGACTAGGTTACCTGTATTTGACATTGTGTTGTTATTTTGCTGAACACTAGATGGTTTAATTTTATTTTTGGCAGTGAAACGAGGTCACTCAGGCGAGAAAAAAACCTCACCCAAATGTATAGCCCCGTTGGAAAATATAAATGGACTGTTTGAAAATGTGACGTTTAAAAAAAAAAATGTGAATCACATTTTTATTTGGCCTACCCCCGACAGCATTGCCAGTTTGGGAGTACCTGGTATAGAACAAGCCGTCTACACAACTTATAGGTTATGTGTCACCTCAGCAAAGTGAGGTAATTATTAGCATGGAATGTACAATGTTTAGTTATCAGTGTAAACAGGGTTGGCTCCAGGCATAAGCCCCAAGCAACTTACTGTTGAGAGTTAAAATAGTAGAATACACAAGGTACAAGTTCGAAATGTGGTTGTGCATCAGCAATTTCTCTTCTGTCAGTCACTGATAGTCACTCCAATTAGCCATGTCAGCTAACAATTTTTAGACTGGTAAATGAGTCTATCCAGCTATCGAAACTTGTAGTAATCATGGCCGAATACCGACCGTTCACGCAGGGCACATGCCCAGGGGCCCTGACCTCTAGGAGGCCCCCATTGATTTTGATAGTCCCTCTCACTTAGATATCATAAACATTGTATAAGTCATGGCAAAATGGGTAGAATTGCAGGAAATTAGCCATAAAACTAAAAAATTATTCTCTCTGACCCTTATAAAAATGAGAAGAATTGCATGAAATAAAATATATCTCCAGCCCATGGCAAAATGTGCAAAATTGCAGGAAATGAATTTAGCGTAAATTTCTCTCCGACGTTACGAGGGGGGCCACCAAAATGTTTTGCCCACTAGAGCCTGGTTCATCTCTAGGTTTTTTCCTAGGTTCCTGCTTGTCTAGGGAGTTTTTCCTAGCCACCGTGTATCTACATTTGGGGTTTGAGGCTGGGTTTCTGTATAGCACTTTGTGACATCGGCTGATGTAAAAAGGGCTTTATAAATAAATTTGATTGATTGATTGATAGATAGGTGGGTGGGCGGGGGGAGCCGGCCATGAGTGTACATCTGGCACAATGTGATGTCATCATCACTATGTGACATCATCAGTATGTGACATCATCACTATGCGACATCATCATCAGTATGTGACATCATCTGTAAACAACATCAGTCAGAGTCTACCTTAGCTTTTGGGTAGATGTCCTGTATCTTCTTCAGATCACAGAAGAGACTGTACTTTCCCCCTCGACTTAGAGTGCAATCCGAACAGACCGGTATGTAAGTGTTCCCTGTTTGTTGTTGCTTCACCTGCCACAGAATAACAGATGATTATCAATGAGGACATGAAGACCTAAAAGGGGGGAATTGAACACTACCTAAATGTTTTGTCTTGAACCATGTTTTAAGAAGAAAAAAAAAGCTTTTTGAAGTTGAACAAAGTTACCCCATTTCCTGTCAAAAGGAAAGCCACAGAGTTGAAGTCGGAAGTTTACATACACCTTAGCCAAATACATTTAAACTCAGTTTTTCACAATTCCTGACATTAATATCTAGTAAAAATTCCTTGTCTTAGGTCAGTTAGGATCACCACTTTATTTTAAGAATGTGAAATGTCAGAATAATAGTAGAGAGAATGATTTATTTCAGCTTTTTATTTCCTTCATCACATTCCCAGTGGGTTTACAGACACTCAATTAGTATTTGGTAGCATTGCCTTTAAATTGTTTAACTTGGGTCAAACGTTTTGGGTAGCCTTCCACAAGCTTTCCACAATAAGTTGGGTGAATTTTGGCCCATTCCTCCTGACAGAGCTGGTGTAACTGAGTCAGGTTTGTAGGCATCCTTGCTCGCACACGCTTTTTCAGTTCTGCCCACAAATTTTCTATAGGATTGAAGTCAGGGCTTTGTGATGGCCACTCCAATACCTTGACTTTGTTGTCCTTAAGCCATTTTGCCACAACATTGGAAGTATGCTTAGGGTCATTGTCCATTTGGAAGACCCATTTGCGACCAAGCTTTAACTTCCTGACTGATGTCTTGAGATGTTGCTTCAATATATCCACATAATTTTCCATCCTCAAGATGTAATCTATTTTGTGAAGTGCTCCAGTCCCTCCGGCAGCAAAGCACCCCCACAACATGATGCTGCCACCCCTATGCTTCACGGTTGGGATGGTGTTCCTCGGCTTGCAAGCATCCCCCTTTCTCCTCCAAACATAACGATGGTCATTATGGCCAAACAGTTCTATTTTTGTTTCATCAGACCAGAGGACATTTCTCCAAAACGTACGATCTTAGTCCCCATGTGCAGTTGCAAACCGTAGTCTGGCTTTTTCAGGGCGGTTTTGGAGCAGTGGCTTCTTCCTTGCTGAGCGGCCTTTCAGGTTATGTTGATATTGGACACATTTTACTGTGTAATAGATACTTTTGTACCTGTTTCCTCCAGCATCTTCACAAGGTCCTTTGCTGTTGTTCTGAGATTAATTTACACTTTTTGCACCAAATTACGTTCATCTCTAGGGGACAGAACGCATGTCCTTCCTGAGCAGTATGACGGCTGCGTGGTCCCATGGGGTTTATACTTGCGTACTATTGTTTGTACAGATGAACGTGGTACCTTCAGGCGTTTGGAAATAGCTCCCAAGGATGAACCAGACTTGTGGATGTCTACAATTTTTTGGCTGATTTCTTTTGAGTTTCCTATGATGTCAAGCAAAGAGGCACTGAGTTTGAAGGTAGGCCTTGAAATACATCCACAGGTACACCTCCAATTGACTCAAATGATGTCAATTAGCCTATCAGAAGTTTCTAAAGCCATGACATCATTTTCTGCAATTTTCCAAGCTATTTAAAGGCACGGTCAACTTAGTGTATGTGAAGTTCTGACCCCCTGGAATTGTGACAGTGAATTATAAGTGAAATAATCTGTCTGTGAACATTTGTTGGAAAAATGACTTGTGTCATGCACAAAGTAGATGTCCTAACCGACTTGCCAAAACTATAGTTTGTTAACAAGAAATCTGTGGAGTGGTTGAAAAACGAGTTTTAATGACTCCAACCTAAGTGTATGTAAACTTCCGACTTCAACTGTATAAAAAAAAAACTAAATAGTATTTTTTATGATTTCATTATTTTTTGCAGACATTTTTAGGTAAGCACCACAGTTCTAAAATATAAAATACATGACAAGACATGTTTTGGTTAGCGCATGGATTTGGACTGTACCTCATTAAGAGGCACATTCGATGGCAGGACGATCACATTCAGAACTGACTGAGGATGGCCGAATGATTGGAGGAAAGGCAGCACCTGTCCCTTGATCGAGAGGAAGGGTTTAAACATTCTGACCAGGCCCCATAAGGAGAGGTCTGTGATGTTCACCACTACGTGTGTGTCAGTCACCCTCAGTGGTGGTAAAACCTCCACACTGTCACCAGTAACATGGGCCACAGACAGGGAATCAAGACCCTCTCCTGCAAAACAAATATATCTTACTCATCCACTGTCATTTGGCTGTTGTATTGGTCATCTTGATGATAGTTCTGAGTGGTGTGTAACTCACCAGAGAGAATCTCACAGTGTGGGAGATGTAGCTGACAGATAGACCCCTGAAGACACTCAATACTGAACAGGGGTCCTGCAGGAGTCTGGCCTGTGGAGTGCAGGAGATTCTCATCCCATTGGACAGTTCTGTACAGCACCTCCCCCTCCCCCTTCATCAGAAACACCAGCCCTGTCAAACTGCACTGGAACAGACCTGCATGGGAGCACTGAAGCCTGGAGGACACAGGACAATAATTAGTTACAATAATTAACACAAATCCTCTGAATCAAATGTATTAATGTTATCAGCAATACATTGTTACCTGCATGACATTTCTGTAAATCCTGTGGATGTTTCAGGTGTTAATTTTGTCACAACAGCAAGTGTCTGAAATGCAGATTGAAAACACCAAATCAGCAGTCTCTTAGAAAGCAACTAGACCACCTTCGATCTGCACTGCAGTCGTCTTAATGGCGCCATCTGCAGTTGAAATAATAACAAATCTCTTTCCCCACCACTGTTTGGGTAAAAAGCTAAGGGTCGAGGCTGGAGAAATGTAACCACTCTTTAATTCATAGACAGAGCTAAGGATGCAAGGACTGACCATCCATGATATCAAAATGATTGTTACAACCATGCTTTGAGGCTATACAGTGTTTGTTTACATTTATTTTGTCTATAAACACTGGAGTAAAACAAGCTTATATTTTGGGTTCTGATGGAGTATGACAGTTGAACTAAGCTCATGAGGCATTTCTAAGTTATATTCGTCAAGAATCAATGGGTACATATCATTCATTCATTTATAGTATGTAAAAAAAAAATGTATGTACTGTAGCATCTGCAGATGAACCCTTTAAAGTACAAAATGTTTGTCCGATATGTCAAGATCTGAAACGTGGTCTAATGTCAACATGATGATCGTTGTGAGTGGTCCCGAGTGGCGCTCAGGACCTGAAACGTGGTCTAATGTCAACATGATGATCGTTGTGAGTGGTCCCGAGTGGCGCTCAGGACCTGAAACGTGGTCTAATGTCAACATGATGATCATTGTAAGGGCTCCCGACTGGCGCAGCGGTCTAAGGCACTGCATCTCAGTGCTTGAGGTGTCACTACAGACCCTGGTTCGTTTCTAGGCTGTATCACAACTGGCCGTGATTGGGAGTCCCATAGTGCGGCGCGCAATTGGCCCAGCGTCGTCCGGGTTAGGTTTAAATAAAAACATATAAAACATAAATAAACTTGAGCAGATCCAAGTACCGTAAATTCTGGACTATAAGCCGCAACTTTTTTCCCAGCTTTGAACCTCGCGGCTTAAACAATGACGCGGCTAATATATGGATTTTTCCCGCTTTCAATTTTTTTTCTCAAAAAAAACACATTCTGTGACGTACTCAGTTTTTTGGCGGCATGATGCTTTCATTAGACCAATGAAATTGCCGAATGGGTTAAGGTCAAACAACTATTTTTGTTTACTGTTTAGATTAAATCGAGCGCTCTCAAACTTCCCATCATTCTGATTACGGTAGTCATTTTGTCACCCTGATTCCTGGGGGTACAACAAAGTATTTGCAGCCACTCGACATCAGTGTAAATCGTGCATTTAAGGTGGCGCTCCGTGTTCAGCGGGAGGCTTGGATGACAAGTGGGGAGAAATCCTTCACTAAAACGGGCCGCATGCGAAGAGCAACTTATGGTCAAGTCTGGCAGTGGGTCCAGACAGCGTGGAGCATTGTCAAAAAAATCACTATCATCAACGGTTTTCGAAAGGCTGGACTGCTGCGTGTTGAAGAGGGCTCAGCGGGGGATTTGCCTCCGGATGAAAGTGACGAGAGCGACAATGAAAACGATCCAATATCGGATGAAGTAATTCTGAGGCTATTCAACTCCGACACCGAAGGAGATGGTTTCAGTGCACAGGAGAAGGAAGATGGTGACCAATGTCTTTCTTGGTAGGCTACTGTTTACTGCTAATTTTGTATTTTTTGTTACAAGCCGTGCTGAGTTAAAGCCTATTTATTTTTGTTACAAGCCGTGTTTCGTTAAAGCCCATTTATTTTTGTTACAAGCCGTGCTGAGTTAAAGCCTATTTATTTTTGTTACAAGCCGTGTTTCGTTAAAGCCTATTTATTTTTGTTACAAGCCGTGTTTCGTTAAAGCCTATTTATTTTTGTTACAAGCAGTGTTTCGTTAAAGCCCATTTATTTTTGTTACAAGCAGTGTTTCGTTAAAGCCCATTTATTTTTGTTACAAGCAGTGTTTCGTTAAAGCCTATTTATTTTTGTTACAAGCCGTGTTTCGTTAAAGCCTATTTATTTTTGTTACAAGCCGTGTTTCGTTAAAGCCCATTTATTTTTGCTACAAGCCGTGCTTCGTTAAAGCCTGTGTAAAGTTCATTTGTTTCAATGTACTGGTAGGCACCTGCGGCTTATAGACATGTGCGGCTTATTTATGTTCAAAATAATATATTTTTTTAAATTCAGTGGGTGCGGCTTATATTCAGGTGCGCTTAATAGTCCGGAAATTACGGTACATGCCTGAATACCATATGAAAGGAATAGACATCTATAATTAAGACAGTGGCTTATTTTTTATTATTAATTATTGAGGCATATAACTGGATCTTTTCTACACAACTGAGGGATGCAAACTCGACATTACACAACATTTGAGGAGTGAAAACATTTAAGTACTTTAAAATAATGACTGTCCTACAATAATCAAACTGTGAGTATTGAGAATCTTTAATAGAGTTGAACTGAAACACTGAGGCAATGATGATATAGTCTACTTACATGTTCCGCTGGTGTAGATGTAGAGCTGTGTTCAAATTCAGGGTTTGATGTGTCACTGGTGCACGGATTCTTCTGACTACAAAATATTCTTCTGACTACAGAACTATATTCAGAGAACAGGGTTAGTTAGGGCAGGGAGATAGAGAATTAGTGTATCCATTGTTGCATGCTACAATAGAGAGACAGAGATGAAGAAAGCTCTGAAGGTTTCCGCTTGTGCTACAGTAGCCTTGATGTCAACCTCCCCACTCTTGCATCTTCAGTACATTTTTCAGCATTTTTGTTAATATTCACTACCGGTCAAAAGTTTCAGAACACCTTCTCATTCCAAGGTTTTTATTTATTTATACTATTTTCTACATTGTCGAATAATAGTGAAGACATCAAAACTATGAAATAACTGATATGGAATCATGTAGTAACCAAAAAAGTGTTAAGCAAATTAAAATATATTTTATATTTGAGATTCTTCAAATAGACACCCGTTGCCTTGATGACAGCTTTGCACACTCTTGGCATTCTCTCAACCAGCTTCATGAACTAGTCACCTGGAATGTATTTCAATGAACAGGTTTGACATCTTAAGTTAATTTGTGGAATTTATTTCCTTCTTAATGCGTTTGAGCCTATCAGTTGTGTTGTGACAAGGTAGGGGTGGTATACAGAAGATAGCCCTATTTGGTAAAAGACCAAGTCCATATTATGGCAAAAACAGCTCAAATAAGCAAAGAGAAATGACAGTCCATCATTACTTTAAGACATGAAGGTCAGTCAATACGGAACATTTCAATAACTTTTAAAGTTTCTTCAAGTGCAGTCGCAAAAACCATCAAGCGCTATGATGAAACTGGCTCTCTTGAGGACCGCCACAGGAAAGGAAGACCCCGAGTTACCTCTGCTGCAAAGGATAAGTTCATTAGAGTTACCAGCCTCAGAAATTGCAGCCCAAATAAATGCTTCACAGAGTTCAAGTAACAGACACATCTCAACATCAACGGTTCAGAGGAGACTGCGTGAATCAGGCCTTCATGGTCGAATTGCTGCATTACACACCTCCAGGCTGAGTAAGGGCTATTTGACCAAGAAGGAGAGTGATGAAGTGCTGCATCAAATGACCAGGCCTCCACAATCTCCCGACCTCAACCAAATTGAGATGGTTTGGGATGAGTCGGACCGCAGAGTGAAGGAAAAGCAGCCAACAAGTGCTCAACGTATGTGGGAACTCCTTCAAGACTGTTGGAAAAGTATTCCAGGTGAAGCTGGTTGAGAGAATGCCAAGAGTGTGCAAAGCTGTCATCAAGGCAAAGGGTGGCTATTTGAAGAATCTCAAATATATTTAGATTTTTTTAATGCTTTTTTGGTTACTACATGTGTTATTTCATAGTTTTGATGTCTTCTCTATTATTCTACAATGTAGAAAATAGTAAAAATAAAGAAAAACCCTTGAATGAGTAGGTGTTCTAAAACTTTTCACTGGTAGTGTACAGTGACATGCTACTAGTGTGTATGTGCAATAATGTTTGAATGTGTACAGCTTGTTACATCCTCAGTAGATCTGATTATTATAGAACATGTTTTGTGAGGGAGAAGCGGAGCCTCAGACAACAGTGCCTACCTCATGACATCCAAGCTGGAGTTGTGGGTATCAGATATGTATTCTCCAGGTACTGGACAACATCACAACAAGAGAACTATAATACTTAGATTAGGCTGAAGTACTCTACAATCCATTAATTTTTCTTGCTTGGTGAGTGATAAAATGATAAACGCATTCAACACTTTATTTTTATTTTGATAAAACTGTATTCTCAGGGAAGAACTGTAACATCCTACCCACTAGCCTCAGCAGAGATTCAGCCACAGATCCAACCACGACATCTGTTCTGAACCATCATATCCAGTCTCAGGTCTGCTGCCTCCACTCACTGTAGAACAACACAATGCTTGCATCATGTAGATAACCTCCTCGAGTTGATTGCTAAGTTACATAACAAACAAATCCCCATCAATTTCCTTAGACTTAGACTCTAAACAAATAAGCAATGCTGATATCTACATTATGATGGTGGTTGGTTCAGTTTCATGAATAATGTTAATAACAGAAGGAAAGGGGTCTCTAACATTTTGTTTCATTTTGCTTAAATGTTATCTTGTAATGTAAGTTACATAACAAAAAAATCCCCATCAAAATCCATCAGTTTAAGCTAGAGATACACTGCCGTTCAAAAGTTTGGGGTCAACACCAGTCTCAACGTCAACAGTGAATAGGCGACTCCGGGATGCTGGCCTTCTAGGCAGTGTTGCAAAGAAAAAGCCATATCTCAGACTGACCAATAAAAAGAAAAGATTAAGATGGGCAAAAGAACACAGACACTGGACAGAGGAACTCTACCTAGAAGGCCAGCATACCGGAGATGCCTCTTCACCGTTGATGTTCAGACTGGTGTTTTGCGGGTACTATTTAATGAAGCTGCCAGTTGAGGACTTGTGAGACGTCTGTTTCTCAAACTAGACACTGTAATGTACTTGTCCTCTTGCTCAGTTGTGCACCGGGGCCTCCCACTCCTCTTTCTATTCTGGTTAGAGCCAGTTTGCGCTGTTCTGTGAAGGGAGTAGTACACAGCGTTGTACGAGATCTTCATTTTCTTGGCAATTTCTGTAATCGAACCCACAAATGCTGACGCTCCAGATACTCAACTAGTCTAAAGAAGGCCAGTTTTATTGCTTCTTTAATCATAACAACAGTTTTCAACTGTGCTAACATAATTGCAAAATGGTTCTCTAATGATCAATTAGCCTTTTAAAATGATAAACTTGGATTAGCTAACACAACGTGCCATTGGAACACAGGAGTGATGGTTGCTGATAATGGGCCTCTGTACGCCTATGTAAATATTCCATGAAAAATCAGCTGTTTCCAGCAACAATAGTCATTTACAATATTAACAATGTCTACACTGTATTTCTGATCAATTTGATGTTATTTTAATTGGCAAAAAATGTGCCTTTCTTTCTAAAACAAGGACATTTCTATGTGAACCCAAACTTTTGAATGGTAGTGTATCTCTAGAGATATTTTTTTGCGTTGGATGCGTCTCAATCCACTACATCCGCCAGTGTCGCACTTCCGCATCTGAAGGTAGAGCTAGAGCGGTGTTTGTCAGACCATGAGACATCCTACCAACCGTTTTGCTCTAGGACCCCCACAAATGTTAGGAGAATCATTTGAAGTCGGTACCGTCGATGTGCCAACTTCTGTTTGGTAGTGTCCAACCCGTTTGGGCTACAAACTGGGAACCCACTGTGGAAAGGGGAGATTCTAACAAACATGATGGTGTTCTCTGTTTTGCTCTACGACCCCCACAAGTGTTAACGGGACTTGTCTGAAGGTAACCGGTACCCGTTTAAAAAAAGAAATGGAAGGATGAAGGTAATTTTGTGCCTACCCAAAAAAGGGGTTAAATATGTGAACAAAAAGAAAAAAAAAAAAAAAAATAAAAAAATATATATATATATATATTTCTTGAGTTTTTTTAATATCTTCTAGATTTAGGACAGGCACTTCAACGTCTTGTTTCTTATGATTTTCTTTTTTTACTGTCCTTTTTGCATTGTATGAATGTGTTTTTCAATGTGTTTCTATGGGCTTCAGTAGTAAAGGCCAAAATCAATATTTTATAACCAAAAATAATATATCATTTTTTTTTTTATACCTAAAGGGGTCCTAAAATTCTAAATCAAATAGCTAAATGATCCATAGTATGACCATCTTAAAACAATTCCATATGTCAGGTTAGCAGTCCCGGCACCACTCCCCCAACATTTTAGACTAAAGAAATAAGCAATAATGATATCTACACTATGATGGTGTTTGGTTCAGGTTTATGAATAATGTTAATAACAGAAGGAAAGTGGACTGTAGCATTTACTCTGTCTTATTTTGTTTAAATGTTATTTTGTAATATGATGTGTGACTGGAATCTTGATTTGTTTTTAATCATGATCCTTTTGTAAACATATGTGCACCTCTAAGTTGGTAAACTAACCTTTTTAAATTGAGGGTAGCCAAACAAGAACGTTGTAGCACGCTTGAGATTTGAAGGTACTGTCAGAGTACCATACTTACTACTTAGAAGAAGAGGGTCTATGCTGTGAGCTCCCTTTAATGGCAAAGATGGTTTCTCCCACATCTCCTCAGGTATCCAATTCATTCCTTCTTCACAATCTCTTTCAGGGTAAAACACATCTCCACTGTTGGCTGCCACCATCTCCTCTATCTTCTCCAGCAGCTCTGTGACCTGAGTGACATCACCCTTCTTCTCATTGTTGAGGACATGATACCTGTTTCCACATTTCTCAACAAGCCACTGGAGGGCCTTCCCTTCTCTCTGAATATGCTGCTCAATGGTTGTGTCTCCCAGACAGTCTCCATGGGTGAACAGCACTATAGTGTGACTCCAGACCTTCTCACTGAGAAGCTCCAGGTGGTCCTCTGCAGCATTTGTTTCTTCTTCTTTGAATGAATGATCCACCCGTATGACCAGGAGGAGAGTGTGGGGTCCTGGGGGACACAAAGACACACTGAACACAATTTCCTGTTTAACCAGCTCAGGAGTGTACTCTACAGGGAGATTCTTCGACCAGCCAGGAGTGTCAACCACAGTGACCTGCCTCCCTGCTACTTCTCCATGTCTCTTCACACACTGAGTGGCTGTCCTCAGGTCAAACTCCTCTCTGCCCAAGATGGTGTTTCCTGATGAACTCTTCCCAGCATCTCTGGATCCCAGCAGCACAATCCTCAGCTCTGAGAGATGGAAGTAGTCACCTGTCAGAGAGAACACAGCTTTTATTGATCTGAACGTGTGATTTGGGAGCATTATGATAACGTAGACCACTTTGTAGGCTGCGATTTTCAAAACACATTGCGATCCATTTTAACACAGCTAATCTACAGAGAAGTTTCAAAAATGGGGTTACTCGCATTAACTTAAAAATAATGTCAGCGGATGATGCATGTTCAGTGACTTCAGAAAATATTCACATCACCTTTTTTTTTACAGCCTGAATGTAACATGTATTAAATTGAGATGTATTGTCTGTACTGATCTTTAAAATATATTTAACTAGGCAAGTCAGTTAAGAACAAATATTTATTTACAATGACGGCCTACCCTGGCCTAACCCAGATGACACTGGGCCAATTGTGCTGGGTCACAGCCGGTTGTGACACAGCCTGGAATTGAACCAGGGTCTGTAGTGACACCTCTAGCACTGAGATGCAAGATCTACACATAGACATACATTTTTACAAATTCATTAAAAATGAAAAGCTGAAATGTCTTCAGTCAAAAATTATTCAACCACTTTATGGCAAGTCATAAATAAGTTCACGAGTAAGAAAATGTGCTTAAGTCACATAATAAGTTGCATGGACTCACTGTGTGCAAAAATAGTGGTTGACATTATTTTTTTATGACTACCCCATCTCTGTACCCCACATACACAATTATCTGTAAGGTTCTTCAATTGAGTAGTGAATTCATGCACAGATTTAAAGACCAGGGAGGTTTTCCAATGCCTCACAAAAAAGGGCACTGATTGGTAGATAAAAAAAACAATATATATATATATATATAAATAAATGAGCTGACACTGAATATCCCTTTGAGCATGAAGTTAGGCTTTAGATGGTGTATCAATACACCCGGTCAATACAAAGATATAGGTCTTTCCTAACTCAGTTGCCAGAGAGGAAGGCAACTGCTCAGGAATTTCACCATAAGGTCAATGGTGATTTTAAAACAGTTGCAGAGTTTAATGGCTGTGATAAGAGAAAACTGAGAATGAATCAACAACATTGTAGTTACTCCAAAATATTGAGTTAAATAATGGAGTGAATAGAAGGAAGCCTGTACAGAATAAAACATATTCCAAAACATTGCATCCTGTTTGCAAGACACTAAAGCAATACTGCAAAACATTTTGCAAAGGAATTAACATTTTGTCCTGAATACAAAGTGTTATGTTTGGGGCAAATCCAACACAACACATCACTGCGTACCACTCTCCATATTTTCAAGCATGGTGGTGGCTGCATTATGTTATGGGTATGCTTGTCATCGGCAAGGACTGGGGAGTTTTTCAGGATAAAAAGAAAACAGAATGTAGCTAAGCACAGGCAAAATCCTAGAGGAAAACCTGGTTCAGTCTGCTTTCCAACAGACACTGGGAGACAAATTCACCTTTCAGGAGAACAATAACCCTAAAACACAAGGCCACAAGACCTAAAACACCACTCCATACACTGGAGTTACTTACCAAGACGACAGTGAATGTTCCTGAGTTTCCTATTTACAGTTTTGACTTAAATTTTCATTAAAACCTATGGCAAGAATATGGTTGTCTAGCAATGATCCACAACAAACTTCACAGAGCTTGAATCATTTTAAAAAGAATAATGGGCAATATTGCACAATCCAGGTGTGCAAAGCTCTTAGACATACCCAAAAAGACTCACTGCTGTAAGGTGTTTCTAATTACAATTAAATCCATTTTAATTTTAATCCCACAAATTTGGAAAAAGTCATGGAGAGTGAGTCCATCTATAATTAGGAAAACATGTGTCCTCCTGAGAATTAAAAATTATACTGTCAATGACAATTGTCTGGTGCTTTTATACCTGCCAAGCAGTTTGAAAAATAAACCATGAACAGAAAACTCACCTATAAATGTTCTATGGATCTCTCTCTGTTTCTTCACCCTCATGCACAGCTGTTTAGCTTTGTCTTCCTTTTTTCTCCTCCAAACTTCTATCTTCTCTAGTAGCTCCCTCTTTATCTCAAAATGTCCTCCTCTGTTTCCTGCCACCGTCTCCTCTATCTTCTCCAGCAGCTCTGTGACCTGAGTGACATCCCCTCTGTTCTCATTGTTGAGGACATGATACCTGTTTCCACATTTCTCAACAAGCCACTGGAGGGCCTCCCCACTCTCAATGTGCTGCTCAATGGTTGTGTCTCCCAGACAGTCCCCACAGGTAAACAGCACTATAGTGTGACTCCAGACTGTCTCACTGAGAAGGGTCAAGTGTTCCTCTACTGCTCTTCTGTCTTCCTCAGTGTATAAAAACCCCACCGATATGACAAGGAGGAAAGTGTGGGGTCCTGGGGGACACAGAGACACACTAAGCAAAATCTCCTGTTTAACCAGCTCAGGAGTCCTCTCTACAGGAAGATTCTTCCACCAGCCAGGAGTGTCGACCACAGTGACCTGCCTCCCTGCTACTTCTCCCTGTCTCTTCACACACTGAGCAGTTGTCTTCAGATCAAACTCCTCTCTGCCCAGTATGGTGTTTCCTGCTGAACTCTTCCCAGATCCTCCTCTGTACCCCAGCAGCACAATCCTTAACTCTGAGAGATGGAGGGAGTCACCTGACAGAGAGAGAGAGCGGGAGAGATTATTTTCCCCAGTTCACAATGAAAGAGGTACATTTTTACTCTGTATATAGTGTGTCCATTATAATATTCCTCATATGCCATTGTAACATGGAGGATTTAACCACAAATAAAGATTCTTGTAGCCGATACTACATCACCTTTTCATAGGTGAGGTCCTCGGAACTAAACTAACAATGCGCAGGTTATTTACATCAAGGAGTGGAGCATGGGAATGATCTGTCAGATATCAGATACCAAAATACATTTTCTTTACGTCAAGGAGTAGAGCTTGGGAATGATCAGCCGGATATCAAAATACATTTTCTTTACATCAAGGAGTGGAGCTTGGGAATGATCCGCCAGATATCAGATACCAAAATACATTTTCTTTACATCAAGGAGTGGAGCTTGGGAATGATCAGTCAGATATCAGATACCAAAATACATTTTCTTTACATCAAGGAGTGGAGCATGGGAATGATCCACCAGATATCAGATACCAAAATAAATGGTATTTTCTATAAGAGATATCAGGTACATTCGAAGACATCTTCAGCTCCAAGCACTCTGAACAATCACTTCTGACAACAAGCACAACATGGTTACATCATCTCAGTTTTGTCATTAACACAAGTCCTCATAATCACATCAAGGTATCACATAATATTCACATTCCTATCATCTCTGGCCAATAAAGCCATACCCATCAAATAATACTGAGGAAAGCATGCCAAGGGAGGAGTACAGCTACCAGTGGAGAGGAACCTCTTGCCATAGACTCTTACGATTCAGCTCCAGTCGAATTGGGATTATGCCACGGCCACTGCTCCCATCCTCTCAAGGCCTGCCAGCCTGTACACTTGTAAGGGGATCCACTGAATTAATGACAGTGACACATTCAATACCGCATTGGACACTCTTGCCTGCATCTAGGGTGTAATCATTAGTCCAACAGTTGTAAAGAAGAGTTTCTATTGGACAAATGAAGGTATGTTTATCCCTATTTCATTCCGTTTGCTTCATTTAAGAAAAGTTTTTCAACAGATACAGTTCACTTTCATAGCAGCCACAAACAAACAGCATGATCACTTTGCTCGTTGTATAATTCCTTCTCGTATCTATACACTCTCCTCCTCTCACCTTTTCCCTTCGCTTGTGGACGTTAGTGCACAACACATCATCTGTCTGTGATTAGGTGAAAAAACCTTTCCAAGCCAAACCTTCATATCATAACCGCTACACACAGCCTACATCATTGTCACCATATTAGCTAACGTCATAGTCATCATAGCTACTAGAACTAACACGTTAGTAAACCCGCTCCAAATATGCAGTACAGTATACAGTCAGCAAGCAATAAATTAATAAAATCAAAATCTTACCTTGACTTGGAAGAGTTCCAGTGTTGGATAGCCACACTTAGCTAGCTAACATAGCATCCCTCTCTGTTCAAGCTGGTTGTATGAGTAGGCTAAACTAGCTAGCTGCATTCGCTAGCTAAGTAAGAGAAAGTGCCCATGTTGATTTTGTCTATCCCCACCAGACAAGTTCATGACATGCAGGTTAAAATACCAAACCAACTGTGAACCAACTATATTAATTTGGGGACAGGTCAAAACACACATGAAACATTCATGGACATTTAGCTAGCTTACTATTGCTAGCTAATTTTCTATTTTACCTGAAATGGATATGGTATTTTTTTGCTGGATCTTTGTAGAATTTTGACCCTTTTTGAGTCCTACAAAATCGTATGTTCTCTACTTCTGACAATTAAACCACAGATAAAAGAGGAAACCTAGTTCGTTTTTGGTTTAATCTCTCCTCGTTCATGCATCTTCTTCTTCTTTTTCTTATGTGGGTTTTATATGGTGTTGGCAACCAAATTTAAGTGGATTTCCACCACCTACTTGACTGGAGTATCATGACACAAGGCGAGACCCAGATGCAGACACAGGAGGCAGATGGTTGGAGTCTTACAATATTTATTCATCCAATAGGGGAAGGCAAGAGAATGGTCATGGACAGGCAAAAGGGTCAAAACCAGTTCAGAGCCCAAAAGGTACCAAAGGGCAGGCAGAATCAAGGTCAGGGCAGGTAGGATGATCAGGCAGGCGGGAAAGTAGTCCAGAGTCAGGCAGGGGTCAAAATCAAGAAGACTATCAAAAAGAGAATAGCAAAAGGAGTAGTGTAAAAACACGCTGGTTGACTTGACTAACATACAAGATGAACTGGCACAGAGAGACAGGAAACAGGAAAATAAGTGACACCTGGAGGGGGTGGAGACAATAACAGGAACAGGTGAAACAGATCAGGGCGTGACAGGAGTGTGGACCTTGTTCATCTTTCAATCACCTATGTGGGTTAGTATGCTCTTAAAAACGAAATTAGTAGATGGGAGTGGCAGGACATGCAGCGCGTCAAGTGTCTTAAATAGAACCAATAATCTATTTTAGCGCCTAGCTACGCAGACACCCATTGATGCGTGCGAGCAGTTTGGATGAAATGACATGAAATGAATGTACATACATTTTGCAGCGCTTGGACATGCAATGCGGGCGATTTGGTCAGCATGTTACATATCGGAGCATGAGGTCTGATGCCAACAGGCTCAGAAACCGTTTCTATCTACAAGCCATCAGACTGCTGAACATTTGAACTGTACTGACTGCCTGCTCTGATACGCCACACCTATGAACACATTGCAGCTGCTGCTAACCGGATTCGTATTATACTGCTCTTTTTATACCCTTGCCCCCATCCCCCTCTTCCCCAATACACATGTAAATATTGGACTATAAATTGTGTCTTCCTGTATTATATTTAGGCCAAAAAATGTATTTTATTCTATTGCCATTTACTTTATGGTCGTATTCTTATTTTTTGCTGTTTCTTATTGTTGTTGCATTGTTGAGAAGGAACCTGCAAGTTAGCATTTTGTGGGCAATGTATGGGTTTCTCTATAAACTAGGGTACCAGTGAGGATTTCCTACAAACTGGACAACTTGTTACAGCTGATAGGTCCTTGATAATAATCAGCAAAATGTTTTCCTTGTCATTACATTAAGATATAAGGGGGGACCATAGTGGGTTCAATAACATTTACGAGTTGATTTTAAACCGATGTTTAACCCTTTATCATGGTTTTTGTCTTGACGGATTTGTCCAAAATCATGTCACATAAAACATTACTTTTCTGTCCTTGCATTTATAGCAGTGTAAGTTGTTATTATATCATATATTAAGCAATAATTAGTTCAATTAGATTTGAACCCTGTAAAAATCCTGGATATAGTTTGTGTACAGTTTTCTGTACAGAGATCTCAGAAATGCAGTGTAACTACCTACATTTTTTGTCTCCTTATATTACGGGGTGAATAAGGAAACAGGGTTTTATGGGCACACCAATCCAAAATGACGTATGCGATTGCGAAATCGAATTATTCTAACCGAAAGAAACACCATACTTTGATACTTAAAACCTAAATTGATACTGTCATTAATGTGGATGCTGATTTGGTGTCCAGTTGATTAGTTACTCCGTGATATTTTTACACATCATAATATGATCCAGGAAGGAATTGTTCAAATGACAGTCAGGTGACAGCTGTTGTGATAGTGCATGCAATGCAACAACAGTCCAAGTGCTAGAAAAAAAGATGTTAGCCAGGAATGTCCAGAATATTTTGGTGTTTCATTCGTTACTCCAGTGAAGATAGTTGTGCCTGGATCCACGTTGGATCTAATATCCCTAGCAAATTGATGTTGATCATCTGTTGTCATCTGCTTGATCTGCCTTTATGATGGCTTGGTAGACAATGGAAAGGGGTGGGTACAGATAAAGAGCGGGAAAGACAGAATGGACCAACTATATACAGTTGATAACTATGCTCATGGAAATGCTAATACTTTGCACATGAACGGCTTCTTATTCGAAAATAATTGCAATGTACATATTTACGCTTGTATGTCATGTCGTCTCTCTCTGTTGAAATCGCCCGGTCCATTTTCTGTGGAGAGTAATTCATCAGAAGTCTCTGGTAGTGTTCCCCAGAAGTCACAATGTCTTTTGTAGCTGGAGTTTCTCAGATTTCTCGGAGTGTCTGTTATAATTGATGGTCGTTTGGACGAGTTTCCTAGACTATTTTACATATACAGCTGCAGACTGTGAATGTGTAGTCTTTAGTTTTGTAGATTTCTTAACCATTTGTAACGTATTCAGCTGGCACTGCACGTAACTGGTCTATAGAGTGGTAGCCATTTAAATTGCCAATAATTTCAACATGTAGCTACAGCTCCATGCTCTCTGGTCTATAGAGATTTTCTTCTTCTCTGTTGAAAGCTTCAGAGTGTCTAACCATTTTGTACCTTCCAACTCACGCTGTCAGTCCCGCTGGTCTAATGTTCATTTCGCTATAAGTGGGTTTTATGCACTCTGGGAAAAGGGGGCATTCCATGACACCGACATAGTGTTTGTGCTCACGTGGGTGTGGTCACTGACTGGTTAAGACTTTATATGCAAAACAGTTCTCTCATTTAGAAGGCTAACATCACATTTCATCTTCTCACAAATAGCGGAGATTGGAGTATCTGTCCATAGGACCACTTTAAGCCGTACACTCCACAGAGCTGGGCTTTATGGAAGAGTGGCCAGAAAAAAGCCATTGCCTAAAAAAAAAAAAAAAAGCAAACACGTTTGACACTCTGGTCAGATGAGACTAAAATGTAGCTTTTTGACCATCAAGGAAAATGCTATGTCTGGCACAAACCCAACACCTCTCATCACCCCGAGAACACTATCACCACAGTGAAGCATGGTGGTGGCAGCATCATGCTGTGGGGATGTTTTCATTGGCAGGGACTGGGAAACTGGTCAGAATTGAAGGAATGATGGATGGCGCTAAATACAGGAAAATTCTTGAGGGAAACCTGTTTCAGTTTTCCAGAGATTTGAGACTGGAACAGAGGTTCACCTTCCAGCAGGACAATGACCCTAAGCATACTGCTAAAGCAACACTCGAATGGTTTAAGGGGAAACATTTACATGTCTTGGAATGGCCTAGTCAAAGCCCAGACCTCAATCCAATTGAGAATCTGTGGTATGACTTAAAGATTGCTGTACACCAGCGGAACCCATCCAACTGGAAGGAGCTGGAGCAGTTTTGCCTTGAAGAATGGGCAAAAATCCCAGTGGCTAGATGTGCCAAGCTTATAGAGACAAATTTGCTGTAATTGCTGCAAAAGGTGGCTCTACAAAGTATTGACTTTTGGGGGGGGGGGGGGGGGGTGAATAGTTATGCACGGTCAAGTTTTCTGTTTTGTCTTATTTCTTGTTTGTTTCACACACCCCAAAATATTTTGCATCTTCAAAGTGGTAGGCATGTTGTGTAAATCAAATGATACAAACCCCCCAAAAAATCTATTTTAATTCCAGGTTGTAAAGCAACAAAATAGGAAGAATGCCAAGGGGGGTGAATACTTTCGCAAGGCACTGTGGTATGCAGTGGCGAAATGTGACTATGCCTTCAGATGGACCAGAAATCTTCCAACATATTGTATCAAACAAGAAAATAACGGAAACCATATCATCACTTAATGCGCCCAACATATATTTTGTATTCAGACCATTCTAGCTCTAGTGAAGTAATTACAATTTATTAAAACCTCTTCAACGTCTCGTCCCGTCAGCGGGATCAAAATCCAGCAAAAAATCATATCGCCATTAGCATAACAAACAAATATATATTTTTTTTTTTCAAATTATCGTTTTATAGATACACCTCTCCTGAATCGACCCACGTCGTCCGATTTCAAAAAGGTTTTACAGGAAAAGTAAATCATTAGATTATGTTAGAGGAGTCCATCGTAAAAAGCAGCAACATAGCCATTTTCCGACCAACCACATGCATCACAAATAACCAAAAAACAGCTAAATGCAGCACTAACCTTTTACAAACTTCATCAGATGACACACCTAGGACATCATGTTACACAATGCATGCATTCTTTTGTTCAATAAAGTTCATATTTATATATGAAAACAGCATTTTACATCGCGTCTGACGTTGACTAACTATTTTCCCGTCAAAAGCATCCGATGAAACAGTGCTACAATTTACTGAATTACTATTCGAAAACATGTTTAAAATGTAATATTGTCATTCTAAGATTTATAGATGAATATCTCTTGAAAGCACCTGTCATACCAGATTTAAAAATAACTTTACTGGGTAATCACACTTAGCGATAAAAGGGATGCGATACTCAGAAAATGAGCTAGTAAATACAGCTCGGCGCCATCTTGGAACAATCGCATATCACATCTAATGTTGTATAATATTGTCAATAATCCCTTACCTTTAGTTGTCTTCATCAGAAAGCACTTCCAGGAATCCCAGGTCCACAACAGATGTATTTTTGGTCGAAAAAGTCCATCCTTTATGTTCCATTAGCTTGCTGTTGTTAGCGAGTCCGAAGGGTGTATCCAACTACTCTGCCGTGCGCGCCACAGCAGTTTCGAAATAATCCTTTTTTTTCACATTTAGGTTCGTTCAAACATGTCAAACGTTATATAACATAAATCTTCAGGGCCTGTTTCAACAAGAGAGCCAATAAGATTCGAGGGGGATGATTTCATTGTGTTTCAAAACGTTTCCAAAGGTGGGGGTAGACAGGGCCGCTGGCGTCATAATGGTGATGGCCCTCCCGCTGTGACCAATTTCCAACGCGTCTCATTCACTGAGTTTCGACAGTAGAAGGCTCAAAACACTTTGTAAAGACTGGCGACATCTTGTGGAAGCAATAGGAAGTGCTCAATAAACGATATCTCACGGTGTGAATAATAGGCGACGACGTGAAGTTGAGTCCACAATTCAGAATTCCACTTCCTGGTTCAATCGGTCTCGGGGTTTTGACTGCCATATGAGTTCTGTTATACTCACAGACACCATTCAAACAGTTTTAGAAACTTTAGGGTGTTTTCTATCCACAGGTATTAATTATATGCATATCCTAGCTTCTGAGTCTGATTAGTAGGCCGTTGAAAATGGGCACGAATTCTTTCCAAAATGCGCTGTGGCGCCCCCTATCCTAGGGTAACGTCAAGAGGTTAAAATGACAAATTCTGCACTGGGTCTTTAAGCAAATTATCCCAATTCCAGTGCAGTAGAAGCTTGGGACTAGTTCATGTTGAACATGGATTAAAACAAAGTAGCATTGCATAGATCTAAAAGCTGTAAGGTATTTTACATTAACTTTTATATTAGACCTGGCTGAGATGTTGTTTTTGTCTTAGAATACTGTTTATTTTGTATTTTCTTCCCCTATAATGAAAACATATTATAGGCTACATACAACCCAATGGAATGTGTTGTAAATTGAAAGATCTTTAAACAATTTCTAATGAGCGTTACTGAAGTGGCACCAGTGCATTGGGAAAGTATTCAGAGCCCTTGACTTCAGTATTCAGAGCCCTTGTTCCACATTTTGTTACGTTGCAGCCTTATTCTAAAATTGATTAAACATTTTCTTTTCTCATCAATCTACACACAATACCCCATACAGACAAAGCGAAAACAGGTTTTTAGGAATTTTTGTAAATGTATTAAACATTATAAACAGAAACACCTTATTTACATAAGTATTCAGACCCTTTGCTATGAGACTCGAAATTGAGCTCAGGTGCATCCTGTTTCCATTGATCGTGCTTGAGATGTTTCTACAACTTGACTGAAGTCCACCTGTGGTAAATTCAATTGGTTGGACATGATTTGGAAAGGCACATACCTGTCTCTATGAGGTCCCACAGTTGACAGTGCATGTTAGAGCAAAAACCATGCCATGAGGTCGAAGGAATTGTCCGTAGAGCTCCGAGACAGGATTGTGTCGAAGCACAGATCTGGGGAAAGGTACCAAACATTTCTGCAGCATTGAAGGTCCCCAAGAACACAGTGGCCTCCATCATTCTTAAATGGAAGAAGTTTGGAACCACCAATACTCTACCTAGAGCTGGCCGCCCGGCCAAACTAAGCAATCGTGCAAGAAGGGCCTTGGTCAGGTAGGTGACCAAGAACCCGATGGACACTATGACAGAGCCTCAGAGTTCCTCTGTGGAGATGGGAGAACCTTCCAGAAGGACAACCATCTCTGCAGCACTCCACCAATCAGGCCTTTGTGGTAGAATGGCCACAGTAAAAAGACACATGACAGCCAGCTTGGAGTTTGCCAAAAGGCACCTAAACGACTCTCAGACCGTGAGAAACAAGATTTTTTGGTCTGATGAAACCAAGATTGAACTCTTTGGCCTGAATGCCAAGCGTCACATCTGGAGGAAACCTGGCACCATCCCTACGGTGACGCATGGTTGTGGCAGCATCATGCTGTGGAGATATTTTTCAGCTGCAGGGACCAGGAAACTAGTCAGGATCGAGGGAAAGATGAACGGAGCAAAGTACAGAGAGATCCTTGATGAAAACCCACTTCAGAGCGCTCAGGACCACCTTCCAACAGGATAAAACCCTAAGCACAGAGAAAATACAATGCAGGAGTGTCTTCGGGACAAGACTCTGAATGTCCTTGACCGGCTCAGCCAGAGCCCAGACTTGACTTGGACCCGAACGAACATCTCTAGAGACCTGAAATTAGCTGTGCAGCGACACTCCCCATTCAACCTGGCAGAGCTTGAGAGGATCTGCAGAAAAGAATGGGAGAAACTCCCCAAATACAGGTATGCCAAGCTTGTAGCGCCATACCCAAGAAGACTCGAGGCTGTAATCAGTGCCAAAGGTGCTTGAATAAAGTACTGATTAAAGGGTCTGAATACTTATGTAAATGTATATTTTAGTTTCTGCTTTGTCATTATAGGGTATTGTGTGTAGATTGATGAGGGAAAAAAACTATTTAATCAATATTAGAATAAGGCTGTAACATAACAAAATGTGGAAAACGTCAAGGGGTCTGAATACATTCCGAATGCATTGTATAATGTAGGAGCTATTCTGAACGTTTCAAACCCAATCAAATTAATTTTGCCCTTAGAGCAGATCTGCCCTGAGAACAGTTTTGACTTAGTAAAACTGCAATAAGCTACCAATCGCAGACTGTAGCTTTAGTAACCCCATACTGTATTATAACTTAGGTCACTGTACCTGGTGTCTACCAGATGCCATCAGTAGAATAATTCAAAGACCCTGAGCAGAGACAAAAAAAATATAAAAATTAAATAATCTCACCCATTAGCGATCTGAGGGTCTTTCTCTGTTCCTGAACCTTCATCAGTCTCTGTTTTGCTCTCTCGTCCTCTGCTTTCCTTTTCTCTTCTATCTCCAGTAGTATCTCTCCCTTTATCTCATAACGTCCTCCTCTGTTTCCTGCCACCGTCTCCTCTATGTTATTCAGCAGCTCTGTGATCTGCATGCCGTCACCCCTGTTTTTATTGTTGAAGACGTGATACCTGTTTCCACATTTCTCAACAAGCCACTGGAGGGCCTCCCCTTGTCTCTCAATATGCTGCTCAATGGTTGTGTCTCCTAGAAAGTCCCCATGGGTGAACAGCACTATTGTATGACTCCAGACTTTCTCACTGAGAAGTTCCATGTGTTCCTCTACTGCTCTTCTGTATTCCTCAGTGAATGAGTCATCCACATCTATGACAAGGAGGAAGGTATGGGGTCCTGGGGGACACAGAGAAACACTGAGCACAATCTCCTGTTTAACCAGCTCAGGAGTCCTCTCTACAGGTTGATAAGCCCACCAGCCTGGAGTGTCGACTACAGTGACCTGCCTCCCTGATACTTCTCCCTGTTTCTTCACACACTGAGCAGCTGTCCTCAGGTCAAACTCCTCTCTGCCCAGGATGGTGTTTCCTGATGAAGTCTTCCCAGCTACTCTGTATCCCAGCAGCACAATCCTCAGCTCTGAGAGATGGAGGTAGTCACCTGGCATTATGGAATACAAAAACCATTAAATAAGCTGAAGCACAATGAAATCATACAGCGTTCATCACAAAACATTTTGGCCCACGACCCCATTTTGATATCTGAAAATTCTCGTGACCCCAACCATGTGAAAAAAAATTATGTAATTAACAGCCAATGTTTACTTTTTTAATTGGGGCTATGGCAGTCAATTTCAAAACCTTCTAACAGTATTTCTGATTGTATTCTCAATCACCTCTACCTTACCTGACACCCTAGACCCTCTTCAATTTGCTCACCACCCAAATAGATCCACAGACAATAAAATTGCCATGGTACTGCACATGCCCTATTCCATCTGAACAAGAGGAATACCTATGTAAGAATGCTTTTCAGTGACTATAGCTCAGCGTTCAACACCATAAAACCCTCCAAGCTCATCATTAAGCTCGAGGCCCTGGGTCTGAACCCCGGGATATGCAACTGGGTCCTGGACTTCCTGACAAGCCACTCCCAGGTGGTGAAGGTAGGAAACAATACCTCCACTTCGCTGATCCTCAACACAGGGGCCCCACAAGGGTGCGTGCTCAGCCCCTCCTGTACTTCCTGTTCACCCGTGACTATGTGGCCATGCACGCCTCCAACTCAATCATGAAGTTTGCAGACGACAACAGTAGTAGGCCTGATTACCAACAGTGATGAGACAGCCTACAGGGAGGAGGTGAGGGCCCTGGGAGAGCGGTGTCAGGAAAATAACCTCTCACTCAACGTCAACAAAACAAAGGAGCTGATCGTGGACTTCAGGAAACAACAGAGGGAGCACGCCCCTATCCACATGGACGGGACCACAGTGGAGAAGGTTGAAAGCTTCAAGTTCCTCGGCGTCCACATCACTGATGATCTGAAATGGTCCACCTACACAGACAGTGTGGTGAAGAAGGCACAACAGCGCCTCTTCAACCTCAGGAGGCTGAAGAAATTTGGCTTGGCCCCAAAAACCCTCACAGACTTTTACAGATGCATAGTTGAGAGCATCGTGTTGTGCTGTATCACCACCTGGTATGTCAACTGCAGTGCCCGCCACCGCAGGGCTCTCCAGAGGGTGGTGTGGTCTGCCCAACGCATCACTGGGGGCAAACTACCTGCTCTCCAGGACACCTACAGCACCCGATGTCACAGAAAGGCCAAAAAGATCATCAAGGACATTAACCACCCGAGCCACAGCCTGTTCACCCCGTTATCATCCAGAAGGTGAGGTCAGTACGGGTGCATCAAAGCTGGGATGAGAGACTGAAAAACAGCTTCTATCTTAAGTTAATCAGACTGTTAAATAGCCATCACTAGCCGGCTTCCACCCAGTTACGCAACCCTGCACCTTAGAGGCTGCTGCCCTATATACAGTTGAAGTCAGAAGTTTACATACACTTTGGTTGGAGTCATTAAAACTCGTATTTCAACCACAATTTTGGCAAGTCGGATAGGACATCTACTTTGTGCATGACACAAGTAATTTTACCAACAATTGTTTACAGACAGATTATTTCACTTATAATTCACTGTATCACAATTCCAGTGGTCAGAAGTTTACATACACTAAGTTGACTGTGCCATTAAATAGCTTGGAAAATTCCAGAAAAAGATGTCATGGCTTTAGAAGCTTCTGATAGGCTAATTGACATCATTTGAGTTAATTGGAGGTGTACCTGTGGATGTATTTCAAGGCCTATCTTAAAACTCAGTGCCTCTTTGCTTGACATCATGGGAAAATCTAAACACATGAGCCAAGACCTCAGAAAAAAGATTGTAGACCTCCACAAACCTGGTTCATCCTTGGGAGCAATTTCCAAACGCCTGAAGGTACCACGTTCATCTGTACAGACAATAGTACACAAGTATAAACACCATGGGACCACGCAGCCGGCATACCGCTCAGGAAGGAGACGCGTTCTGTCTCCTAGAGATTAACATACTTTGGTGCAAAAAGTGCAAATCAATCCCAGAACAACAGCAAAGGACCTTGTGAAGATGCTGGAGGAAACAGGTACAAAAGTATCTATATACACAGTAAAACGAGTCCTATATCGACATAACCTGAAAGGCTGCTCAGCAAGGAAGAAGCCACTTCTCCAAAACCGCCCTGAAAAAGCCAGACTACGGTTTGCAACTGCACATGGAAACAAAGATCATACTTTTTGTAGAAATGTCCTCTGGTCTGATGAAACAAAAATAGAACTGTTTGGCCATAATGACCATCGTTATGTTTGGAGGAGAAAGGGGAAGGCTTGCAAGCCAAAGAACACCATCCCAACTGTGAAGCACAGGGTGTGGCAGCATCATGTTGTGGGGGTGCTTTGCTGCCGGAGGGCTGGTGCACTTCACAAAATAGATGGCATCATGTGAAAGGAAAAGTATGTGGATATATTGAAGCAACATCTCAAGACATCAGTCAGATAGTTAAAGCTTGATCGCAAATGGGTCTTCTAAGTGGACAATGACCCCAAGCATACTTCCAAAATTGGAGCAAAATTACTTAAGGACAACAAAGTCAAGGTATTGGAGTAGCCATCACAAAGCCCTGACCTCAATCCTATAGAAAATTTGTGGGCAGAACTGAAAAAGCGTGTGCGAGCAAGGAGGCCTACAAACCTGACTCATTTACACCAGCTCGGTCAGGAGGAATGGGCCAAAATTCACCCAACTTATTGTGGGAAGCTTGTGCAAGGCTACCCGAACCGTTTGACCCATGTTAAACAATTTAAAGGCAATGCTACCAAATACTAATTGAGTGTATGTACACTTCTGACCCACTGGGAATGTGATGAAAGAAATATAAGCTGAAATAAATCATTCTCTCTACTATTATTCTGACATTTCACATTCTTAAAATAAAGTGGTGATCCTAACTGACCTAAGACAGGGAATTTTTACTAGGATTAAATGTCAGGAATTGTGAAAAACTGAGTTGAAATGTGTTTGGCTAAGGTGTATGTAAACTTCCGACTTCAACTGTACATAGACTTGGAATCACTGGCCACTTTAATAATGGAACACTAGTCACTTTAATAATGTTTAAATAATGTTTACATACTGCTTCACTCATTTCATATGTATATACTGTATTATATTCTACTGTATTTTAATCAATGCCACCCCGACATTGCGCGATCTAATATTGATATATTTCTTAATTCCATTATTTTCGATTCAGATCAAATCAAATTGTACTTGTCACATGTGCCGAATACAACAGGTGAAATGCTTACTTACAAGCCCTTACAAACAACGCAGTTTTAAGAAAATACCTAAAAAAAGTATGAAATAAGAATAACAAATAATTAAAAAGCAGCAGTAAATAACAATAGCGGGGCTATATACAGGGGGTACCGGTACATAGTCAATGTGCGGGGGCACCGGTGTCGAGGTAATTGAGGTAATATGTACATGTAGGTAGAGTTATTAAAGTGACTATGATAATATCAACAGAGAGTAGCAGCAGCGTAGAAGAGGGGGAGAGAGCAATGCAAATAGTCTGGGTAGCCATTTGATTAGATGTTTAGGAGTCTTATGGCTTGGGGGTAGAATCTGTTTAGAAGCCTCTTCGACCTAGACTTTGTGCTCCGGTACACAGCTTGCAATGTGGTAGCAGAGAGAACAGTCTATGACTAGGGTGGGTGGAGTCTTTGACAATTTTTAGGGCCTTCCTCTGACACCACCTGGTATAGAGGTCCTGGTATAGAGGTATGCTCTGGTTTGAGTCGCGTTGTACAAACTGGCTAGAGCTATCCGAGCTAGAGGTTAGCTGATGACCGCTAGCAGTGGTTAGCTGACTAGTAGCTAGTAGCTAGTGAGCTGGCTAGCGTCTGTTGGGGGATTCCGAATACGAGGTGAATAATGCTTTCGAAAAAAAACCAGATCCGCACCACATTGGGTGAGGCGGGTTGCAGGAGAGTGTTTTGAAGTTGAGTTTTAGAAAAAATATAAAAAAGATATGCGAAGAAAAGATTAAAAAATATATATACACGGGACACAACAAGACGAGGACCAAAGACGTTTGACTGCTACCCCATCTTGGATGACTGTGTGGCGGTAATGACTGCAAACTTAATCTGCAAACTTAATGATGGTGTTGGAGTCGTGCCTGGCCATGCAGTCATGAGGGAACAGGGAGTACAGGAAGGGACTGAGCACACACCCCTGAGGGGCCCCCGTGTTGAGGATTATCGTGGCGGATGTGTTGTTACCTATCTTTACCACCTGATGGCGGCCCGTCAGGAAGTCCAGGATCCAGTTGCAGAGGGAGGTGTTTAGTTCCAGGATCCTGAGCTTATTGATGAGCTTTGAGGGCACTATGGTGTTGAACACTGAGCTGTAGTCAATGAATAGCATTCTCACATAAGTGTTCCTTTTGTCCAGGTGTGAAAGGGCAGTGTGGAGTGCAATAGAGATTGCATCATCTGTGGATCTGTTGGGGCGGTATGCAAATTGGGGGGGGGTCTAGGGTTTCTGGAATAATGGTGTTGATGTGAGCCATGACCAGCCTTTCAAAGCATTTCCTGGCTACAGACGTGAGTGCTACGGGTCGGTAGTCATTTAGGTAGGTTACATTAGTGTTCTTGGGCACAGGGTGGTCTGCTTGAAACCTGTTGGTATTACAGACTCATACAGTGAGAGGTTGAAAATGTCAGTGAAGACACTTGCCAGTTGGTCAGCGCATGCTCGGACTACACGTCCTGGAAATCCTTCTGGACCTGCGGCCTTGTGAATATTGACCTGTTTGAAGGTCTTACTCACATTGGCTGCGGAGAGCGTGATCACACAGTCGTTCGGAACAGCTGGTGCTCTCATGCATGTTTCAGTGTTACTTGCCTCGAAACGAGCATAGACGTTATTCAGCTCATCTGGTAGGCTCGTGTCACTGGGCAGCTCTCTGCTGTGCTTCCCTTTGTAGTCTGTAATGGTTTGCAAGCCCTGCCACATCCAACAAGTGTCGGAGCCGGTATAGCACGATTTGATCTTAGTCCTGTATTGATGCTTTTTCTGTTTGATGATTCGTCGGAGAGCATAGCTGTCATGTGTGCTCCCTCTCTGGTCTCTAGGTCACCAGGCTGCTCGTTATGGTGCACACCTGTCACCAGCGTTACGTGCATCTGCGCATAATGACACTCACCTGGACTCCATCACCTCCTTGATTACCTGCCCTTTCTATGTCACTCCCTTTGGTTTTTTCCCCAGTCGTCATTGTTTCTGTTTCTGTGTCATGTTGGTGCGCTGTTCGTGTTTCTTGTTGTGTTTTTAAATGTCACTCCCTTTGGTTTCTTGTTGTGTTTCTTGTTGTGTTTCTTGTTGTAAATGTATTCACTCCCTGAACTTGCTTCCCGACTCTCAGCGAACATCGTTACAATTGCGGGATTTCTTATTTTTACTTTTAGATTTGTGTGTATTGTTGTGAATCATTTTTAGATACTACTGCACTGTTGGATACTACTGCACTGTTGGAGCTAGGAACACAATAATGTCGCTACACCCGCAACAACATCTGCTAAATATGTGTATGTGACCAATAAAATTTGATTTGATTTAGTCTGTTCCTCTCTTGATTAAAAAAATCTTTACAACACTCCCCCTCGATAACCATCAAGCCTCGGTGTGAAATAGAACATTGTCATGTCATGTCATGTCATGTCATGTCATGTTCTGATCCCATATCTCCACATAGTTTTGAGAACAAGCATGCACGATGTAGTTTACAATCAAAAGTTACCTGATGCATATCTCTGAGTTCTGCACTCAGCTTTTTTGACGCCAGTTGCTCTCGGTGTATCCATTATAGCTCAGTGGGTGTATCATTCAATGCTTCCATATGGCAGAGGGAGACACATTCATAACTAGAGTGGAGAGGCCTGCCCGTCGTCCCACCATAGATGGACCCCCATCTGTGCAAAAGCCCACCATTAGATCCCATGGAATCTGTTTTTCGTCAATATAGCCACGCAGCACACATCTCCTGTGACATTTCATGCTTGGAAATCGTGAGACAGAACAATATTTCCCTGTGAATAGTATCCCCCGACATATATAGCGCACAAAAGTCAATGAATAGGCATTTCTGCCCTCACAGCTTACGTCCATTTGTAGAGCATAAGGTGGGGAATTTTTTAGTTGTTCAGTTAGAGTTCCTCTTAATTGGTTATAGCATCAATTCTTGGTTTCAGTGTTATCTGACAAAGGTATTGATGTGAGTTTCTGTGCCTCTGCTTCCCCACACATTGTTTTCACCTGTCACGTCCTGACCATAGTAAGATGTTATTTTCTATGGTAGAGTAGGTCAGGGCGTGACAGGGGGTGTTTTTCTATGTTTTGTATTTCTATGTTCATGTTCTAGTTTTGTATTTCAATGTTGGTTTTGTTTGGAATGATCTCCAATTAGAGGCAGCTGGTCCTCGTTGTCTCTAAATTGGAGATCATACTTAAGTAGGTATTTTTTTTCCACCTGGTGTTGTGGGATCTTGTTTTTGCATAGCTCTGTAAAGCCTGCAGAACGTGACGTTCGGTTTCCGTTATTTGTTGTTTTGCTTTAGTGTTCTGAGTTTAAATAAATATTTATCATGAGCACTCAACACGCTGCACCTTGGTCTACTCATTATGACAAACGTCACAGAAGCTTCTGTGACGTTCGTCGTAATGAGCAGACCAAGGTGCAGCGTGTTGCGTGCTCATGATGTTAACAATACGTAGTGTTAAACTTACTTACTCGGAACCAAGCAAGTAAGTACTACATACTTATTTTGTAATAAGATAAGTAAGCATGAGTAAGTAAGAAGGTAAGTACAAGTAAGTACCAGCTTATTACTATGTCACGCCAGTCTCTTTCAAAGTAATATGTAAGAAACACCAATGAACATACATAGTAATTTATTATTTATTACCACATAATTACCAAATAAATACCTTCAAGCTATCCTCTTGTGTTGATATTCTCCCCCAGTTTTTATGTACTTCACCTTTAGTTACATTGTATATTCGTAGTAACAGGGCTGTAAAATGAAGTGGTGTCTTTTTCCACGTAGATACAATGTAGTTACTTGTGAGTTACCACTGCATTGGTTGACTCTATCCCATGAAGACAATAGCAAATCTGTCCGTGATCTTACCCAATTATTACATGGTACCACCTTCACATTTACAGGGTAGATACGAAGTAAGAGGGCTGTAAAATGAAGCTGTTACTTATACCATGTAAATACCAGATACTTTCAACTTTACTCCAGTACAATATAACAAAGTGATCCAGTTTGTCAAAGTGGGAAATGTTTTCACAATTATGGCAAGCATTCTTGAATTAAAATCAATCAAACAAACCTAGCTAGTTAAGTAGAAACATGTTTGTATTCGCAATCATATCAAAGACCTAGCATAACAACAAAAGTGAATTGCATTATTCTATATGTGAATATGTGGAAATTATTTTTTTATTTGCTACATACAGCAAGTTATTGTATCCAGATTACATGAATATAGTCATTTAGACATTTAGGGGCTCCCGAGTGGTGCAGTGGTCTAAGACACTGCATCTCCGTGCAAGAGGCGTCACTGCAGTACCTGGTTTGTATCCAGGCTGCATCACATCCGGCCGTGATTGGGAGTTCCACAGGGGGCGGCGCACAATTGGCCCAGCGTCGTCCGGGTTTGGCCGGGATAGGCCATCATTGTAAATAAGAATTTGTTCTTTACTGACTTGCCTAGTTAAATAAAGGTTAAATAAAACAAATCTATATAAAGCACATAAATATGACTAAATAGCTAGTTAGACTGTATAGATTCCAATCAGAAGCTAACATAGAAGCTGCTAGCCAAAGCAAATTGACTTGCAGAAATAGCTAGCTATCTGACAATTTCATTCAACAGAAAAAATGCCACAAAGGAATTGTAACAGAGTATACACAAACTATACATATAAGTAACATTTTCACAAGCGTATTATCGAGTAAGAAAACAATATCTTACGACTCTCCCTCTCTCCCTCCCACTTCTTCCAACGGCTAATCCGAACATAGGTAGCAAATTCAGCATCAGCTCTAGGTATAGTTTAATGCTGATGTGCATAACCGATGTCAAAGCTGACGTGCATACCTGTATAACGCAGGTAGATGACGTAATGATGCCACGAAAAATACAGCGCTACACGTGCAACACAGCATTCCTAACCTAGCCCACAATGTCTGCTCTGTGGATCTATTTTGAAGTTTCAAAGGAAGATAACAAAAAGGCCATATGCAACGTTTGTGCTACTATTATGTCCCGAGGAGGGGAGAAAGTGAAATCTTTCAATACCACTAACCTAATTACTCATTTGAAAGTGCATCACCCCCAGACATTCAGCGACTAAAGCAGAAAAAAACTAAGTGCACACTTCCAACAACTAAATAAGTTCAAGTTGAGCAGTCATTTGAAAGAGTAGGAACATTTCAGCTAGACAACTCAAAGGCGAAATCCATTAATGCCAAGATAATTGAATTCATTGGCCTTGACAATCAACCGTTCTTTGCCGTGGATGATGTTGGCTTTCACCGACTGGTCAAGCGAGTAGGCCCTATTTTTCAGATGTTGCCCTACCGGAGTTACACAATATTGTTGAAAAGCACATCCATGAGCTACTTGCTATGGGCATCACTGCTATTAGCTTCACGACTGACATTTGGACCAGTGTTGTCAGCCCCATGAGCATGCTAAGTCTGACAACACAGTGGATCGACCAGGATTTTCTACTAAGGAAAGCCGTATTGCATGCTCAAGAATGTGCTGGTTCTCATACCGCTGCTGCCATTTCAATGGCATTTGAGAATATGTTTGAAATCCCCAAGAACAAAGTACACGCTGTGCTACGTGATAATGCACGTAACACTCTCTTTTGAGTGCTAAGGTATTGTTTTCTTGCTATATAATGTGCGTGTGGAAATGTTGCATGTACTGTAGTTAATATAAGTAGACATGCACTCATAATTGACTGTAGCGCATATAAAGCACCCACAAGCTACCGGTGGCTGAAAACACAATCGTCGCGGGTCGAATGAGTGATACATTTCCCGGGCAAGGGCGGTCCATTTAAAATGAATTCCTTCCTCCCTCGCCCTGCAAGTGTCAACTCGTCAGACGTCATGATACGTCATCAGATGTGTCCACTTCATTTGAAGGCTGACGGGAGAGGGTGTGTCTTTTAAGTGTATGGAATGTAGCCCATTTCTCGGGGGCCAGAGTGGTGTAACACCTTTCCCCCATCCCTAGGAAACACAACAGATTAAACTAATTGTATTCCCCAACTAAAAATCATGATTAGTCGATTATTGGAGTCAGGTGTGTTAGCTGGGGCTGGGGCAAAAATGTGACACCAATCAGGCCCCCGAGCATAGGAGGCTTCTGAGGGGAGGACGGCTCAAAATAATAGCCGTGACGGAGCGAATGGAATGCATCAGACAGGTTTGACCAGCATCAGACCAGCACTGTCCAGCATAGACCAGCATGCACCAGCTAGAAATGTATGCTGGTCTTTTTTTCATCAGGGAAGCTTCTCTGACTGCCCCCATCTAGGAAGCAAGAGCTATCTTCCTACCCGATGGGCCCTCCCCCATGCCTTTGCAGTTTATATCAACAATGTATTCTGTCCATCTGATTTCATCGTCACTGAATGGGGAATAAGTGAGGAAACACTCATCTTCAGAAACAGAGGTTGCACCTAACTCTTGTTACCGGGTCACACAGCAAACTGTTGTCTGCTTCCACATTTTACACATGGCCCTTCTTTGACTTACATTTTGCCATGTGTTTCTGTACTAAACACACAAAGCATCTTCCAATCTTCTCCAGTTTCTCTTTGCATGATTTGTATAAGTTGCAAAAAAAAAAGGTGTTTCTTGCCTTACTGCACAAGCTGGACATCATTCACAAGTGATAAAACATCCTTCACAAGTGATAGGCTAATATCGTCACCCATCAGACTATTCTTAATTTAATGTAGTCTTTATATACACTATCGGTCAAAAGTTTTAGAACACCTACTCATCCCCCGACTCAACCAAATTGAGATGGTTTGGGATGAGTCGAACCGTAGAGTGAAGGAAAAACAGCCAACCAGTGCTCAGCATATGTGGGAACTCTTTCAAGACTGTTGGAAAAACATTCCAAGTGAAGCTGAATGCCAAGAGTGTGCAAAGCTGTCATCAATGTGGCTATTTGAAGTATCTGAAATATAAAATATATTTTGATTTGTTCAACATTTGATTCCATGTGTGTTATTTCATAGTTTTGATGTCTTTACTACTATTCTACAATGTAGAAAATAGTTTAAAAAAAATGAAAAACCCTTAAATGAATAGGTGTTCTAAAACTTTTGACTGGTAGAGTATACTAAATAATATATTGTGAGATTAGTTTTCATTTAGAATAGACTATTATCATGCACCTGTCTCCGAACAGGGGTATGGGGAAAAATACATGTCATCTATGCACTTAAATAGCGAATGAGGGACACTTTTCCCGTGGTTAATTTTCATGCCAGGCAGGGGGGGCTCTACTAATGTTGTAAAGCGAAGCAATGTGCTTAATATTAGAAAAGTTGAGAAAAAAATATAGTGGGCCTAGCCTATAGCAAGCTGATGGGATCCTCCTATTTTTATTAGAGGCCATCAAACTTTGTTTTCTCACACAATTACATAGTCTATAGAAATGGGCTCTCATTAAGGTTTTGATTAGATTTTTGATTAGATTTCCATTGATGTCAGAGTGATTAGAGGGACAATATAGTGATGAGTACCAGGCAGTTAGCAAGTTTGGTAGGCTACTAATGAGCAGCATCAGAGAAGCCTAATTACTGTGACTAAACAGTCACATGGAATTTGACTGTCATCATGACTCGTGACCGCCGGTGTGGCGGTAATAAGGTCACTGTAACAGCCCTACTCTCTCCCTACTCTGAACCTCCCTCTGTAGGAAACTAACTATCTCAGACACTTTCCGTTCATCATCTACTCTCCTCTGACGATTATAATCAAGAGCTACTGTATGTCCTCTGGAGTCATCTGCAGTAAGATTGGGCATAGTCGGCATCCGTGTCTCTACACCCAGTGATCCCAAGCTCCTAATCTAAATTTTACATTCATCATATAGCTGAGTACAGATCATTTTGATGAGTACAAAATAAATACAAATATTTATGTTTAATTTGTAGATATTACCTGACGGTGTGTGTAATCCACTGGCAGCCATTGTTGCATGCTCAGTCTCTCTTTCTCTCCTTCTGCCTCCCTCCAGCCTGGAACTGTAATTTACTCCTGCAGCTGAAGTAGATCGGATAGGAAAATTATTTATTTTCTCATGTCAAAAACACCCTTCTGATTGCATACAGTAGGTGTCCACTACATCATCATGAGGACACAGTGGTTTATCAACAGGAAGAGAGCCTACAGATTTGACCTGTCGCCTGTCAGCACGTGACAGAAAAGAAGGCATAGCCTGCATATGACACAAGGCTGGGTGCTGTATGGAGAGTCTATCTGAAGGGTAAATGGCGCCACCTGGCTGTCATACAGACTGGAACTTAATAAGACTCAAGAGGCCTGATATAGTCAGCGGGCCTAATAAGGTTCTTCTGTAAGTTCATATAAACTATTGAGCAAAACAACCAACAAAAAGAAAATACATAGCTGAACTTACACACAGAGGGTCAAGTAGTTTCTGCAGATGAGCAAATGATAAGCAGGTATGATCTGGAGTCCAACTTCCTGTTGTTGCACAGTACCCTAGTCAGTTCTTATCATAGTCTTACTTTGATAAACATAAGTTGTCTAGTCTTAATTTTCCCTCTCATCATTATTAATCAAACACTTAACAAAATAATTAGTAATTTAAAGTGGATGGAAACATTTTCATAGCCAGAAAAGATTAACTATGGGAGAGATAGCACTCTACGTAGAGTGAACATAATATAGTTGTCATATACTGGACTAGCGGACTAATGCCTACAATTAATTGTTTAAAATATATTTGATTGTTTATGATAAACATAATTGTCCTACTGGTTCCCAACAAATACTAAATAAAAACTCTAAAGATAAAGAATAGTTTACATACCTTCTCCACAGACATTCTACAACACGAGTAAGTGAAAGTAAAATAGATGTGGGGCAGCATTTTCCTCTGTGGCCCCTCACATCCAACTCTATGATACAATCCCCTACAGGAAGACCTGACTTCAGACTGCTTTAATTAGAATCAGTGTTGTTGTTGTAGAAAATATTTTAGATATGATCACTGTGAGTATTAGTTCTCTAGAGTCTAAGACGTTGGGGGCAAAAAAGAGTCCAAAAGGAATAAGGTTTTGAAGTTACATTTTACATTTTTTTACATTTTAGTCATTTAGCAGACGCTCTTATCCAGAGCGACTTACAGTAGTGAATGCATACATTTCATACATTTTTTTTTTCTTTTCTTCTCCATGCTGGTCCCCCGTGGGAATCGAACACACAACCCTGGCATTGCAAACACCATGCTCTACCAACTGAGCAACACGGGAAGTGTCTGTCCTATATCTAGGAGATATAAGAAAACTCAGGAAATATACAGTACAGGTCAAAAGTTTGGACACACCTACTCATTCAAAGGTTTTTCTTTATTTTTACTATTTTCTACATTGTAGAATAATAGTGAAGACATCAAACTATGAAATAACACATATGGAATCATGTAGTTTTGATGTCTTCACTATTATTACAATGTAGAAAATAGTCAACATAAAGAAAAACCCTGGAATGAGTAGGTGTGTCCAGACTTTTAACTGGCACTGTATATGTATATATTCTTTTACACATATTTAAGCCTTTTTTTTTAGGTAGGCGCAAAACTGGCTCCATACTTCCATTCATTTTTTAAAACTCAGGAAATACTATACATGCTCTCTCTGCCTTGGTTTCACATCATGACATGTTCACTACAGGGAGGAGAGTTGATGCATACACATCCATGAACAATCCTCTTTGAATTTATTTAGAGACTTGTTTTCAAGATACAGTTATTTTTAAACCAGATTGTTTATCTACAACATGACACAGTGCTAGAGTAATGGACTCTGTGCATCTCAGAAACAAACTAAAGAGGACAGACAACCAAGACATAAGACAACAATCACTTTGTTCATATGGATCTTTCACAGAAAGAACACAGTCAGGCTGCTTTACCAGAAAATTCACTAGTGCTTTAACATACTTGGAACAAATCTTGTGACAATAAAGTAATGGGAAAAGCAGGGGAGCAACTTTCCTTGGGGACAGGGGGGAAATGATCCCCGATTCTTGAAATGTCTGTCCCCCCAGTTGAATCATTCCATTGGGATACAAAAAGCGGCATCAGTGGGCTTTAGGACCAGGCTGTTTGGTGGTCTCAGACGGCTGGATTTAGGACCAAGCAGACACCACAGAGCATGCGAACAAAGGCAGATGTTGTCTATGTGTGTTGTGCTTTTTCTCTGAGTTGTAAAAGCAAGTAGAGCAAAAACGGTCTACTCTTAACTGACTGATATAGCTGGCAAGGTAACTGCAGTTTAATTTAACAGGAAAAAAAGTATTTATTCCCAGTGCTGAGCTAGTAGTGTAACTGACATGTAACGTTAGCTAGTGTTTCATCCCCTCTCGACTGAAGTTCTGTCTGAAGTGAATGAACTAGCTAGCTAGTTAGCTAGCTAGTAGCTACCGCAGCCCGTTCAGCTCTAGCCTCTAGCTTTCTGTCAGGTAGCAGTGTCTAACAGCTGTTGTGTGTATGGAAATGTTTTGTAGCCTTTTTTTGTTCCATTTCAACAGCAGTAAATGAACTTGACCTGTTTTCTCCAGTTGATGTACCATTAGGGCTAGCCAAAAGTTGGCTGATGCTGTTTATCATTTTTTGCCCCAATCACAGTCAGTACATCAATGTAACGTTATTGATCTGATAGTTTCCCTAACTAATTCCTGACTTTTTACACTGAAACTGTATGAACAACTCTACAGGCTGTCATGATGCACAGTCAGTACACAACACTATGTTCATCATGTCTTAGCAGGATCAGATGGTGACAGGTGTCCCTGCAGGGTCAGACAGCCAGGGAAGACCAGTCGATGGAGCTCACGTTTATTTTGCAGTACATTAGAACAATCGGTTAATAGATACAAAATTCCATCTTGAGTTGATGGGTAGGCTACAGTCTGGGAATAATGGTCATTTCAATAATTAAACACTTGGTTCTATTCTTGGAAAATATCATGTATAAATGTACACCAAGGTAATTCTTCATTATGCCTCATCTGAGCAGGATCAGATGGTGACAGGGATCTCAGCAGGGTCAGGCAGCCAGGGAAGAGCAGTCTGTGACGGCACTGAAGTTAACTTTTATTCACTTTATTCTATCTGTGCAGCCAATACTGGACAAGCCAGAAGCTTCAGATAATACAACTATTTTAAGGTAGTCTGACAAACCTCTAAAGTTGATTTCCAAACTGTAGGGTTGATAGGCTTTTCACGATGACACAAAACATAAAAAATAAAATGTGAGGAAGACCTGGGAGACACTACTGATGATGATGAATGGATACAGATATGTTTCAATGCCTAGTCATGTTCATATAATCTCAGACATAAATTACTGCAGTTTAAGACCATCCATAGAATGTACTACAGTGCCATTCAAAAGTATTCACCCCTTGGCGTTTTTCCTATTTTGTTGCATTACAACCTGTAATTTAAATAGATTTTTATTTGGATTTCATGTAATGGACATACACACAATATTACAAATTGGTGAAGTGAAATGAAAAAAATAAAAACTGGTCCAGCTCCTTCAAGTTGGATGGGTTCTGCTGGTGTACAGCAATCTTTAAGTCATACCACATATTCTCAATTGGATTGAGGTCTGGGCTTTGACTAGGCCATTCCAAGACATTTAAATGTTTCCCCTTAAACCACTTAAGGTTTAGCAGTATGCTTAGGGTCATTGTCCTGATGGAAGGTGAACCTCCATCCCAGTCTCAAATCTCTGAAAGACTGAAACAGGTTTCCCTCAAGAATTTCCCTGTATTTAGCGCCATCCATCATTCCTTAAATTCTGACCAGTTTCCCAGTCCCTGCCGATGAAAACATCCACACAGCATGATGCTGCCACCATGAAGCTTCACTGTGGGGATGGTGTTCTCGGGTTGATGAGAGGTGTTGGGTTTGCGTCAGACATAGCGTTTCCTTGATGACCAAAAAGCCTTCTTCCATATGTTTGGGGAGTCTCCCACATGCCTTTTGGCAAACACCAAATGTGTTTGCTTATTTTCTTCTTTAAGCAATGGCTTTTTTCTGGCCACTCTTCCGTAAAGCCCAGCTCTGTGGAGTGTACGGCTTAAAGTGGTCCTATGGACAGATACTCCAATCTGCTTTGCAGCCCCTTCAGGGTTATCTTTGGTCTCTTTGTTGCATCTCCGATTAATGCCCTCCTTGCCTGGTCTGTGAGTTTTGGTGGGCAGCCCTCTCTTGGCAGGTTTATTGTGGTGCCATATCCTTTCCATTCTTTAATAATGGATTTAATGGTGCTCCGTGGGATGTTCAAAGTTTCAGATATTTTTTTATAACCCAACTCTGATCTGTACTTCTCCACAACTTTGTCCCTGACCTGTTTGGAGAGCTCCTTGGTCTTCATAGTGCCGCTTGCTTGGTGGTGCCCCTTGCTTGGTGATGTTGCAGACTCTGGGGCCTTTCAGAACCGGTGTATATATACTGAGATCATGTGACAGATCATGTGACACTTAGATTGCACACAGGTGGATTAATTGTTTTTCATTTCACTTCGCCAATTTGGACTATTTTGTGTATGTCCATTACATGAAATCGAAATAAAAATACATTTAAATTACAGGTTGTAATGCATCAAAATAGGAAAAACGCCAAGGGGGATGAATACTTTTGCAAGGCACTATAAGGACACAAGGTCGCTGGTTCGAATCCAACATCTAGATTTATCTTATATCTGCTTCATCTAATTTTATTTCATTTCATAACAGTGGATTTAACAGCAGAATATCTCAGACATTCCACTGCCTTAGTATAGTATAGTATAGTATAGTATGATTCAGGCAATTTCTAAAAAACTACTTTGATCAAGAGCTAATTTGAAATACCAGATGTCAGTGTATTGCTTGGTGTGGCAATAGCACCGCCCTCAATCGCATGGTGCTACAGAGAGTAGTGCGGACAGCCCAGTACATCACTGGGGCCGAGCTCTCTGCCATCCAGGACCTCTGTATCAGGCGGTGTGAAAGGAAGGCCCGGAAAACAGTTAAAGACTCCAACCACCCAGGCCATAGACTGTTCTCTCTACTTCCGCACTGCAAGCAGTACCAGTACATCAAGTCTGACACCAACAGGCTCCTGAACAGCTCCTATCCCCATGCCATAAGACTGCTGAACAGCTAACCAAATTGCTAACAAAATGGCTACACAGACTGAGTGGTCCCTTGTATTTTATTTGTATTTTTGTCTCTGCACACTCACAGGGCCCTACATATGCACACTGACACTGCACACACACAAACACTCACTCCATCCTTTGCTGACACATATATAATATGCACATACATTTATACGGACTCTACACACGCACACCCACTCACATACAATCATCATATATGCTGCTGCTACTCTGTTTATTATATAACTTGATGCCTAGTCACCTTACCCCTATACATTTCTCTATCTCTGTCACTCCAGTATCCCTGCACATTATAATTATGGTACTAGAACAGACTCTGTATATACTATCCTTACTTACTTTATCGTGTTCTTCTTATTTCTTATTTTTATATCTCTTGTGTTTTTGTTCTAACTTGTTATTTTTAGTATTACATTGTATTGATTACTACATTGGTGTGGTTAAAGTTTGCAAGAAAGGCATTTCACTGTACTTGTGCATGTGACATTAAAACTTGAAACTGACCCCATATTGTCATGCAAATGTCTTCCTATAAGGCCTCTTTTTCTATGGAGTTCCTTGTCAAGCTATAACTGACCATCCATTCCTCATACAGTAAAGTACATAGTGTTTGATATGAGGCCTCTTGTTCGGCTGCGGCATTTCTGTGTTGCCTTTATTTGTAGTTACATTTCTCAGAGAACAGACAGGGACTGTTGAGAGGAGGATTGTTTTATGTTTCAAACCTTTCTGGAGGGGCCACACAGACACTGACACACACACACACACACACACACACACACACACACACACACACACACACACACACACACACACACACACACACACACACACACCAACCCAAGTGCACACACACACACACACACACACGCACGCACGCACACACACACACACACACACACATGAATATTTCACAATTTTCATAACCACTGTTGAAGCTAGCCTCCTGCTCAATGCTAATGTGCTGCTGATCAGACTGGGCTATCTCTCTTCAAACATCTCCTTCTTCCACAGCCTTTCATCTTTTGAAAGGAGGAGAATATTGATCTATTTATGTCTCCACAGGTCGGATCACAGGAGAAAGCTGGATTCATCGCACACAACCACAAACAGAGCTGAGAGCAGAGGCACTGCTAGCATGCTAATTGGCAATGCTAACACCCTGGGCTCTATGATTCATCTGGGTGTTTGAAGGGCACTACACTGAGGAAGCATTCACACATAGAAAAGCTACATTACAGTATGGTCCGCTCACTCATATGAAAATATGGTCTTTGATTACAATTTAGCCTTTCTATTTCAATAATCAGCTTGGTTAACTTGAACAAGGCTCTATCGTGATTTACGAGGGATCCTTTCCTCTGCTTTCCTCAATTCCTGTAAGTGGGAGGAGAAGAGAAGCGAGAAGGGATGTGGCAGGGTGCAGCTGACGCGCCATACTGTGGCTTGTGGCCAGGGAGAGAGAGGTGGCAGCAGCTAGCTGTCAAACATTGGGCTGCTGAGACACAGCTCTCTCTCTCTCTCTGTGTGTCTGGAGCAGTGCCTGAGCACAGCTGGTAAGGGTTGGGCAGCTGCAGTGAGATTTACACACACACTGACGCAGGCACACGCTCACACACAGATGGAGAAGGAAAACCATCAGAAAACAGGAAAAAGGATATGTGAACAGGAAGTCAAGCATCAACATCACTCCTTCCTTCCATGTGCAAAGACGCCGACGGCTAGGCTGATGTGGCGGGGTCTTAGTGAGATGAAGACGCCGGGCGACCTGTCCTCCTTTAATGAACATACTACTCGCCAATGTTCCTCCATTAATGAACAAACTTGGTGAACTAAGAGCGAGGATCTTGGTTAAACAGTACAAATACGACCTACACAGATCGATTGAGATGGCATAATACAAGTATAGGGACAAAGTGGAGGAGCAATTCAGTGGTTCGTACACAAGGCATATGTGGCAGGGGCTCCTAACGATCATGGATTACAAAAAGAAAGCCAGCCACATCGCGGTCACCAACGCCACACTACCGAACGAGCTAAACACATTTTTTTGAGCACAATGACCCTGAGCTGCCGACCCTAATGACAGCATGGGCTACATACTCATGGTCTCCACTGACTACGTATGTAAATCATTCAAACGTGTTAACCCTCACAAGGCTGCTGGCCCAGATGGCATCCCTAGTTGTGCCCTCAGAGCATGTACTGATTGTTGTGTTCTGTGACATTTTCAATCTCTCGCTAGCTCTCTTTGGGGTGGCAGATAGCCTAGTAGTTAGAGAGTTGGGCCAGTAACTGAAAGGTTGCTAGATCAAATCCCCTAGCTGACAAGGTAAAAATCTGTCATTCTGCCCCTGAACAAGGCAGTTAACCCACTGTTCCTAGGCCATCATTGTAATTAAAAATTGTTCTTAACTGACTTGCCTAGTTAAATAAAAGATGTCCACTATCAACCCCATGCCCAAGAAAGGGAAAGTAACTGAACTGAATGACTACCGACCAGTAGCACTCGCTTTCGTCATTATGAAGTGCTTCGATAGGCTAGTCAAAAATCATATCAGCTTTTTCCCTCACCGACACACTCAACCCTATACAGTTCAACTACCGCCCAGACAGATCCATGGAACACACAATCACCATTGCACTGCACACTGCCCTTACCCACCTGGACAAAAATAATGCATATGTAAGGATGCTGTTCATCGACTACAGCTCGGCCTTCAATACCGCTCGGCCTTCAGATCATTACAAAGCTCACAGCCCAGGGTCTGAACTCCTTCCTATGCAACTGGGTCCTGGACTTCCCAGGTGGTGAAGTTAGGCAACATTTACCTCAACCCTGATTGTCAACACAGGGACCCCACTGGGTGCGTTCTCAGTCCACTCCTGTATTCCCTGTATACCCACGACTGCGTGGCCTCACACAGTTCCAACTGCATCATCAAGTTCGCTGACGACATGACAGGCCTGATACCAACAACGACAAGATGACCTACAGGGAGGAGGTAGGCACTCTGTCGGCATGGTGCCAGGTTAACAACTTCTCCCTCAATGTCAGCAAAATGAAGGAGCTGATTGTGGATTTCAGGAGGAACCAAGCTGGACAAACCCCCGTCCTCAACAACGGAGCCCCATGGAGACGGACAATAACTTCAAATTCCTCGGCGTACACCCCTCAGAGAAGCTGAAATGGTCAAACCACACGGACACTCTGGTGAAGAAGGCACGGCAGCTACTCTTCAACCTCAGGATGCTGTAGAAATTTGGCCTGTACCCAAGGTTCCTCACAGTGTTCTACAGCAGAACCATTGAGAGCATACTGTCGGGCTGCATCACAGCCTGGCACAGCAACTCCACCGCCGCGGACTGCAAGTTGCTTCAGAGGGTGATACGCGTAGCCAAACGCACCATTGGGTGTAAACTGCCTGCCCTCCAGGACACCTACAACACCAGGTGTCACAAGAAGGCCAAGAAGATCATTAGGCATCAACCGCCCTTGCTGTCTCTGCCTAGCCGGTTCCCCTCTCTCCACTGGGATTCTCTGCCTCTAACCCTATTACAGGGGCCAAGTCACTGGCTTACTGGTGCTCTTCCATGCCGTCCCTAGGAAGGGTGCGTCACTTGAGTGGGTTGAGTCACTGACGTGGTCTTCCTGTCTGGGTTGGCCCCCCCCCCTTGGGTTGTGCCGTGGCGGAGATCTTTGTGGGCTATACTCGGCCTTGTCTGACAGGATGGTAAGTTGGTGGTTGAAGTTATCCCTCTAGTGGTGTGGGGGCTGTGCTTTGGCAACGTGGGTGGGGTTATATCCTGCCTGTTTGGCCCTGTCCGGGGTATCATCGGATGGGGTCACAGTGTCTCCTGACCCCTCCTGTCTCAGCCTCCAGTATTTATGCTGCAGTAGTTTATGTGTCAGGGGGCTAGGGTCAGTCTGTTATATCTGGAGTATTTCTCCAGTGTCCTGTGTGAATTTAAGTATGCTCTCTCTAATTCTCTCTTTCTCTTTCTTTCTCTCTCTCCGGGGACCTGAGCCCTAGGACCATGCCTCAGGACTACCTGGCATGATGACTCCTTGCTGTCCCCAGTCCACCTGGCCGTGCTGCTGTTCCAGTTTCAACTGTGCTGCCTGCGGCTATGGAACCCTGACCTGACGTGCTACCTGTCCCAGACCTGCTGTTTTCAACTCTCTAGAGACAGCAGGAGCAGTAGAGATACTCTCAATGATCGGCTATGAAAAGCCAACTGACATTTACTCCTGAGGTGCTGACCTGTTGCACCCTCGACAACTACTGTGATTATTATTATTTGACCATGCTGGTCATTTATGAACATTTGAACATCTTGGCAATGTTCTGTTATAATCTCCACCTGGCACAGCCAGAAGAGGACTGGCTACCCCTCATAGCCTGGTTCCTCTCTAGGTTTCTTTCTAGGTTTTGGCCTTTCTAGGGAGTTTTGCCTTGCTACCGTGCTTCTACACCTGCATTGCTTGCTGTTTGGGGTTTTAGGCTGGGTTTCTGTACAGCACTTTGAAATATCAGCTGATGTAAGAAGGGCTATATAAATAAATGTGATTTGATTTGACCCCAGCCACTCGAGTCATGCCCTGTTCCCCGCTTCCATCACTCAGACTCGATCAGTACAGGAGCGACATGGAGAAAACTGGAAGACTGGCCAATAGTTTCTGAATAGCAGCCTGATGGTCTCCTGATTCCTGCTTACAAACAAAAATTAAAGCAGGAGGTACCAGTGACTAGATCAATAAAAAAAAGTGGTCAGATGAAACAGATGCTAAGCTACAGGACTGTTTTCCTAGCACAGACTGGAATATGACTGGATTCCTCCGATGGCATTGAGGAGTGCACCACATCAGTCATTGGCTTCATCAATAAGTGCATCGATGAGGTCGTCCCCACAGTGACCGTACGTACATACCCCACCTAGAAGCCATGGATTACAGGCAGCATCCACACTGAGCTAAAGGCTAGAGCTGCCACTTTCAAGGAGCGGGACTCTAACCTTTGAAGAAATCCCGCTATGCCCTCCGACGAACGATCAAACAGGCAAGGGTCAATACAGGACTAAGATCAAATCGTACTACCCCGGCTCTGACGCTCATCGGATGTGGCAGGGCTTGCAAACCATTATAGACTACAAGGGGAAGCACAGCCAAGAGCTGCCCAGTGACACAAGCCTACCAGACGTGATAAACTACTTCTATGCTCGCTTCGAGGCAAATAACACTGAAACATGCATGAGAGCACCAGCTGTTCCATAAGACTGTGTGATCACACTCTCCGCAGCCGATGTGAGTAAGACCTTCAAACAGGTCAACATTCACAAGGCCGCAGGGCCAGATGGATTACCAGGACGTTTACTGCGAGCATGCTCTGACCAACTGGCAAGTGTCTTCACTGACATTTTCAACCTCTCCCTGTCCAAGTCTGCAAGACCAACATGTTTTAAGCAAATCACCATAGTCCCTGTGCCCAAGAACACTAAGGTAACCTGCCTAAACGACTACCGACCCGTAGCACTCACGTCTGTAGCCATGAAGTGCCTTCAAAGGCTGGTCATGGCTCACAACAACACCATCATCCCAGAAAACCTAGACCCACTCCAATTTGCATACCGCCCCAACAGATCCACAGATGATGCAATCCCCATTGCACTCCACACTGCCCTCTCCCACCTGGACAAAATGAACACCTATGTGCGAATGCTATTCATTGACTACAGCTCAGCGTTCAACACCATAGTGCCCTCAAAGCTCATCAATAAGCTAAGGACCCTGGGACTAAACACCTCCCTCTGCAACTGGATCCTGGACTTCCTTCCCAGGTGGTAAGGGTAGGTAACAACACATCCGCCACGCTAATCCTCAACACAGCGGCCGCTCAGGGGTGCGTGCTCAGTCCCCTCCTGTACTCCCTGTTCACTCATGACTGCACGGCCAGGCACGACTCCAACACCATAATTAAGTTTGCAGTTGACACAACAGTGACAACAGTCACCGATAATGACAAGACAGCATATAGGGAGGCGGTCAGAGACCTGGTAGTGTGGTGCAAGGACAACAACCGCTCCCTCAACGTGATCAAGACAAAGGAGATGATTGTGGACTACAGGAAAAGGAGGACCGAGCACGCCCCCATTCTCATTGACCGGGCTGTAGTGGAGCAGGTTGAGAGCTTCAAGTTCCTTGGTGTCCACATCACCAACAACAGTTGTGAAGAGGGCACGACAAAACCTATTCCCCCTCAGGAGACTGAAAAGATTTGGCATTGGTCCTCAGATCCTCAAAAGGTTATACAGCTGCACCATCAATAGCATCCTGACTGGTTGCATCACTGCCTGGTATGGCAACTGCTCGGCCTCTGGCCGCAAGGCACTACAGAGGGTAGTGCGACAGCCCAGTACATCACCGGGGCCAAGCTTCCTGCCATCCAGGACCTCTATACCAGGTGGTGTCAGAGGAAGGCCCTAAAAATTGTCAAAGACTCCAGCCACCCTAGTCATAGACTGTACTCTCTGCTACCGCACAGCAAGCGGTACCGGAGCGCCAAGTCTAGGTCCAGGAGGCTTCTAAACAACTTCTACCCCCAAGCCGTAAGACTCCTGAACATCTAGTCAAATGGCTACCCAGACTATTTGCAGTGCCCTCCCCCCTACACACCTTACACCCTCTTTACACCACTGCCACTCTCTGTTGTCATCTATGCATAGTCACCTTAATAACTCTAGCTACAGTTGAAGTCGGAGGTTTACATACACCTTAGCCAAACACATTTCAACTCAGTTTTTCACATTTATTCCTAGTAACATTTCCCTGTCTTAGGTCAGTTAGGATCACCACTTTATTTTAAGAATTTGAAATGTCAGAATAATAGTAGAGAGAATGATTTATTTCAGCTTTTATTTCTTTCATCACATTCCCAGTGGGTCAGAAGTTTACATACACTCAGTTAGTATTTGGTAGCATTGCCTTTAAATTGTTTAACTTGGGTCAAACGGTTCGGGTAGCCTTCCACAAGCTTCCCACAATGAGTTGGGTGAATTTTGGCCCATTCCTGCTGACAGAGCTGGTGTAGCTGAATCACGTTTGTAGGCCTCCTTGCTCGCACACACTTTTCAGTTCTGCCCACAAATGTTCTATGTGATTGAGGTCAGGGCTTTGTGATGGCCACTCCAATACCTTGTCTTTGTGATCCTTATAAAGCCATTTTGCCACAACTTTGGAAGTATGCTTAGGGCATTGTCCATTTGAAGACCCATTTGCGACCAAGCTTTAACTTCCTGACTGATGACTTGAGATGTTGCTTCAATAAATCCACATAATTCCCCTTCCTCATGATGACATCTATTTTGTGAAGCGTACCAGTCCCTCTTCCAGCAAAGCACCCCCACAACATGATGCTGCCACCCCCGTGCTTCACGGTTGGGATGGTGTTCTTCGGCTTGCAAGCCTTTCCTTTTTTCCTCCAAACAAAACGATGGTCTTATGGCCAAACAGTTCTATTTTTGTTTCATCAGACCAGAGGACATTTTTCCAAAAAGTATCTTTGTCCCCATGTGCAGTTGCAAACTGTAGTCTGCCTTTTTATGGGTTATGTTATATATATATATATATATATATATATATATATATATATATATATATTTGGTTTTTTTTTTGTAATTTTTTTTATTTTTTTTCGGGTTATGTCGATATACAGCTGAAGTCGGAAGTTTACATACACTTAGGTTGGAGTCATTAAAACTCATTTTTCAACCACTCCACAAATGTCTTGTTAACAAACTATAGTTTTGCAAAATCGGTTAGAACATCTGCTTTGTGCATGACAATTTTTCCAACAATTGTTGACTGTCAGATTATTTCACTTATAATTCACTGTATTACAATTCTAGTGGGTCAGAAGTTTAAATACACTAAGTTGACTGTGCCTTTAAACAGCTTGGAAAATTCCAGAAAATGATGCCATGGCTTTAGAAGCTTCTGATAGGCTAATTGACATCATTTGAGTCAATTGGAGGTGTACCTATGGACGTATGTCACGACTTCAGCCGAAGTCGGCCCCTCTCCTTGTTCGGGCGGCGTTCGGCCATCGTCGGTCCACTTTTCATTTTCCATTTGTTTTGTCTTTGTCTTACACACCTGGTTTCAATTCCGAAATGACTTGTTCTTTATTTAACCCTCTGTTCCCCCATGTTTGTTTGTGAGTAATTGTTCATTGTATGTCGGTCCGTTATTGTGGGCTCTCTGTATTTCTTTGTATTTATGTATTTTGAGTAAAATACGTTGATTACTCATAGATATGTCCCGCGCTTGACTCTCTACACCAGCTACACATAGGACCATTACAGAATTACTCACCTGAAATGGAGTCAGCAGGAGCAGACGGCCCCCCTTTCTCGGTCGAAGAGCACGTCCAGCAGCACATGACCTTGTTACAACGTATGGGCACCGCCATGGATCGCGTGTTGCAGACGATGGATAGATGGGAGAGAGAAGGAGGTTTTCCAACATCCCCACCAGCCCACTACAGCAGGCTCCACGGTCCACCCCTCCTTCACACGGTCCCAGCGGGATTCGGCTCGCACTCCCGAGGGAGAATGATGGGACGGCTGTCGGATACCAGGGGTTCCTACTCCAGCTGGAGCTCTACCTGGCGACCGTCCACCCGGCTCCTTCGGGACGTGAGAGCGTGTCCGCCCTGGTCTCCTCCCTCTAAGGCAAAACCCTGGAATGGGCCAACGCCTTATGGAGTGAGGGAGACGCGGCGTTGGACGATTACGCAGAGTTCACCCGCCGCTTTCGGGCAGTGTTCGACCACCCGCCTGAGGGTCGAGCGGCGGGTGAACGTCTGTTCCACCTGAGGCAGGGGACGAGGAGCGTGCAGGATTTCGCTTTGGACTTTCGGACCCTGGCCGCCAGTGCGGGATGGAACGACAGGGCCCTGATTGATCACTACCGGTGCAGTCTGCGCGAGGATGTCCGTTGGGAGTTGGCCTGCCGAGACACCACCCTCACGTTGGACCAGCTGGTGGACCTGTCCATCCGGCTGGACAACCTGCTGGCCACCCACGGACGTCCGGATCGGGGCCCGTCAGTTCCATCCCCCAGCACCTCCGATCAGACGCCCATGGAGCTGGGAGGTGCTGCACTTAGGGCACCCGGAGGAGGGGTCATTCCCTGCACCATCTGTGGCCGCAGAGGGCACACTGCTGGTCGGTGCAGGGGGGGTTCCTCAGGGAATCGAGGCAGCAGGCAGGGCACTATCGTGTCACCCCAGGTGAGTCGGCACCAGGCTCACCTAGAGCCCCCTGTTGCTCACATGTATGTGTTTATTAAATGTCCTGAGTTTTCCCCGCATTCCCAGCAGAAGCGCTCGTAGATTCAGGCGCAGCTGGGAATTTTATTGACCGTTCATTTGCCCATAGTTTAGGGATCCCCCTTGTTCCTGTGGATATGCCCTCCCTTGTGCACACCCGAGATAGTCAAACATTAGGGTCAGGGCTGATTAGGGAGGCCACCGCTCCACTAAACATGGTTACACGGGAGGGTCACAAGGAGAGAATCAGTCTCTTCCTTACTGATTCTCCTGCATTTCCAGTGGTGCTGGGCCTACCCTGGTTGGCCTGTCATGACCCCACTATTTCGTGGCAACAGAGGGCTCTCAAGGGGTGGTCACGAGAGTGCTTGGGGAGGTGTGTAGGAGTTTCCATCGGTGCGACTACGGTGGAAAGTCCAGACCAGGTCTCCACCGTGCGCATACCCTCAGAATATGCCGATTTGGCTCTCACTTTCTGTAAGAAGAGGGGGACTAAATTACCACCCCATCGACTGGGGGATTGTGTGATAAATCTCCTGGTAGACGCAGCACTTTCCAGGAGTCACGTGTATCTTCTGTCACAGGAGTATCCCTTGGGCAGGGATACATTCGGCCCTCCACTTCACCTGCCTCCTCGAGTTTCTTTTTTGTAAAGAAGAAGGATGGGGGTCCGCGCCCGTGTATTGACTATCGAGGTATCAATCAGATCACTGTAAGGTACAGCTACCCGCTGCCTCTTATCGCCAGTCCAATCGATTCAATGCACGGGGCGCGCTTCTTCACAAATTTGGATCTCAGGAGCGCTTACAACCTGGTGCGTATCCGGGAGGGGGACGACTGGTAGACGGCATTTAGTACCACCTCAGGGCACTATGAATACCTCGTCATGCCATACGGGTTGATGAATGCTCCAACAGTCTTCCAGGCCTTTGTTGACGAGATTTTCCGGGACCTGCACGGGCAGGGTGTAGTGGTGTATATCGACGGAATTCTGATATACTCCGCTACACGCGCCGAGCATGTGTCCCTGGTGCGCAGGGTGCTTGGTAGACTGTTAGAGCATGACCTGTACGTCAAGGCTGAGAAATGTCTGTTCTTCAAACAGTCCGTCTCCTTCCTAGGGTACCACATTTCCACTTCAGGGTTGGAGATGGAGAGTGACCGCGTTTCAGCCAAGCGTAATTGGCTGACTCCCACCACGGTAAAGGAAGTGCAGAGGTTTCTAGGGTTTGCCAACTACTACCGGAGGTTTATCCAGGGTTTTGGTCAGGTAGCAGCTCCCATTACCTCACTGCTGAAGGGGGGACCGGTGCGGCTGCAGTGGTCGACTGAGGCGGACAGGGCTTTTGGTCACCTGAAGGCTCTGTTTACCTCATCTCCTGTGCTAGCTCATCCGGATCCCTCTTTGGCGTTCATAGTGGAGGTGGACGCGTCCGAGGCTGGGATAGGAGCCGTGCTCTCTCAGCTTTCGGGCACGTCACCAAAGCTCCGCCCCTGTGCTTTCTTTTCGAAGAAACTCAGCCCGGCGGAGCGAAACTATGATGTGGGGGACAGGGAGCTGTTGGCTGTTGTCAAGGCTCTGAAGGCGTGGAAACATTGGCTTGAGGGGGCTAAGCACCCTTTTCTCATCTGGACTGACCACTGCAATCTGGAGTACATCCGGGCGGCGAGGAGACTGAACCCTCGACAGGCAAGGTGGGCCATGTTCTTTACCCGTTTTGTTTTCACTCTGTCCTACAGACCAGGTTCCCAGAATGCTAAGGCAGACGCACTGTCCAGGATGTATGACACAGAGGAGCGGTCCATGGATCACACTCCCATACTTCCGGCCTCTTGCCTGGTGGCACCGGGGGTGTGGGAGCTGGACGCGGACATCGAGCGGGCATTACGCACAGAGCCCACTCCCCCCAGTGTCCAGCTGGGCACATGTACGTTCCGTCTGCTGTCCGCGACCGTTTGACCTATTGGGCCCACACGTCACCCTCCTCTGATCACCCTGGCATCGGTCGGACGGTGCGTTGCCTTAGTGGGAAGTACTGGTGGTCCACCTTGGCCAAGGACGTGAGGGTTTATGTTTCCTCCTGCTCGGTGTGCACCCAGTGCAAGGCTCACAGGCACCTGCCCAGAGGGAACTTACAACCCCTACCTGTTCTACAATGGCTGTGGTCTCACCTTTCGGTGGACTTCCTGACGGATCTTCCTCCCTCACACGGAAAACCATGATCCTGGTTGTTGTGGATCGGTTTTCTAAGTCCTGCCGTCTCCTCCCTTTGCCCGGTCTCCCTACAGCCCTACAGACTGCGGAGGCCCTGTTCACTCACGTCTTCCGGCATTACGGGGTGCCTGAGGACATCTCTGTTCTGGGTCCCCAGTTCACGTCCAGGGTCTGGAGAGCATTCATGGAGCGTCTGGGGGTCTCGGTCAGCCTCACCTCAGGTTTTCACCCCGAGACTAACGGGCAGGTGGAGAGAGTAAACCAGGATGTGAGTAGGTTTCTGCCGTCATATTGCAAGGACCGGCCGGGGGAATGGGCGGCGTTCATCCCCTGGGCAGAGATGGCCCAAAACTCACTCTGCCACTCCTTCACTAACCTCTCTCCCTTCCAGTGCGTACTTGTGTATCAGCCGGTTCTGGCATCTTGGCATCAGAGCCAGATCGAAGCTCCTGCGGTGGACGAATGGTTTATGCACTCGGAGGAGACCTGGGACGCCACTCATGTGCACCTGCAACGGGCCGTGAGGCGGCAGAAGGCGAGCGCCAACCGTCACCGCAGTGAGGCCACGGTGTTCACACCAGGGGACCGGGTCTGGCTCTCGACCCGAAACCTGCCCCTCCGCTTGCCCTGCCGGAAGCTGGGTCCAAGGTTTGTGGGGCCATTCAAAGTCCTGAGGAGACTTAACGAGGTATGCTACAGGTTACAGCTTCCCCCAGATTGTCGTATTAATCCCTCGTTCCATGTGTTTCTCCTCAGGCCAGTGGTGGCTGGTCCACTCCAGGAGTCTGAGGTGCGAGAGGGTCCTCTGCCCCCTCTGGACATCGAGGGGGCACCGGCGTATGCTGTTCGAGCCATCCTGGACTCGAGGCATCGGGCGAGGGGCCTTCAGTACCTCGTGGAGTGGGAGGGGTACGGTCTGGAGGAGAGATGCTGGGTGCCGGTGGAGGACCCTTCGTTGCTGCGGGAGTTCCATACGGATCCATACGGATCGCTCTGCGCCTCGTCCTCCGGGTCATCCCCAAGGTCGGTGTCGGCGCACTGCTGGAGCCGTGTGTCAAGGGGGGGGTACTGTCACGACTTCTGCCGAAGTCGGTCCCTCTCCTTGTTCGGACGGCATTCGGCGGTTGACCTCACCGGCCTTCTAGCCATCGCCGATCCACTTTTCATTTTCCATTTCTTTTGTCTTTGTCTTACACACCTGGTTTCAATTCCCCAATTGTACTATTGTTTGTACAGATGAATGTGGTACCTTCAGTAGTTTGGAAATTGCTCCCAAGGATGAACCAGACTTGTGGAGGTCTACAATTGTTTTTCTGAGGTCTTGGCTGATTTCTTTTGATTTTCCCATGATGTCAAGCAAAGAGGCACTGAGTTTGACGGTAGGCCTTGAAATACATCCACAGGTACACCTCCAATTGACTCAAATGATGTCAATTAGCCTATCAGAAGTTTCTAAAGACATGAAATCATTTTCTGGAATTTTCCAAGCTGTAAAGGCACAGTCAACTTAGTCTAGTCTTCTGACCCACTGGAATTATGATACAGTGAATTATAAGTAAAATAATCTGTCTGTAAACAATTGCTGGGAAAATGACTTGAGTCATGCACAAAGTAGATGTCCTAACCTACTTGCCAAAACTATAGTTTGTTAACCTGTTGAGGACCCCTTCGAGATAGGATCCCGTTAACGGGATCATTTGACAAAATAGCATGGCGCGAAATTCAAAACAACAAAAATCTAATAATTTCAATTTCTCAAACATACGACTATTTTACACCATTTTAAAGATACACTTCTCGTTAATGCAACCACATTGTCCGATTTCAAAAAGGCTTTACAGCGAAAGCAAAACATTACATTATGTTAGGACACCACCTAAACAAGAAAAGCCACACAGCCATTTTCCTAGCAAGGAGAGCACTAACCTTTGACGATCTTCATCAGATGACACTCATAGGACATCATGTTACACAATACATGTATGTTTTGTTCGATCAAGTTCATATTTATATCCAAAAACAGCATTTTACATTGGCGCGTGATGTTCAGAAAATGTTTAGCCTCCAAAACTTCTGGTGAATGAGCACAATGAGCACACATATTACAGAAATACTCATCATAAACGTTGACAAATTATATAACAATTATTTAAAGAATTATAGATATACTACTTTTTAATGCAACCGCTGTGTCAGATTTCAAAATAACTTTACGGAGAAAGCACATTGTTCAATATTCTGAGTACATAGCTCAACCATCAATGCAAGCTATACAGTTAGCCACGAAGTCACAGCATCAACAAAACTCTACAATAGTGTTATAAATCGTTTCTTACCTTTGCTGATCTTCGGCGGAATGCACTCGCAGGATTCCCACTTCCACAAGAAATGTTAATTTGTTCGATAAAGTCCATCATTTATGTTCAAATACCTCAGTTTTGTTGGCGCGTCCAGAACACTATTCCAAAGGCAAGAGGCGGGGGCGCAAATAAATAGACGAAAAGCTCAAAAGTTCCATTACCATTTGTAGAAACATGTCAAACGATGTTTACAATCAATCTTTAGGGTATTTTTAACGGAAAAAATCCGATCATTTTCCAACCGGACAATAGCGTATTCATTCCAGAAGAAAAAGAAGGAACGGTGCGCTCGTGGGCTTGCGCATCACCAAGTCCCTTGTCCTCAGACAGGCCACTGATTGACTATTTTCTGCCCAGTAACAGGAGAAGGATGACAAAACTTTCTGAAGGCTGTTGACAGCCAATGGAAGCCTTAGGAAGTGCAACGTGACCCCTTAGACACTGTAGTTTTGATAGAGATTCAAAAGAAGAACTACAATTCTCAGATTTCCCACTTCCTGGTTGGATTTTTCTCTGGTTTTTGCCTGCCATATGAGTTCTGTTATACTCACAGACAGCATTCAAACAGTTTTTGAAACTTCAGAGTGTTTTCTATCCAAATCTACTAATAATATGCATATCCTACCTTCTGAGTCTGAGTAGGAGGCAGTTTAATTTGGGCACGTTTTTCATCCGAATGGGAAAATACTGCCCCCTATCACTAAGAGGTTTTAACAAGACATTTGTGGAGTGGTTGGTTGATCCAACCTAAGTGTCTGTAAACTTCCGACTTCAGCTGTACATGTACATACTACCTCAAATAACCGGTACCCCCTCACATTGACTCTGTATCGTTACTCCCCTGTATATAGTCTCACTGTTGTTATTTCACTGCTGCTCTTTAATTACATGTTACTTATATCTCTTATTCTTATCTGTATTTTTTGAAACTGCATTGTTGGTTAGGGGCTCGTAAGTAAGCATTTCAGTGTAAGGTCTACACCTGTTGTATTCGGCGGATGTGACTAATGAAATTTGATTTCATTTCATTAGTTAGCTACCCCCCTCCCCCGTGCTACTCCCCCTATGGCCATTCCCCCACACCCCCTCAACAGTCTGTACTCTGCCTCTACCCCAATGGACATGTACTTATTCATCACTGCCACAGTTGTTATTATGTATATAGTGCTATTTCTATTGTTGTTCTTTTTATGACCATTTTCCTAATTTTATTTCACTTAGTCCTGCATGCTGGAGCTCGGAGCCTAAGATTTTCACTGTATCCTGCAATCAAACCTGCAACCCTTTACATGTGACTGTTAAACACTCAGAATCTGGATATCCTCACCCAGAGGTGTCATGGTAAATAGATATGTTGCCTCTTCCTGGTGTTTTTGTATAAGGGATGGTTTGGAGGATTCATCCAAGAATTCCAAGCTTGAGTTCATTTTCATACACCCAAACACGCATACAAACACATTCACATGCGCACCTACAGATATATGAGCCAGTTTGCTACAGCAGGAAAATCATCCTGTAGCAACAGGACATTTAAATTATCATGTGAATTTTTGTAGGGGGTTGATACATTGTTCACTAGGGCAAATCAAGTCTGAATTTTCTAAGTGGAAATTAAACTCAATAAGCTTTTTTTAAAATCAAATATACTACAAGTTTGAATTTCCTGCTGCGTAGGAAAATCCTCATCACCAAAAGAGTGATCAAATTAAGATCCTACATCTGTAGGTACACATACAAAACACACATACACCCACACATGGATATTTCACATGCACGTATGCAAGCAGTACATACACTGACAAAACGCGCACGAAGATACACACCCTCATCCGCACACATACACACACACACACACACACACACACACACACACACACACACACACACACACACACACACACACACACACACACACACACACACACACACACAGACAGCTGTTGCTCTTTAATTCCCCTCCATTTCTCTGAGGACTCCTCTGTTAGTCTCTGCCCACTTGTAACAGCAGCATACTGCTGGTCGTCATGGAAACCACTGTACGCTGTTTTTGTTTGCTTTAAATTTGTTGTGGCCGCTGCCAGTGACATAGGACAGAATTGTAATATGTTCATGCTATGAAAATGTAAAGGGATTGTTCATTTATCTTTTCTCAGGACAGCAAAAACATGTTGCCATGACAACCGTAGTGTGAAATAGATATACAGTATGTGCCTCTGTTGTAACTGTAATTGTAACTGTAATATCATTGGTTGTATCAACACAGAATATGGCTGATAATATCACTTGGTGGAGTAGTCAGTTATGATTTTTCTGCTCTGGACGTCTCTCGCTCTGTATTTCTCCCTCTGTCATCAGAAAGCACACAGCAACTAAGCTGGAAATATCCTATTTCTTTGCTGTCAACCAAATTTCTTCTTGAGCCATGTTTCAGCTGGCTTTGGGGAGTGTAACAAGGCTGAGACTGTAAAAGCAAGGCTGATGGTTTGGAACATATTCTCTGACTAGGATGCAGAAAATACCAAAGACCAAAACACTCCCTCTTCCTCCTATCCATCCCCAACCTCTTCAGTGTGTGTGTGTGTGTGTGTGTGTGTGTGTGTGTGTGTGTGTGTGTGTGTGTGTGTGTGTGTGTGTGTGTGTGTGTGTGTGTGTGTGTGTGTGTGTGTGTGTATCACAGATATCACAGCTGGCCGACAACGGGTGGGCGAATCCCCGGTGTTGGCCGGAGCACTGACCTGTCAGCATGAACTCTCTCATTCTCTCTCCCTCTCTCATTCTCTCTCCCTCTCCCTTCCTCCCCCTCTCTACGGAACACATGACCTCACATTTTGAGGTTGACTCAGGGATGCCAGTCAGCATGTCAGTGTGTTTTCCTCCTGCCTTCATCTCCATGACAACAGTGAGTGACTGAGTGATCCACTTCACAGAGCCAGGGATGCAGTACTTACAGAAAATACACAGGTGGAATTGATACACAGAACTGAATAATTACAACATGTCATCTTGTTTTGGCTGCACTGTGACATCTAAGGGAAGACTGCAAAAATGCCATGACAAATGAAAGGTCATTGAATCATATGTAATGGGAAAGCTACAATATAAAGTCTGTTGCTCATTGATGGAGAACTACGTGATTTGTCATGAAATGATGGTTAGATTCCTGTTCCATTTTGAATGGAAGCTGGTGTACAGTGTTTGCTAAGAACCCTTCTTCTCCATTTTCACATTGAAGGTTCCACTTTTGGTACAGTGTCAGGTGACAGAGAGGGGGGAGGGGAGGGGAGGTCCGGCTATGGTCATCAGAGCAGAACACACCTTAAGGTTGGGACCCTGTTTTAATATACGATCCAATGCTAGTGCTCCTCAGCCTTTTAGTGAAGTTACACCTAGCTTTGAGACAGAATATAAAATGTCAACACTTCCTGACTGTGGAGGAAAGTCATTCATCATAATCGAGTCAAAAGAGTAAATAGCCCTTACTGTTCTCCATCTTCAGCACTTAGCTACATTTACAAGTAACTGGCAAAATAAAGGAAACACCAACAACGTGTCTTAATAGGGAATTGGGCCACCACGAGCCACCAGAACAGCTTCAATACACCTTGGCTTAGATTCTACAAGTGTCTGTAACTCTATTGGAGGGATGTGACACCCTTCTTCCACGAGAAATTCCATCATTTGGTGTTTTGTTGATGGTGCCTCTCCAGAATTACCACACAATATGTGTTCAATTGGGTTGACATCTGGTGACTGACACACACACACACACACACACACACACACACACACACACACACACACACACACACACACACAACCTATGCTCCTTTGAGACCCCTCTTTCAAAGTCACTGAGATCTCTTCTTCTAGCCATAGTAGCCAAAATAATGGGCAACTGGGCATTTTATACATTAACTCAGGAACCACACCTGTGTGGAAGCATTTGCTTTCAATATATGTTGTATCCCTCATTTACTTAAGTATTTCCTTTATTTTGGCAGTTAACTGTATTTTCCACAGTCATATTCCATGGTCCAATGTCAACAGGGATATGCAGAGACCATGGTCCTACAGTAAGAGAATATGTCATAGTGTTGGACATGTTACTACCAGTGGAGGCTGGTGGGAGGATCTATAGGAGGACGGGCTCATTGTTATGGCTGGATGGAATTAATGGAATGGTATCAAACACATCAAACATATAGAAACCACATCTTTGACTCTGTTCCATTTATTCCATTCCAGCCATTACAATGAGCCCATCCTCCTGTAGCTCCTCCAATCAGCCTCCGCTGGTTACTACATGCTGAGCTTTCTGCTTTGGTGCTTTATTGGCAGGTCAAACCTGTGTGTGAAAAAATACGGATTGGAAAGGTCTGGGAGTCAAAGTGCCGGAAGTCTAGTGCTGGACTAAAAAGTGGTATGAATAGAAAACATCCATTGAGGATGGCCTTTAGTCTAGGACTAGGCTTATTCTATTTCAGGGAAATTTCTGTTTCCTGACGTCACAGTTTCACATCATATTTTCCATGTTATTTCAGGTCACTGCAGTGTTCCACCACTTCTTCCTCATGTCGTATTGTCTCCAGGAAGATCCTATTTCCTTTGTGGGATGTCCTTTCCATGATGATGTAATGGTTTGATGTTAGCTTTATATTGGGTAGATCAGATATTCAACAACTGAAATATACATTCACAGTATTAGGTTCATAGGGTCTGGAGGCCAGGAAAATCTCTGCACCCTATCATCGTGAAATCTGCTTCACTGTATATATGCAGTTGCTAAACCAAAAGGATACATACAAAAATGTGCATATAAAAAAGTATGTTATGGATAAAGCATGAGAAGCTTTTACGGTTTACCTTCATCAAGTCTGTATGATTTAGGAACCGATCAGTCTTCAGTTACATGACAAAAGCAGGCGTAGGCTGGTCAGTGTTGCATTGCTATGGTAACAAGAACACTGTTTCTTGCCATCACAGGCAAAGAGAGGGTGATAGAGAGAGTGGGAGATTGAGAGAACAGAGATAGAGAGAGAGGGGGGAGGAGATAAACAGAAAGAGAGGGAGGTGAGGAAAAGACAGAAAGATGAGAGATGGCGATGGAGAGACAGGGAGGGAGGGAGGGAGGGAGGGAGGGAGGGAGGGAGGGAGGGAGGGAGGGGGGAGGGAGGGAGGGAGGGAGGGAGGGAGGGAGGGGGAGGGTGATGAGAAAGTTGTGGGACACCCCCACATACTGTATAGCTCTACAGAGGAAGTGTGTCAGAACCACAATGGGGTAGATGGCAACACTTCATTTGTAGTGGGCCTTGTTACTTTCAAATAGCTCCCCCTTACATAACACTCCCAGCTCTTCCTATGGGCTATCGCAGACAAATGTCAGTGGGTGGGTAGACTGAACACAGAGATGTGTGGGTTAATAGAGAAGTGTTGGGTGGGTAGACTGAACACAGAGATGTGTGGGTTAATAAAGAAGTGTTGTGTGGGTGTCAGTGTAGCAGATGGGGATCTGTGAAACTCCCTCCTCAGCCTGAAGTGTCACCGCTTGCCCCATTGAAGAAGGCCTTTTTCAATAGAGCAACGGGTACTCTTCAACACGATAGTACCAACAAGCTCATCACTAAGCTCAGAGCCCTGGGTCTGAACCCCTCCCGGTGCAACTGGGTCCTGGACTTCCTGACGGGACAACCCCAAGTGGTGAAGGTAGGCAACAACACATCCGCAACGCTGATCCTCAACATGAGGGCCCCACAAGGATGCATTAGGGAAAGGGAAAGGGGGATACCTAGTCAGTTGTACAACTAAATGCCTTCAACTGAAATGTGTCTTCCTGCTGAGCCCCCTCATGTACTCCCTGTTCACCCATGACTGCATGGCCTTGCACGTCTCCAACTCAATCATCAAGTTTGACAACACAACAGTGGTAGGCCTGATTACCAACGATGACGAGACAGCCTACAGGGAGGAGGTAAGAGCCCTAGCGGAGTGATTCCAGGAAAATAACCTCAAAGTCAACAAAACCAAGGAGCTGATCATGGACTACAGGAGACAGCAGAGAGAGCATGCCCCCATCCACAAAGACAGGGCCGCAGTGGAGAGGGTCAAAAGCTTCAAGTTCCTCACTGAAGACCTGAAATGGTCCCTTCACAGTCTGGTGAAAAAGGCGCAACAGTGCCTCTTCAACCTCAGGAGGCTGAAGAAATTTGGCTTGGCCCCTAAGACCCTCATGAACTTCTACAGATGCACCATTGAGAGCATCCTGTCGGGCTGGTACGGCAATTACACCGTCCACAATCGCATGGCTCTCTAGAGGGTGGTGTGGTCAGCCCAACACTGCCTGCCCTCCATCACTTGGTGTCACAGGAAGGTCAAGAAGATCATCAAGGACCTCAGCCACTCGAGCCACGGCCTGTTCAACCCACTACAATCTAGAAGGAGGAGACAGTACAGGTGCATCAAAGCTGGGACTGAGAGACTGAAAAACATCTATCTCCAGGCCATTAGTGTCAGTAAATGCTAGGACTGGTGGTAGGAGTCAGGTGCAGAGAGCAGAGGTAAGGAAGTAATGTGTTTATTCCGTAACACAACAAAAACGGTCGACGCCAACACAACCGGCGTGAAATGCGAAGTGCCCAAAACAACAGGTACACAGCACGCACATAAAACAACACTAGTCGATCGCCAGCACATCCAATAACAAAACACACTCTGATGCAAATAATCCCGCACAAACCTGGGCGGGCTAAACAGGCTTAAATAACCATAAATCAAGAGAACCAAATGGGGAACAGGTGCAAACAATAAGACCTACCAAACGAAAAGGAAAAAGGGATCAGCGGTGGCTAGTAGGCCGGCGACGACGACCGCCGAGCGCCGCCCGAGCAGGCAGGGGAGCCACCTTCGGTGGAATTCGTGACAATTAGACTGTTAAACATTCACCTCTAGCCAGCCTCCGCCCAGTACCCTGCCCTGAACCTTAGTCACTGTTACTAGTCGGCTACCACCTGGTACTCTACCCTGCACCTTAGAGACTGTTGCCCTATGTACATAGTCATGGAACATTGGTCACTTTAATAATGTTTACATACTGTTTACATATGTATATACTGTATTCTAGTCATGGCTCATCCTATTTAACTACTGCTGTACACATCTTTCTATTCATATATTGTCCATACTGTCTATACACACCATCATTATATACATGGATTATGTGCTCATTGTTTTGTATTTCTAGGTATCACTGCACTGTTGGAGCTAGAAACACAAGCATTTCACTGCACCTGTGATATCATCTTCAAATCTGTGTATGCGACCAATAAACTTGATTTGGGTAGAAAAGCTAAGCAGTTAGGCCTAGCTGTGTCTGCGAGACAGAAGTCCTGAGTTCGAGCCTCGGTATGAGCTGAATCAGGTGGAAACGGTACTCGCTAAGCAAGCAGTGGGACACCCTTTACATCAGGTGGTGGTGCAGTTTGTGATAACTCCATGTATCTATAATCAGAAAGGATGCTATAGTGTGTAAAGAAGAGACCACAGACGTAGAATCTGTTGAACAGACATCCTCATTGTATTTCTATGTAAGAGACTGCTATGTGGTCAAAGTCTTTGAACCCTATTAGGACATAGCAGTCTCTTAGATTGAAATAGAATAGGGGATGTCCGTTCAAAGCTTCCTCGCCTCATCTCCTTTCCTTCACGATCACTAACCTTAAAAGATGTGGTCAAGTTGAGACATAATATATACAGGCCTTTCAGCTATCAATGCTAATACAATTAGTCTCAGAACAACAGACCAGAAAGTGCTGCAGTAGCTACCAATTCTCAGACTAACACAGGCTAGCAGAGAGGGCACTGCTGGATGCTAAGTCTATCTGTGTGCTGATCTGTACCCACCAGGCATACAGCAATACCCAGAAAAGACAGTGATGACAGTCAGTTGGTGAGGCGGGCTGGGGGATGGGCCGCTGGGCCCGGGGATGGAACCTCATGATTGCCTTGTTCCTCCCACAAGGGGCTTTTTTTTGTTTTCCTTAGCCATCCCATGTTTCAAAAAAACCTCTCTCTCTATCTCTCTCTCTCTCTCTCTCTCTCTCTCTCTCTCTCTCTCTCTCTCTCTCTCTCTCTCTTTCTCACCCTCCCTCTCTCCAATTCCCTTTCAGTAAATAAAACATCTCCAACGACATCGCATTGCTACCCCGCTAACCAGCATCATTAGAAATCAACACACTGCCCTATTACAGTACGCGTTACTGTGCCTCTGCTTTGCTGTCTCCCAATCACCACCCCGACCCTCGCCTGCTAAACACAGTTAATGACTCATCCGTCCAATAATTAACCCCAGGCCCCAAACCATTTCATTTGTTCCAGGCAAATTACAATGCAGTGCCATGGCATATGTGCGCTTGCTTTGTGGCTAAGCTATCATGCAATGAGGTTAGCTCCACGGGCCGTGCTTGTATTCTAGTGAGATAAATGGCTAGCATGATTTATAAACCATGGACTAAATGTCACAGGGTGGAAATTAGTTGAGATTGTAATGTACGGGTTAGAACTACGGTATGCCTCTGTTGAGGAATCCATGCCTAACAATGGTGACCCTGGCTGTCTCAGGGGGAGTTGGGATATGCAATAAACAAATGTTCATTAATCACTGGTGTGTAACAGGACAAATATAAGCACCCCCCAAATTATTATTATTATTATTACTATTATACAATTGATTCCAGTTTGTATTTTCTGCCTCTATCTACATCCCTCTGCCTGATCATCCCAGAGCCAAAGACACTGTCACATTTCACCTCGTGACACACACACACACACACACACACACACACACACACACACACACACACACACACACACACACACAGAGAGAGAGACGAGCTCTGGTTCCATCTAGTACAGGTCATGACCTCCAGTATATGGTGACATCATCCCCTTCAGACAGCATCGGGACTCAGAGGCTTCATGTCCATAGGGGGAACAGGGGCACGTGCCCCCTCAGATTTGACCTGTACATTTTTTTAATAATAATAATAATAATAATAGTGAAAAAGAATACTATTTTTGTTTCATTTTTGGTTGTTGTTTCTCTGTAGTACTACTAGCCACCTAGCAAGTGTATGAAGTTGGCTCTAGCTAGCCCAGATTGGCTCCCAGTCTCCCTACCTCATTACATGATACCAAGAAGCCATTTCAGGGTTTCTCCTAGATACCCCAGCTACAAAGACAAAATTGCCTATATGTAAAAATTCATGAAAACAAAAAATGGCTTTTTGGTTTTAATTTAAGGTTAGGGTTAGTCATACGGTTAACAGTGTGGTTAAGGTTAGGGTTCATGTTAGGGTTAGGTTTAAGAAGATACATTTTAGAAATAGGTGGGATTTATGACTTTGTGTCTCTGGTAACTAGTGATGACCCCCATTTCAAGCTATCAATCAAGTTAGAGTAGGTAGCTTGTCTAATTATCTTAGCTGGCATGCCTGCTGGCAAGGTTGGTAGACTTTAGAAAAGAAAGCAATAATGAAATGTACTGCTGAATAAGACTCACATTCCTTTCAATCTTTTAACCAGATTTTAGCAGAGATGCAGAGAAGTATATTTAGTTTGTTAAAAAAAGAAATAACCACGGGTCAGGAGGATGCAGACAGCTCAAGATGTGTGCTTAGAAAAGCGGGGACTAGCCTAATTCCAGCTCCGTTTGTGCTGTCTTGCAACGTGACAATTACCATAGGAGTTTGCAAGACAGCACAAACAGATCTGGGACCAGGCTACAAGGGGACAGCCTGACCTGGCAAATACCCTTTGCTGGTAGCATATTTTGGGCAAGATTACTGCAGTTGTAGAGACCCCTGGGTGCGGTCTTAGACAGGCCTACATGGGGCTCCCGAGTGGCACAGCGGTCTAAGGCACATCTCAGTGCAAGAGGTGTCACTGCAGTCCCTGGTCTGAATCCAGGCTGCATCACATCCGGCCATGATTGGGAGTACCATAGGGCGGTGCACAATTGACTCAGTGTCGTCTGGGTTTGGATGGGGTAGGCTGTCATTGTAATTAAGAATTTGTTCTTAACTGACTTGCCGAGTTAAATAAACATTTAAAATACCACAGTGTGTGTGCAGCTGCCATGAGGGCATCCATACTTTTTCAGACTAGCATGCTTTTCAAGAATGCACTGTCATCATAGTGGAGATTACCCTACATGCCAATGTGGGTCTGTAGGTGTTGTATGACTTATGTATGTATGTTCCCCCCTGCCAGTATAATCAGACTGATAATGATAAGGTCCACACATACCCATTTAAATTCACTGCAGAGCTGCCACCATGGTGTGGACTGTGTGCCAGAAATCTCATAGCAGTAGACTGGTACATGAGTAAGTCCAGATGGAAAGTTACTAAAGCTATAGAGTAAACCACATGACACACAACGGGCCCCACCCTGTGGTTTGGTTTACCTGTGGTCATAGGCATCCTCATCAGTCATAGTTGTGGTCGGTAATGCTTTCTCAATGGCTAGGCGTGGCCCCTTCATGATTAGAGCCAGACTGAAGGAAGCTATGTGGGTGGAATTTCCTCACAAGGTTCTAGAAATGATTGACGTAGAAAATACCAATGGAGTTCATTCAAATCAAATCATATAGTACTGAGGAAAAAAGCATGAATACTGTAGTTACAACAGTAATGATTAAATACACAGAAGTATATCAGGGTATTAAAACATGCAACAACCAATTGCTGTGGTGACTCAGCTGAAGGGCGTGGCTCAGCAGCCAGCCAGTGCAGCACCAGGCACCACCCTGCATAAGCCAAGACATGTCCAGGGTGACTCCATGTTAGGGTAGATAGAAAAGCTAACTAAATCACTGTCTGTTGGTAACTTACGCCTACTTCATAGGAAGGGCTTTCTTTGCTCTCTCACAACTGTAAATCTAATGGATAGGTGATAGCCTACACTACACATTGGTTGGCTTGCCTCATGTCAACCACGGGAAAGATGCTATACTTGGTAGGAATCTGTGCTTCTTTCAAACCAATCCTGAGTGCTCCTGTATGTCAGTGAATCTGACAGATTATACAGCTGTGACATATTTATGCATTGACTTCATTTCCTCTATGGGAAATGTCCTTATGTTGTTCCCTCTGGGAGAAATCTGTTTCCCTCACAAGCCAAATGGTTTGTCACCTGAAGCTTGCATTACCTAGTTGGTGCTTCTTTTACTTGCCTGTTAAGTTACATTCCTGTCTTAAATGTTACGGCTTTACAGGTTGAAGCAGGAGTTGATCTGAAGCTCAGTGTGATCTCTTTGACAGCTGGCTGCCTCCACAGTATTTGGGTGTGTCGCTGCTGGATGACATTGGGATCCCAGAGAGAGAGAGAGAGAGAGAGAGAGAGAGAGAGAGAGAGAGAGAGAGATCTTGCATAAATCTAACCTCTCCCAATACAAGTCGCCTGTTTGAAAGTGTGTACCGGTCGAGGGGAAAGAGGCAGTGAGAGGAAAGAAACCATAGATAGACAGAGGGTGAGCAAGAGAGCCTCTCCAACCTACACACAGCAGTAATGCATGCAGGCAAACCTAGCAGCCTGTCCCTGGGTGGGAGGAATGGTGGGAAGAATGGACGCCTACTTGTTGTGTAACAGCGCTCTCCTCCTCCACACTCTGCAGAACACTGAGTTATTGCATGGTTTAATCCCATCCTTAGTTTTCCCAGCGTTACTCTCAGACCTTCTCTTCTAAGCAGCCTCTTTCCTACAGGAAGATATTCCATTTTTATCCCTCTGCATTATCTAGCCCATTTGATACCTCTGCACAAACATTGCACTGATGTGATTTAGATGGCTTAGTTGGTTGGAGTTCCAGGGTTTGATTCTCACGTGTATTTTCTTATATATTTTTTTAAACCTTTATTTAACTAGGCAAGTCAGTTAAGAACAAAATCTTATTTACAATGACGGCCTACCCCGGCCAAACCCGGACGATGCTGGGCCAATTGTGCGTCGCCCTATGGTACTCCCAATCATGGCCGGATGTGATAAAGCCTGGATACGAACCAGGGACTTTAGTGACGCCTCTTGCACTGAGATGCAATGCCTTAGACCGCTGCACCACTTATCAGTCACATTCATCTGCTTTCGTTCTTGCAATATCTGTATGCCAATAACAAATCCTATAATTCTCACAAAAACTGTCCCTGCAGCATTGGTGGTCATATTCTCTAAACTCAGTCCCAACCTCTGACGCACTGCATGCCACTCTCAATCAACACAGGACAACAAACACGCAAGCCTCATTGATTTGCGGCATTGGCTTGGCCGGTTTGGCACCTGCACCTCCCCAGCTCCGCTATTGACCACTGTGTAGTCCAATCACTTGGCATTGAGTCAGCCTGACCATACAATGACCTTCGACTACAATAGCAGGCCTGTGACGGATTGGAGATGTGGTTCCATGTAGCCTGGAGGTTTATGTTGGTGCGTAGCCTGTACTGGTCATATGCTCTGGCTGGTCAAACACACCACGGCTAGGCTAGCGCTCATCAGCAATGGAGTGGAATGTATGAATACATATATTCTGTTGATGCCCAGAAACATATTACTGCATGAGCACACAAGCATGCAGTACACAGGCATCATCATGGAAGCTGAGACCTGACTGTGTGGTGTTATGGGTATTGTGTTGATTGGAAGTTGTATAGTATGTAGTATATTTACATATATGTATATGACATATGTATTACATACATACTATACAACATCCATGTATGTGCTGTGTATGTTTGCAAGTTCCCGATGTATGGATACAAAACGACACAATAAAGGGATCAGGCACTACTCAGCTCCACAACACTATCCCTCATCACACAAGTAGAAAAGGTGACTGGTGTCTATGGAGACTAGAGGAAATAGCACTATATTTGCTACCGTACAGGGAGGCAGGACATAACTCTCACCTTCAATCACACATATCCATGAAGGTTTGAATGTGCACAAAACCTCCATGGACTGGGAAATCTGATAAGGGGTTGTGTTCGTAAATTTAGAGTGTTGTCAGAATGTTGTCTGTTTGTAAATTCAGAGCACACTGGACGCTCTGGCCGAGGAGTAGGGTTGATCCGAGCGTTCTGATCTCACCCCAGCAGTCAAGCACCCAAGCTAACTAACTAAAGTTGGCTAGCTTGCTAGCTACTTCCAGACACAAATGAGAGAACATCTCACTCTGATAATTCTACTCGCCCTAACAGAGCTGGTTAGGCTGTTAGGCTGTTATCATGTGATCTAGAGCGTTAGTGATTAACTCTGCTGCTGGCAACAATTGAATGAAAGTTTTTTTGCCGACGTTTACTGACACCGGTTATATTCAGCGGGGGTTGCGGTTTGTAAATTCATCAGTTATTCTGCGCTCTGGCACACTCGAGAGTGCTCTGAAATCGGATTAGGTAAACAGCAACAAGAATGTCAACAGTTTGAATGTTACCCTGTTGGAATGTTGAAAGCTTTTGTTAGATGGGGAAATCAATTTGGTTGGTACATAAACGTTGGCTGGTCTCTGTGGTAATGTTATGTTAATTGCACAATGTTAATTGTACAAAATGTTATGTTAATTGTACCATATACGCATAAGAAGCCGTTACCAATCCACCACCTTGTGAGTAGAGTCAAAGCAGAGGCACGCTGTACTTTTACGTTGTGAGGGAAATGTTCATTCTTCTCTCTCTCTCTCTCTCTCTCTCTCTCTCTCTCTCTCTTCTCTCTCTCTCTCTCTCTCTCTGCTTACTCAAGGTCATTCATCAACCCCATCTATATCCTCCCTCCCTCCTCTCTGTTTCTCCGTCTTCTCTCTCTCCCCTGGCCTCTCTGCCATGTTTATGTGCAGCTCAGCAGGAGCAGATTGGCAGTGAAGGGGGATGCAGTCGAAGATTTACTTCTGCCGGAGTGTGTTACCCCAAACAGCTCAGGGCCCTTCAGAGCTCCTATTCCATTTTGCAATGATGTGGAATGAAACTTGGCAGCCAGAGATGCAAGCCCTGGAGTGTGTGTGTGTGTGTGTGTGTGTGTGTGTGTGTGTGTGTGTGTGTGTGTGTGTGTGTGTGTGTGTGTGTGTGTGTGTGTGTGTGTGTGTGTGTGTGTGTTCGGTGCATGTGTGATATATCGATGATATATCGATGGGGTCTGTGTTAGCGGAGATGTGTTAATTAAGCAATAAGGCCCAAGGGTGTGTGGTATATGGCCAATATACCAAGGCTAAGGGCTGTTCTTACGCACGACGCAACACAGAGTGCCTGGATAAGCCCTTAGCCATGGTATGATGGCCATTTACTGAACCACAAACCCAGAGGTGACTTATTGTTATTATAAACTGGTTGACAACATAATTAGAACAGTAAAAATAAGTGTTTGTCATACCCGTGGTATACGGTCTGATATACCACAGCTTTCAGCCAATCAGCTTTCAGGGCTTGAACGACCCGGTTTATAATGAGAAAGATAACACATTATTCTATAGGGATGGTGATGGAAATAATGAGAATGGTTCGCAGCGCATAGCATGACTTGCCTGTGTGAGTACGTTATTGTGCACATATGTGAGTCAGTTTGAACATGTCTGAATGTGATAGGGAGCTTGGGCAAGAGAGGGGGATGGATGGAGGATGGGGGAAGGGAAGCTGAGTCAGCCAACCAGAGGGAGGGAGCGAGAGAGAGCTGCAGTAGCAGCCACCACTACGCCCTGTAACCCTGTAAGACCAGAGCACCAAAGGAGCACCAATGCAATGCAAAGCAGAGCAGGAGGTTGCCAGCGAGGCACAGAGGACTGTTAGGGTGTTATAAGAGCATTCTCTTTCATTTAACCTCTGTCGCTCTGGGGACTCCTCCATCTCCTCCCTTCTTATGCCTCAGAGGCCATTTATCCTCTGTTAAACGGACCCGTCACAATTGAACAAACCCAATCCACAGGCGCTATCAGCCATGAGGCATAATTCATGAAGACTGGCAGAGTAAATAGACTCTGGGACAGGAAGGGAGGAATACTTAACTGAGGAGAGGTTCTTTCCTTAAAAGCAACCCAGACCAATGAATCTTTCAACACTATCTTTTAGTGGGCTGAATATGTGTATCACGCATTCAGTCAATGAAGACTACACTTGCCACTTCCAACCAAAGGAAGAGCTTCTCTGACTTAACTGTTTGGCATATCAATATTCTCCTATTCAAATGCATGGCTTAAATTCATGTAATCTAACACGTGACGCCTGATAAAGACCTAAAGGTCAAAATGTCATAATGAATGCACTTGAGATTGCATATTGTTATGTATAGACACAGCCCACTGAATCTGTATGTGTTTTCTCTCTTCCGCGTGACAGCAACAGAACCAGGGAGTAAGGCAACCTGAACGTATGGACCGTACGCTCGTACAGCCTTTAAGAGTCAGCTCCCAAGGTTGACTGTGCTATAGTTGGCCCACGGCCCTGGATTCTGATCGGCTCCGTCTTGGCCTGTCAGCTGGGAGGAAATAGCTATTAAGGACACGTCAATCAATCGCCGAGGAATCTGGTAGAAAGAGCAGCTTGAAAGAACAGCTCACTTCCTGTTAATGTTCCTGTTAGGGACATTTGATTGACAAGCCGAATAAAACAATTGCAGGGAATAATTGCCACTAATTGCTGATAAGTGTAAGACAGCTGCCTATTTACCATAAACCTGTCACGTCCTGACCAGTAATAGGGGTTATTTGTTATTGTAGTTTGGTCAGGACGTGGCAGAGGGTATTTGTTTTATGTGGTTCGGGGTGGTGGTTTGTTTAGAAGGGTGTTTGATTTATTATTTCCGGGTTTTGGGTTATGGTCTATGCTTTTGTATTTCTATGTTCTTTCTAGTGTAGTATTTCTATGTTTAGGTATTGGGTGTTGGACTCTCAATTGGAGGCAGGTGTTTCCTAGTTGCCTCTGATTGAGAGTCCTATAATTAGGTATGTGTTTGTGTTTGGAGTTTGTGGGAGATTGTTCTGTGTTTAGCCTTGTGCCTTACCAGACTGTTATTCGTTTTGAGATCTGGCTAAGCTAGCCAATTGACATCACCGATGCTAATAGAGTTAGCTAGCACAGAAGCCAAAATGTCCCCTTTGTTGCACCTCAAATGAAAGCATTAAAGCAATAAAATGTAAATGTAAACTCAGTCTGAGCTGGCTGGCTGGTCTCAGTGACGCATTGCATGCCTCTTCTCAGACGCATATCTTAAAGCTATCTGAAGGTTGTCTTGTGCCTCTGGATAACATTACACTGAGAACGACTATACATTTCCATTACACCAAGCTACAGTAGGACCAAACATTCATTTGTATTCATACAAGGTCTCAAAGCACTGTGACTGAAGGATCTCCCTCTCCATCTCTGACACACTCAGTACAATAACCTGCCTCTTTAATGCAAAGGAAGTGTTTGGTTTTTGAATCCCCTCTATGTTATTATTCATTTGTTCGAAAGAGTGTTCTCCACTGTGCTGGTATTAAAGCAAGCTGGGGAGAAAACACAAGCAACTGACCTTAGTGAAGGTCACATGATTCAATACATAACACACACACAAGCACGCACATGCTCACACACATACACACACACACACACACACAGTGGTGTCAAGTACCTAAGTAAAAATACTTTAAAGTACTACTTAAGTCGTTTTTTGGGATATCTGTACTTTACTTTTCTCTTTATATTTTTAACAACTTTTACTCATAGTTCACTACATTCCTAAAGAAAATTCAGTACTTTTTACAACATAATTTCCCCCGGACACCCAAAAGCACTCACTACACTTGCTTAGCAAGACAAAATTGCAAAATTCACGCACTTATCAAGTGAACATCCCTGATCATCCCAACTGCCTCTAATCTGGCGGACTCATTAAATGAGTGTTCGAGTGTGCCCCTGTCTATCCGTAAAAGAAATGTACAAATAAAAATATATGTAAAATAATTGTTTTCATAATATAAGGAATTTGAAATTATTTATTTTTTATACATAAGTATATTTTAGCATTTACATGTAATTTTCTATTAAGGTATCTTTACTTTTACTTAACTAGGAATGTTGGGTACTTTTTCCACCACTGCACACACATCAACATCACAGGCACTTGCACATTTGTATTTGTATTTATTAAGGATCCCCATTAGCTGCAGCTACTCTCCCTGGGGTCTTCCTGGGGTCCATACTGTAGCTACAGTGACAGTCATGCATCTAAACCCAGTTGTACACACACATACACACTCACAAACACACACCTCCATTGAAAGGCTTTACAGAGTAGTGGTCTGGTGTAAGGACACTCTATAGAATGGTACACTTGGTGAGCACTGTGTCTGCATTATTCCACAAGTTAGTCAGGGAGATATCAAAGAGTGCAAGACAGAGTGCTGCTGCACCGTATCCTCTCAGCATACCAAACTGAACACAGCATCCCACTGTGCCCACTGTGCCTGACATACTCCACAGTCCAAACAATACAGCTCATATGCACGTACTACTTCACATACTGCGTGCATAATGCACATCATTTCACCTCTTGCATAATAGAGTGGCGAATAATTAGCTAAACTCATTAGTCTATGTTTGTGTGAATCAAAGGACTAAGGGAGGGAGGAGTGGTGGAAGCAGGTCAATAATACCAAGAGAGAAAAAACCCACTTAACTATTCAGTATCTCTCTCTCTCTCTCCCTCTCTCTCTCTCTCTCTCTCTCTCTCTCTATTCAGTCTCTCTCTCTCTCCCTCTCTCTCTCTACTCAGTATCTCTCTCTCTCTCTCTCTCTTTCTCTCTATTCAGTATCTCTCTCTTTCTCTCTCTATTCAGTATCTCTCTCTCTCTGTGTGTCTCTCTCTCTGTCTCTCTCTCTCCCCCCCTCTCTCTCTCTCGCTCTATTCAGTTTTGCTATGTTCATAATGAGATCCCAGACCCAAGCAGCGGTGGAGGGTAATATAATATGAGTAATAATGATGTCCTCTCCACCAGTCAGTCTCAGTAGGTGCCACGCAGAGACACACACCAACAAACACTCACACACACACACCCTGGTGCCAGTCATACAGAAGGCCCGGGCTGAGGGCGTTTTAATTGGCTTTAATTGCAGTAGTGGGTTGGGTGGTGAACTGGAACACACAGGCCGAATTGCTATGCTTTCCCTCCTAAACACGCCTCCTCAATGTGTAGATCACCTCCTGTTTGCTCAGTCCATCAACACTCCTCTGGCACAGGTGGACTGCCAGTTGGACCTGTCAAGTGCATGAGTACATACCACAGGAGGCTGTTTGATTTATTTGATGCCATTCCATCTATTCCGCTCCAGCCATTACCACAAGCTCGTCCTCCCCAATTAAGATGCCACCAACCTCCTGTGGTACACATACTGTGTAGGACAAAGACATCCAAGAAAAGAGTTGAATAACTCTTATCCTGAACATTCACATGCCTTAGTCAATATCATTTTCACAACAAATATAGTGGTCAAATCCATTACTCTATTCTTCTGCAATAAAGCACAACTGCACTGAACTTTTATGAATTCCAGCACACAGTTGCCATAATGTTGGCTGAGACCCAAGATGAGAACTCAAAAGTAGAACTCCCGCCATGGGATTATTCAGCCTATTTAAGGCCACTATTTATAAACTGGAAGCACTGGGGTGGATAAGAGGCACTCCACTGTCTAAAAGGAACAATTCTCAATTAACCCATGATCAATGTGACTTAACCCACATTAACCCATGATCAATGTGACTTAACCCACATTAACCCATGATCAATGTGACTTAACCCACATTAACCCATGATCAATGTGACTTAACCCACATTAACCCATGATCAACATGACTTAACCCACATTAACCCATGATCAATATGACTTAACCCACATTAACCCATGATCAATATGACTTAACCCACATTAACCCATGATCAATATGACTTAACCCACATTAACCCATGATCAATATGACTTAACCCACATTAACCCATGATCAATATGACTTAACCCACATTAACCCATGATCAATATGACTTAACCCACATTAACCCATGATCAATATGACTTAACCCACATTAACCCATGATCAATGTGACTTTTGCAAGTGCATAATAAGAGGAAGATGAACAAATCTTATCTGCATCAATCAATGACTCAATCAACGTATCAACCTTCTTAGTCGCAGTTGGAAGTACAATACAGCCATGCTTAATTATAAAACACTGTGTGCTGAAAATCTGATTGGAAGGCTGCGGTCAAGGCTGATTATTACCATGCCCTATTGTTTTGTTTGTTTGGTCAAACGTTTAAAGGCCCAATGCAGCCATTTTTCTATCAATATCAAATAATTTATTGGTAACAATGAAGTACCTTACTGTAATACATTTCGGTAACACTTTATTTGGATAGTCCGTCTGTCGATGCTCTACCCTTGTGTTTTCATGTGATCCGATGTGATCTTATGTGAACACGTGACGTCATGTGTTTTTCACATGTGAAATCATGTTTTTTCTGTAAGGGTACAGACTATCAGTAATATTTCAACTAACTATCTGCTAACCATAACCCTAGCCATAACCGTAACCTTAGCAAGCAGTTGCTTATCAACAGATAGCTTGTTGATAGTATGACCATCTGTAGAGCATCTACAGATGGAGTATCTGGACTATGCAAATAAAGTGTGACCTAGATTTCCATTCAAATGGTCAAAAATAGCTTTTTAGAATTTTGCTATGGCTGTCTGGGAGTGGTCTGAGTGGGAAGGGGAAACTGAAAACGAGCTGTTATTGGCCGAGTGGTTTGGAACTAGCCTCTTTCTATACAAAGTTGCTGCAAGATTTTGACCTTTCGCTCTTTGAGCCCTACAAGAAAATAAGTAACTCTAAACCTATATTCCTGATGCCAAGACTTCCTCCTTCCACTCCACATACACCTTCTTGTTGACAATACCATTCTTTCAAGAGTGAAGTCCTAGGCCTCTTTCCCACACTATCCCAGGCATTTTCTTCACAAGAGTTTTGTACTTTGATTTTTGTCTGGTTTCTGGTCATTCATCTGTACACGAATCAACTTGCTTACTCTGCTGTATTTGCATGTTACAGCAAACCTATTGCTCTTTCTCATATCCTTACTTATCCTGCCACACCTTTACCCAGTCGTAACCTGAACGGGAGTAACACCCACACTGTACATTAAGCATTGAATACTTTTGATATGAAACAGCAGTCCACAAAATAATGCTTTGTTTATACAAAGTCAAACTATGATTTCATGATTTATAGTCTGAGGTGGAATTGGGAATGGAATGTTTGGGAACAGAATTCCCAACTTGAAAATTTCAGGCCTGTACTTTATTTTTCAAAATTGCGACAGTGTAGAGTTCTTCTCAATGTAATTTTTCCTAATTCCACCCCTGATTGCAGGACCCTAGCTTACACATAGCCAATTTGCACACTAGGCATACTGCCAATAGTATGTAAGTATCCATTTATTCAGGCAAGATACAACATTTAAAGCCAATGGTCAAGACTTTTAGGTCTCTCACTGCTTTATACTTCTCTATAGACCTATCTCGTATCAATCATCATTCACTGAAACTAAACTACAGTAGGCCTGCCCAACACCTAACCCCACCCCCAGTGTTCGAAAACGACCCTTGTCTTTCTCACTGACACTGAAAACCTTAGGTATACTGAACAAAAATATAAACGCAACATGCAACAATTTCAAAGATTTTACTGAGTTACAGTTCATATAAGAAAATCAACCAATTGAAATAAATGAAATAGGCCCTAATCTATGGATTTCACATGACTGGGCAGGGGTGCAGCCATGAGAGGGCATAGGCCCACTCATTTGGCAGCCGGGCCACCTCCTGTAGTCAGCATGCCAATTGCACGCTCCCTCAAAGCTTGAGACATCTGTGGCATTGTGTTGTGTGACAAAACTGCACATTTTAAAGTGGCCTTTTTTTGTCCCCAGCACAAGGAGCACCAGTGTAATGATCATGCTCTTTAATCAGCTTCTTGATATGGCAAACCAGTCAGGTGGATGGATTATTTTGGCAAAGGAGAAATGCTCACTAACAGGGATGTAAAGAAATTTACAAAAAATCGTTGATTTGATTTGATTTGAAATTTATGCCAGAAAATGTAGAGAAATAAGCTTTTTGTGCGTATGGAGAAAAAAAAATCTGAATTTTTTTCTTTCAGCTCATGAAACATGGGACCAACACTTTACATGTAGCATTTCTATTTTAGTTCAGTGTACATTGGGTTGAGCTGGTGTTTATCTTCTTATCTATCTTCAGTAAACCTGCACCTGGATTTTCAGGTTATTAATCAAAGCATGAACAGTGCGATAGACTTTGGCTTATGCGCTATGTAAACAACATACTAAAGGTCTGCGCCTCGTAAAATCTCGTCACTATCTTTTGACAGTATGAATCCATACCGCAGCTTCTGAATATAACCTATACTCAGTACTCAGAGTTTACTTTGGCCTGGGTTTCTCCTCGACTCTCACATCATGCTACAGTATATCACCTGTTCAGTAATTTCTTTAAAAATGACAAAAGTTTTCAAGATAAATAAATAAACAATACAATATAGAGGTGTTTGGGTTATTGTTACTAAAAAAATTATATATTTTTTGCCTTTTCACTTGACAGATACTCCCAAACCAATTCAGGCTTCACACAGAGCCAAAAGGCTTCAGGAGAGAATCCAGCCAGCCTCCAGACAGCCTGAGTCAGTCTGCCCAGTCATTAGAAGCAGTAGGTAGAAGCACTAGGCTGCAGTCAACCGTGAAGAGGAAAATTGTCAAAATAAAACACGATGGACGTAGTCTGAGAGCAACAGAATCTCCATTATTTCCCTTATTCATTATTCTCACAAACCTTTCTGCCTTTGTTGCATCTGAGGTAAAGGATTGGGAGTTTTGGGGGGTTTTAAAGCCAATTCCAACAGGTGCCAAGTTTCAAGATTTAATGTCACCCGCACAAGCACAGTGAAATGCCTTTCTTGCAAGTGTAAGGTTCTGTATTTCTTTTCTTAGTCACCTTGTGTTCTGTTTCTTTGTGTTCTTGAACATAGCCCTGTCTTTCATTTTTGTTCATTGATTTCTCCTGCCGCGCTCTGCGTGTGAATCTACAGTTGAAGTCCGACGTTTACAAACACCTTAGCCAAATACATAAAAACTCAGTTTTTCACTATTCCTGACATTTAATCCGAGTAAATATTCCCTGTCTTAGGTCAGTTAGGATCACCACTTTATTTTAAGAATGTGAAATGTCAGAATAATAGTAGAGAGAATGATTTATTTCAGCTTTTATTTCTTTCGTCATATTCCCAGTGGGTCAGAAGTTTACATACACTCAATTAGTATTTGGTAGCATTGCCTTTAATTGATTAACTTGGGTCAAACGTTTCAGGTAGCCTTTCACAGGCTTCCCACAATAAGTTGGGTGAATTTTGGCCCATTCCTCCTGACAGAGCTGGTGTAACTGAGTCACGTTTGTAGGCCTCCTTGCTCGCACACACTTTTTCAGTTCTGCCCACAAATTTTCTATGGGATTGAGGTCAGGGCTTTGTGATGGCCACTCCAATACCTTGACTTTGTTGTCCTTAAGCCATTTTGCCACAGCTTTGGAAGGATGCTTGGGGTCAATGTCAATTTGGAAGACCCATTTGCGACCAAGCTTTAACTTCCTGACTGATGTCTTCAGATGCTGCTTCAATATATCCACATAATTTTCCTCCCTCATGATGCCATCTATTTTGTGAAGCGCACCAGTCCCTCATGCAGCAAAGCACCCCCACAACATGATGTTGCCACCCCCGTGCTTCACGTTGGGATGGTGTTCCTCGGCTTGCAAGTCTTCCCCTTTTCCCTCCAAACATAATGATGGTCATTATGGCCAAACAGTTCTATTTTTGTTTCATCAGACCAGAGGACATTTCTACAAAAAGTATGATCTTTGTCCCCATGTGCAGTTGCAAACTGTAGTCTGGCTTTTTTATGGTGGTTTTGGAGCAGTGGCTTCTTCCTTGCTGAGCAGCCTTTCAGGTTATGTCGATATAGGGCTCGTTTTACTGTGGATATAGATACTTTTGTACCTGTTTCCTCCAGCATCTTCACAAGGTCCTTTGCTGTTGTTCTAGGGTGATTTGCACTTTTTGCACCAAAGTACGTTCATCAATATGAGACAGAACGCATCTCCTTCCTGAGCGGTATGACGGCTGCGTGGTCCCATGGTGTTTATACTTGCGTACTATTGTCTGTACAGATGAAGGTGTTACCTTCAGGCGTTTGGAAATTGCTCCCAAGGATGAACCAGACTTCTTTTTCTGAGGTCTTGGCTCATGTGTTTAGATTTTCCCATGATGTCAAGCAAAGAGGCACTGAGTTTTAAGGTAGGCCTTGAAATACAAAACTATAGTATGGGATTCCGGAGGACATCGTCTCTGACCCTCTGACTCCCTGACCCCGAACAGACCCACTGGACATCTCCCAGGTGTGGCGAGCCTTCTGTCACCAACTGGGGGTCGTCCTCAGCCTCTCCTCTGGGTACCATCCCCAGACCAACGGGCAGACGGAACGCCTGAACCAAGAAATAGGGAAGTACCTCCGCCAACAATGTTCTGCCTCTCCACACGACTGGAGTCGGTATATGGCCTTGGTCGAAAACGATCAGAACTCACTCATGCATTCATCCCTCCGCCTTACTCCGTTTCAGTGTGTACTTGATTAGCAACCCCCCATGTTTCCCTGGGAGGCGGAGCCTGGTACCATCCCAGCTGTCGATGACTGGTTTCGGCGTAGTGAGCGGGTATGGGAGACCGCTCACCCGCATCTGCAGAAAGCCTCTAATCCCCAGAAACACTTTGCCGACAGACATTGCCGACCATCGCCACTCTTTCACCCCGGATGTCTCTACCAGAGACATCCGGCTCCGCCTCCCCTGCAAAAAGTTCTGTCCTCGCTTCATTGGTCCCTTCAAGATAACCCATCGCATCAACCCTGTCACGTATCGCCTCCAGTTACCCCGTCAGTATAAAATCTCCTGGTCCTTCCATGTGTCTCTGTTAAAACTAGTCACCTACAGTCCTCTTCATCCTCCAGTCTCAACCCGCAGTGCGCCCCCGCTGTTGGACATCAGAGGAGAACCTGGCTACGCCATTCAGGCCATCCTTGATTCCAAACGCCTGAGAGGTCGCATCGTCTATCTAGTGGACTGGGAAGGTTATGGGCCTGAAGACCGGTCCAGGACATCCTCGACCCAGAGATGATTCAGGCATTCCACCGTAACCGTCCGGATCGTCCCGCTCCCTGACCCCGAACAGACCCACTGGACATCAGCCTCAAAGCAGAACGTCGGGTCAGTCCATGACCTTGTCGAACCAGCCTGCTGGACCTCGCCCCCGGCTGCCTCTTCTCTCCCAACTGCCTGCTCCACCCTCAGGTGCCATTGGGTCGTCAGGAGCCTCCCTTGGGGGGGGGGGGGGGGGTACTGTAAGGTTCTGTATTTATTATCATAGTCACCTTGTGTTCTGTTTCGTTGTGTTCTTGAACATAGCCCTGTTTCTTTGTTCTCTTGAACGCGTCAATCTACACCTTTTTATCCCTGAGTATTTGTTACAACAAGCGTTAAAATCAACAATGCAGTGGTTAATATCAATGTAGTACAAAACAATTACGTAAGGTAGAACAAAAACACATGAGAAATAAAAATAAGAAATAAGAAGAACACAAGAAAGCAAGAAGTTATATACAGGGTTAGTTCCAATACCATAAAGAGCCCAGGGCAGTTGAGTCAAAGTCAAAGTTGAAGCCGAAATTGGGGTAAGTAACTGCTGATCTGATGTTCAAAAGTTCTTGTCGGTTATAAGATATTATAGTGGATACATTTCATGAAAATATAGTAAAAATAAATGCCAAAAGAATCACAAAATAGCAAAATTGGGTCAGAGCTGGCAAAACGACGGCCATCCAGTACGGCGCCTTCTTAAACCAAAGATCATGATTTTTTGAAAAGATGCTCTTAATATTCCTAGCATCGTAGAGCTCTCTCTCTCTTTCTGCCTCCCTCCATCTCTCTCTGTCACTTTGGACAGGCCATTGGAGACTGGTCGCCATGACTAAGACCTTATTAGGCTGACAGCTTCTAGCGGCCTAAATAATGGAAGTTACCTTGGACATTTATGACTCAGCACTTTCAGGGTTCAATCAAGCCTAGCCATTTATTGGATTCATATCCGTCCTTTCTATCTGTGCAGGACTGGTAGTGAATGAGAGTCAGTATAACTGTTGCAGGGCAGGTAGATTTCAGTAGAGACAAACAAGACCCAGGGACTCTGAGTTACGTAAGCCTACGCCTGCCTGTTCAGTTACTGAGCAGCCTGGGATCTACTTTACATACTGGAGGTGAGACGGGGTGGCAGTCACACTAAGTGCTGAGGGTGGATAGGGGAAATGTATGCAAGAAGGGGAAATTGAAGATGGATATTGTCTGTTGACCATCACACCTTGTGCCTCACAAAAAGCAGTTTTTTGTGCTTAAGGCAATAAGCTTTTAGAAACCATTGCTGCTGCTTCTCTGATTCCTATTTATTCCCTCAATGGCCTTTGGGTAGCTTCCTCATGGAGTGGAATGTAAAGGTGTTTGATAACCATTTGTTCAAATGAGCCAGAAAGGCAGAAATGCCCAAATTCAAGTGTAATCCTTACACTGTCTATGAACTCATCTTCAAATCTGTCATATCTCTGCAATATCACATAGGTTGTGAATAAGTCTGCATTCAGTGGACAGATGAACCCCCTTGAAGCGAAGACAAATCTACAGGGAAATTAGTCAAGATTCAAGGCAAAAAGAGATGAAGGTATACCATAACTATCCTTCCTTGTTTGTTCAGTCATATCCATTGGGGTTCTCGAGTTACAGGGCTTGTGAGGGGACATTACAGACCTTTATATATATTTATTAGACTTATCCGTATGTGAGGCCACTGTAAAAAAATCACCCTGATGCATAGCCTATAGACCATTCTCCCTCTAACAATGAAGGACATCCAAACCTGATGAATTCATAGGGACTGCTGCAGGATCCATCACAACGAAAGTGTCAGGACTGAGTAGAGCATGATGAAAGAACTGACACAGAAAACTTTCAGCATCTATCTAAGACTTGTCTCAGTCTAACAAAATCACAGTAGTGTACTTTAAAGCCCCCATGCAGAATTTTTAATTGTATTTTTAAATCACTGCTGTGTGTTTATTTCATAAAAATAATTTCATTTATTTCCCTGAGCCTCCTTTGCCAATAAAATGCTCAGTCTGGTGTGTGGGCGTGTTGACACAAATGTAAATATACTTACATACACAGCAATGATTGACGGACAGAATCGTCTAGACTCTAAAGTCTACCCTGCTTACCCCTTCAAAGTTGGAGAATACATATGCAAATAAAAAATGACTGGTCATTGGTCAGAATAATCAAATCAGATTGTGATGTCATGCTGTGGGTCAAAAACTCCACCCTACCTGAACAGTCTAAAATTCCAGGCATTTTTTTCCACAAACTCTGACACTAAAAGGGCATTATCATAATTTTCACAGTTTCAGAGTGTTATTTCGACCTCATAGTGTGAAAATAGCTTTATTAGATCAAATCAAATCAAATGTTATTAGTCACATGCGCCGAATACAACAGGTGTAGACCTTACAATGAAATGCTTACTTACAAGACCCTAACCGACAATGCAGTTTAAAAAATACAAATAAGAATAAGAAATAAAAGTAACAAGTAGTTAAAGAGTAGCAGTAAAATAACAATAGCGAGAATATATATAGGGGGTACAGAGTCAATGTGTGGGGGCACCGGTTAGTCGAGGTAATTGAGGTAATATGTACATGTAGGTAGAGTTATTAAAGTGACTATGCATAGATAATAACAGAGAGTAGCCGCTGTGTAAAAGAGGTAGCTATTTGATTAGATGTTCAGGAGTCTTATGGCTTGGGGGTAGAAGCTGTTTAGAAGCCTCTTGGACCGAGACTTGGTGCTCTGGTACTGCTTGCCAAGCAGTAGCAGAGAGAACAGTTTATGACTAGGGTGGCAGGAGTCTGACAATTTTTAAGGCCTTCCTCTGACACTGCCTGGTATAGAGGTCCTGGATGGCAGGAAGCTTCGCCCCAGTGATGTACTGGGTCAGACGCATTACCCTCTGTAGTGCCTTGCGGTCGGAGTCCGAGTAGTTGCCATAACAGGCAGTGATGCAACCAGTCAGGATATTCTCAATTGTCCAGCTGTAGAACCTTTTTGAGGATCTGAGGACCCATGCCAAATCTTTTCAGTCTCTTGAGGGGGATTAGGTTTTGTCGTGCCCTCTTCACGACTGTCTTGGTGTGCTTGGTCAATGTTCGTTTGTTAATGAGAATGGGGGCATGCTCGGTCCTCCTTTTCCTGTAGTCCACAATCATCTCCTTTGTCTTGATCATGTTGAGGGAGAGGTTGTTGTCCTCGCACCACACGGCCAGGTCTCTGACCGCCTCCCTACAGACTGTCTCGTCGTTGTCGGTGATCAGGCCTACCACTGTTGTGTCATCAGCAAACTTAATGATGGTGTTGGAGTTGTGCCTGGCCGTGCAGTCATGAGTGAACAGGGAGTACAGGAGGGGACTCAGCATGCACCCCTGAGGGGCCCCTGTGTTGAGGATCAGCGTGGCGGATGTGTTGTTACCTACCCTTAACACCTGGGGGCAGCCCATCCGGAAGTCCAGGATCCAGTTGCAGAGGGAGGTGTTTAGTCCCAGGGTCCTTAGCTTATTGATGAGCTTTGAGGGCACTATGGTGTTGAACACTGAGCTGTAGTCAATGAATAGCATTCTCACATAGGTGTTCCTTTTGTCCAGGTGGGAAAGTGCAGTGTGGAGAACAAATGGATCTGTTAGGGTGATATGCAAATTTGAGTGGGTCTAGGGTTTCTGGGATAATGGTGTTGATGTGATCCATGACCAGCCTTTCAAAGCACTTCATGGCTACAGACGTGAGTGCTATGGGTTGGTAGTCATTTAGGCAGGTTACCTTAGTGTTCTTGGGCACAGGGACTATGGTGGTCTGCTTAAAACAAGTTGGTATTACAAACTCGGACAGGGAGAGGTTGAAAATGTCAGTGAAGACAGTTGGTCAGCGCATGCTCGCAGTACACGTCCTGGTAATCTGTCTGGCCCTGCGGCCTTGTGAATGTTGACCATTTTAAAGGTCTTACTCACATTGGCTTCTGAGAGTGTGATCACACAGTTGTCCGGAACAGCTAATACTCTCATGCACGTTTCAGTGTCATTTACCTCGAAGCGAGCATAGAAGTAGTTTTGCTCGTCTGGTAGGCTCGTGTCACTGGGCAGCTCTCGGCTGTGATTCCCTTTGTAGTCTGTAATGGTTTGCAAGCTCTGCCACATCCGACAAGCATCGGAGCCGGTGTAGTACGATTCGATCTTGGTCCTGTAGTCCCGCTCCTTGAAAGCGGGAGCTCTAGCCTTTAGCTCAGTGCGGATGTTGCCTGTAATCCATGGCTTCTGTATGGGTTATGTATGTACGGTCACTGTGGGGATGACGTCATCAATTCACTTATTGATGAAGCCAATGATTGATGTGGTGTACTCCTCAATGTCATAGGAAGAATCCCGGAACATATTCCAGTCTGTGCTAGCAAAACAGTCCTGTAGCTTAGCATCTGCTTCATCTGACCACTTTTTTATTGACCGAGTCACTGGTGCTTCATGGTTTAATTTTTGCTTGTAAGATAGAGAGAATATTAGCTCTGACATTGCTGACTGCACTGCCCCTTTAAAGTCAACAAATTCACAGGTTTTATTATGAACGGACATGGCTTTGATGCTCTGTTTTCCACTGTAGAGCTGTTCCCATGACGCTGTGTGAGAGCATTCAGGACCCTCCTGAGAGACCGTGAGCCTTTCAGTCCAGCTAATGCATCCTGCCAATTATCTGCCAATAAAACCACAGGGCAGACAGACTCAACGGAGACAAACACAATGGCTGCTGAAAGTGGTCGCAATGGAAAACTAATTCTGATTATATTTCTGAGTACACAGCGAGGGAATTAGTTTTGAAGATAAGCTTTAGATAGAGAGAATATCAGTTGATCTCCGACCTCACGGAAAGAACATATGATCAATATAAATCACACGATGAGGTCTGAATTTGAAAAAGGATTCTCCCGATTACACCCCCTGTTCAGCTGGTCTCGGCGAAATATTTATCAATAGCATATCCAGCTGTGGACATCTGCTATCAGAATGCATCTAGATGTAGGACTTGAGTAGACAGGTGGATCTCCCATGTGACCTAGAGATGTGACCCCAGAGATAAGAGGGAGTAATGGGCACTGAGCCTTGCTTGCCCATCGGCAGACCTCTTTTGCAATTGTGATGCTATTTTTACAAACCAAGCCACACAGTATTACGCAATCACAGCAAATTATGACGCGGATGTCTTCTTTTCACCTAGGGGCTACAATGTGTCATGGCTGGGATACAACATGAACACAAGGGTTGCCGAGGACCCAGCCAGTTGATCATCCAAGGAATAACAATTATCACCATCAAGATTCAGGGACATTTCCCCATGGGTGAAATGAAATATGGAGTTAATTTAATTTATTTTTATTTAACCTTTATTTAACTAGACAAGTCAGTTAAGAACAAATTCTTATTTACAATGACGGCCTAGGAGGCAAAAGGCCTCCTGCGGGGACGGGGGATTACAAATTTAAATTAAAAAAAAAATATATATATATATATATATATATATATATATATATATATATATATGAATAAATATAGGACAAAACACACATCACAACAAGAGAGACAACAAAACACTACATAAAGATGGACCTAAGACAACAACATAGCAAGGCAGCAACACAACATGACAACAACATGGTGGAAACACAACATGGTAGCAGCACAAAACATGGTACAAACATTATTGTTAAAGGCAAATTAATATTTGATATACTCTGGCCTATGTAACAAAGAATTTAATAAAACTGGGTACATGCTGTCTGTGTGCCCTATCACCAGCATAACGTGTTCTGTGTAGTGAAAATATTATTAAAGTGAGCACTAAGTGAGCACTAAGCAGAGGTCATCTGGTCAAGGTTGGATGGCTGCTCACCCACAATAGCAAAGCTTAGGAAAAGGAAAGGGGTATCAAGAGGAGAAAATAGGAATATCTCGGTCACTATAATGAGTGGGTGCCACGCCCGCCTCGGGGCTCCCTGATGCTGCTACAACTTGTGAAAGGGGGTAGGAATGGAGGATAACCATGGCAATGGTGACGTCTTCTCCCTTGCTCTAATTGGAGGAAACCCCGTGGCCCCGGCCGCAGCCTACACGCCGGTCGAACCCATTTCTGAACTCCCTCCCCCTTTCCCCGCGCAAAATAGCTACTGGCTAATATTACTAGAAATCACCGTTGACAGGAAGAATTGTCTATTTCTGATTGGAGAATCATTCTCACATAGAGCCGCTCCATCTAGCAAGTCTGGTTGAATTTCACGGCTGCTGTTTTTCGCTCTGCTTCATACCAATCTCACAGCGGATCAATTCGGAGGAACAAATCGGGACCTTAGAAGGTTAGAACATACAGAAATCAGTTCAAAATATTTTTTGTTTGCTATTTGTAAATTATTGTTATGTTGTAGTCAAGCTTATGGCATGGTAATGTTATTTTGTAGCAATCCATTCTCAATGAAAGGAGTGGCCCAACGCTAGTAGCTAGCTACAGTAGCTTTTAGTTACACTAACGTTAAATATTTGTGTGTTAACGTTACCGTAGGTCGTTAACTAATGTTAATTATATGGCTAGTTGTTGGCTAATATGCTCCGCTGACTTGTTTGGACGTAGCAAGACCGATGCATCGTTTTTGTGGTAAATAAATGTCCACCTAGCAGGGATGTAAGTTAGCTTGTTAACTGATTATCTCTAGTGTAAGACTAACGTTAGTCAACAACTGTGACCACTGGTTAGTTTATAGATAAACTCGATGTACTTAGCTTTCTATTTTTCTGCGTTAACTAGTTACGTTTTCACTAGCTAGCGACCCATCGAATTTGACAGATACCACGTCAATGCACGCAGGACGCGCACACACCATCCGAATGTTGCAGGGAGTGTAACCTCTGCGAGCTGGATTACTACTGTATCTGGTTATTTTCTAAAGGCTGCAGTGTCTAATATGTTGGTTCTAGGTACAGTACATTGTGGTCACATTCTGTCTTCTATAATAAAATGACTTAGTGACATAAACCTTCTGTTTTACATTTGCAGGTTTTTGGTGGAATACTGCGCAGCATCCGCTACTCTCTATCGTTTAGCGCCATCTTCAAGTCCCTCTTGCATTCCTGGACTCCTATTGTTTTTAACCCGTCCGTGACGAATCAAGCTAAGGTTACACACTAAAGAATAAAAAACAATGGATAAAGCGGAGCTTATTCAGAAGGCCAAGTTGGCGGAGCAAGCCGAGCGCTACGATGACATGGCCGCCTCGATGAAGGAGGTAACGGAACAGGGGGGCGAGCTGTCAAACGAGGAGAGGAACCTGCTATCTGTCGCATACAAGAACGTGGTCGGAGCACGGCGGTCGGCATGGAGGGTCATCTCCAGCATCGGACAGAAGACGGAGGGAAGCGACAAGAAGCTTGCAATGGTCAACGAATACCGGGAGAAGGTGGAGGGCGAGCTGAGAGATATCTGCAACGACGTACTGGTATGTAGTACTAGTAGAGATTCATTTTAATGGAAATGTTGACTGAATAAAATGGGCGTAGGTTTAAATGTATGGTAGCCTAAGACATGGTTTCCCAAACTCGGTGCTGCCCCCCAGGGTGTATGTTTGTTTTTTGCCCAAGCACTATACAGCTGATTCAAATAATAAGTAGGGGTGTTAGCCAGAACACTGAGGTTAAGTTCCCAATCTGGCCCTCATACCATCATGGCCATCTAAACATTCCCAGCTTCCAATTGGCTCCTTCATCCCCCTCGTCGCCCCTGTAACTATTCCCCAGGTTGTTGCTGTAAATGTCTCAGTCAACTTACCTGGTTAAAAAAAAACCAGTTTGGGAAACCCTGACCCGGGATATTGAATACACCTGTTTCTCCCTCTCACTGCCTCTCACAGCTTGCTACTGGGAAAGTGTGGTCACTGGCCAGACATTTGGTCACATATGTATTGTATCATTATATGGGGCAACTTATTTGGATGTAAAGTAATTACATGGACAGCAAACGTATAGCTAATTTGAAATACAATTTCAGTAATTCTAGTCCATATTGTAGGGAGTTGATTAGTCATGTCTCTCTAGGTCTGGGAAGTGTTTTGTTGTTGGTCTTCCAACTGCACACCTCATGCTCCTCCAGGGGCGTATTTGAGTGCATCAGTGCAAAGCACGAGGCATCAGTAATTCACCCAGCCCTAGTGCTGCAGGAATCTTGTCTCTGTCTGGATAAATGTGCCTTTAGAAAAGGGAGTCTTTTTAAATTAAGAGCAATGCCTTCTCTGAACAGGGAACAATACATTCTGTATGATGAAAGATGTCCTTTTCTTCACATAAGCATAGCTATTCAACTTTTTCCTCTCACGTGTTTGACCAGTCTACCATGATTTGGTTTAGTTCTCTCAATTCAGGTAGAATTGCACATGTAGGCAGTTGTTTTTCTATGTGGACTTTTTAATTCCTGAATGGAAGTGACCCCACCTCTGGTCTCATTCTCAGCAGTGAGTGCTTCCAAGTTCCAACCATTCATTTATCCCATTTCTATTACTGTAAAACAGAGACTAACATTAGATTGTTTCAATGCAGTATGGGTCAAATGTCACGGCCCAGGTTTCCTAAATGAGTTCCTCCGGTCTAAAAAGGGGATCTCCCCTGGCCTCGTGATGAGAAGGAAGTATTGTATTTTCACCCCCTTACCCCGGTTCCTTCCTTTTGGGATTCTGTCACAATGGAATTTAACAACGTGACGGTGCATACTGACAAAGGTCACAATCCAGTGTGTCTGCAAAGCAAGGTGTGTCAGAATCTGAGAGGTAGGCTCTGGCAGAGCACCAGTGGTGGCTGTTCGAGAGCCATGTTACAGGCCTGAAATGAAGAGTGTGTCCTCCTGTTTTAATCATCAGTCTCATCTGACACGAGTTGTAATGAAGCTAGCCAAGTGAAGAAGTTCATAGCCAGTTTGCTCAATAGGCTACGTCTCAACCCCACTAACCTAGCTAGCTACCCATTTGATTCTCCAAATTGCTATGGCGCTCTGTGATTGATGAAACATGCAGGAAAATATATTTTTTTTATCCGCTTTCAGTAAAATTACTTGACTTTCTACTAACAACTTTCTACATCTGTTATTGTTTCCGTTGGGACAATTGTTTTCAGTTAAATCCAATGCTTTACAGGTGAATAGCTCTGTCTGTTATTTCTATCTGGTCTTGATGGTGGATTAAGTGAGGATCTCTGGTGGCTTAGCTGGGAGGTTGAGCATTTCCCTGAGCCTCTGCCCTTAGACACAAGGTCTGGGATGGGAGGTGGGCAGTATTTGTAAGCACAATCCAGCAGTTATCTATACATATTAGAGGTTATGGCTACGACAATGAAAGGTCATATGTCTATACTTCTTTTTTTCTATGAAGGCAGCAGAGTGACGAAGGATCCATTCCGTTAGACCGTCTAGCCAGGGAGATATTCAAAACTATGAAACCGCATTCCATTGCCGCTGCCATTCTAATTGGGTTGATGGTCAAAGTAAATGACAATCTGAATGGACACCAACAGAGATTGGGTGGCATATATGCATAGTGGTTCTCTATACATGGGAGCAAGAAAACAATGGATAATCCTACGTATGTAGCTAGGCATAACTGATAAGCAGATAACTGTAGGATATGGTTGGATTACCTCAGGTTGATTTACTGCCCTCTCCTTTCCTGTATGAGTCATGTTGTAAACTGTACAGATGGCCATGCTTTCACACCACACCGTACAGCTACCCAACTTCTTTGCACATGCCACTGTCGTGTGTGTGTGAAACACACCCTTCTAGGCTGACTCAGCCGCTTGCCGGTGTTGACTGAGGGTGTGGTGGAGTCAGCCTAGAAAGTTGTTTCACGCTGCTTGCCCAAACTCGTTTCCTCTGCTCAGTGGCTGGCTACTGATACAAGTAACCACTATGGGAGTCCTATGTCTACTTTCAGCTGACAGGCTTGGTCTGCACTGGGCTGAAGTGAGCCTGGTGGCAGAGACAGGACTGGATAACGTGATACTCACTTTCCACTAAGGTGACATCATGCCATGCCAGACCGGACAGGGACACAGTGGAACCTCTCTGCTGCCCACAGCCATGCAGACACTGTGCTGCCCTCTGCTGTGGCCTTACCCACCCTGTCTGCTTGCACTGTGTTGGCCTAGACCAGGGTTACGGCTGGGTGATATATCAAATGAATTCAAATTAGTTTTTGTGCAATATTCCAAATGCCTAGATTGCAGAAATCTGTTATTCTATAAAAAAAAAAATAATAGTTTGTCCACTTGTTCTTATGTTGTCATTTTGGTCTCGTCTCCTTCGCTCCTTCTGTGCTGTGTGCACCTTCCCATTTATACCTGAGATCTGTATATAATGACGAGATGCACATGTCTCCGCCCTAAAAATTGAAGTTGTTGTCCCAAAGGCGAGAAGGCAGGTGAAATGCTTAGGTCCAAAATAAGCCAATAGAAATGCATTGGGCTTCACCTCTTCCTCTCTGTTTACACACACACACCAAGCCCCTGCCACTCGCACAACAAAGATGAGAGATCACTTCTTCCTCTCTGACAAGCAGTTTCAAACACGCTATTTGCATTTGAGGTTTGGGCCAACAGAATCAGAGACATTATTTTACTATGTATTATTGTCTCTAATAGAGAAGTTACCTTTTCTAACAATACCCTTTTTATGTCTCAACTGCTCACATTGAGAGCAGAGCAGACACTACTAAAACGAGAGTATCAATGAACATTGATTCTGGAAAATAAATGCTCAGTTTGTCACGCGGCATTATACTAGCTGTCTAGTGTGAGTTTTTATAAATGTACAATAAGCATAAAATACAATTGATAGAAATTGGCAACTCTTTCTCATTCTGAGAAACTAGGTAGGCCACTTGATTTCAACATGTGGACAGGCTAGCATGCTGTTCAAACAGTTGGAGACGGACAGAAGGGTGTGTTCATAACATTTCAACTTTTCTTCCTTGTTAGCTGGCTAATAGATCCATGTTTGCTCAACTTGAACTATATAAAGATTCCTGACAAGATTAGCTGGATACTCACTAGCATTTGTGCTTGAGATTGAGACCTGTGTTAACTTTCTATAATGCTTGCTTAAAGAAGTTTGTCATTAGTGAATGTGCATTATGAATGGTTCTGGTTAAATTTGTAACAAGGGCATTTTCATAGACCAACTTGAAAGTCAAGACGGTGATTATTGCAAAAAAGCACGTTAAATTATTTTGCAAAAATAATTACCTTATTAGTGGGTCTTATGGTTGTGGGAGCCTTATATTTAGCTTTGGTATAATTTCACGAGCCCTGAATTCATTTGATTGTTGCTGACTGTTTGAAATGCAGTGTATTTGACCTTTAATTGTACAACAAAGCTTATTTAGAGAACTTTAAAAAAAAAAAGGAAGGAAAATCAGCCAACAAGTGCTCAGTATATGTGGGAACTCCTTCAAGACTGTTGGAAAAGCATTCCAGGTGAAGCTGGTTGAGAGAATGCCAAAGGTGTGAAAGCTGTCATCAAGGCAAAGGGTGGCTACTTTGAAGAATGTCAAATACACAAATAAAAATGTTATAACACATTTTTGGTTACTACATGATTCCATGTGTGTTATTTCATAGTTTTGATGTCTTCACTATTGTACAATGTAGAAAATAAAAACCCTTGCATGAGTAGGTATGACCCAACTTTTGACTGTATATGCATGTGTATATTTGTGATTTGCCCATAAGTTTTAAATAATAGTGATATGGTTTAAAAATCATATCGTCCAACCCTTACCAGGCTTTCTGTTAGCCGCTGGCTTTTGGGCAAAAATGAATAAATGAGAAGCCAATAAATAAAATTGGCATCGGGCGGTAGAATAAATACATCCCATTGCAAAAGAATACTTTTTAGCCTATTCATCGATGGAAACGCATTAGACCGATCATGCTTATAAGTTACTTTGCATAATTTAGTGATTAAAATTATTGTGCATATTTTCATTAGTCATTATGATTCTTATTTACCACACGCTCACAGCAGACATGCAGAGCCTAGTTTGAGTGTAAAATCTGTCAAACAAGCAAGTGCTGCTGCCACAAGTCCTGTTGCTGCTGGAGTGAAAGGTGATTTTTATATGCCCAATCATTGCGCAAAAAAATTCTAAATGCAATCTTGGGTTTAAAAACAGTTTAAGGCCACGATTTAAGAAATACTATTTCTCAACTGGTAATTGAAGTGCGCTTCCCATTCGGCATTCAAGTGCTTAGGCAACGGTAGGCAGGCTTCAGTGTGTCACACACCACTTTGCATTGTAAGCTGTATGCATTTTGAAAACATGTACTTAATTGTGTGAAACCTTAACTTTTTACTTCATATTATGAGGCATGTCTCGCTTCAAATCAACTTTCTTAAATCCAAATAACATTTTGTCACATGCTTCGTAAAACAGGTGTGGACAAACGGTGAAATGCTAATTTCCCAGCAATGCAGAGAGAAAGAAAATGGAGAAATAATAGAAAAGTAAAACATGTAATAGATAACTTGACTACATACAAGGGGTGCAGCTGTATTCGCTTTTTGAGGATCTGAGGGCCCATGCCAAATCTTTTCAGCCTCCTGAGGGGAAGAGGCGTTGTGGTGCCCTCTTCATGACTGGTGGTGTGTTTGGACCAGTTATTTTGATGAACTGGTTGTATGAATTTGGGATCTATTGTCCTCGAGTCTGTTTGGAATAGGCCGTTTCTTTCTTGCACAGAACGACAAGCTGTCCAATAGAATAGGTACTTTTCTACAATGTGGGATAGTAGATTGACACAGACTAGTGATTTTGCGGTTTGTTACTCATGTTGGCTGAGGAAAAGTAAATGTGGACACTTATTGTAACATCAAAGTGCCAATCGAAATTCGTTAAGGACGCATGCCGTTGTAACCTCGAGTTGCATGTTCTGTTAATCACATTTAGATTAAGGTACAATTTCTCATTCTGAGCACCGTGGGTGGACACCCTAATCAGGTTACTCGCCTAATCCACAAGGGTTAGGTCAATTTAAAATGCTGCCGGTCAAATGTCTGGTGCCACATTTTCCTGATGAAAACCCTGGCCTAGTCATACTTTATAGTACTAGTTCATGCACGCTGAGTAGTTGCAATTCAATAGTTGCCCCCAATAACCACCTCAATCTGTATGCGACTACAGGCGATCGTGTCAGAATCTGTTAATTTATTGTTGATTTAAGCAATGTTGACTGAGAATAGTGCAGAGAATAGTGCAGAGAATGGTGCAGGCTGTGTTCAGTGCTCCAGTTTCAGCCATAGCTAAGACAGAACAGGGCCCAATTACGAAAGCATCCAGGCTGGCTGTCTCTTCGCCTGTGGATATAACCTTGGCAAGACACATTTTTCAAAGTCAAACCATTTAGGTTGTCATGGTGATGGCCCACGTTTTTCGTGAGGATAATTGAAAACCCAGCCAGATTCACATAGTAGTCTTGACAGAATCACACAAAAATATGCTTATCCGGATGTTCACGATACACTCATATCCAACAGAAGACCACAGCCGCAAATTGCAATCCATTGGTTTGAGGAGTGCAATACTGCAATTAGTCAAACCCTGGAGAATTTCGCCACCAGCTCTTGGTAGGCCTATGGCTATATCATTGCCACATAGGGGAGATGTGGCACTGGGTTTTATAGAGCACAGTGCTCTTGCCTGGGTCCTGTCCATTAAGGCACAACGTAGCAAACCGTTTTACAGTGAAAACCGAGAACAAGCATTTCTTATTGGACATGTTCAGGTAATTCATCCCCCGTTTCCTTCCGTTTGGTGCCTGTAATAGACTACTCTGTGGTCTGAGTGAAACTGAAGCGCCGTGTGAACTGAACACATTGTGAAAATCCAAGCCGCTTCCCCTCCACTCGTTTGCAGCCAGGGCGACGTATGGGAAGGAATGCTTGACATTTGAGCGTGCCGTGTATCGTCTCGACTAATCTGTCTGTAAGTAGGCCGGGTGGGAGTGGTTGGAGTTGGGCCGGGTGGGAGTGGTTGGAGTTGGGCCGGGTGGGAGTGGTTGGAGTTGGGCCGGGTGGACAGCCTCATCTGCGTTGAACTTGTTTAATCTGGTATTTGAAACCAGTTACGGTGACCTTAAACCCTTGGTCTCACTGACACAGATTAGCAGTAAAGCTGTAATCAGGCAGCAATCCAGCCCTTCTAGATCCTGATGAGTTGGCCACTGGATGGTTAGGCTCCTTCACGCTAGCTAACTGGGGATTTAGTGTTCCAGAACTCAATGTCAGGAGCTGAGTTTTCCCTTACAGAAGGAAACATGCATCAGATTGAATCCCACATGGTGTGTGTGGCACCTGTCTTACCTGTACCCTCTTCAGTCTATTTAGTGTGTTGCATAGGAACTGGTCTGTAGTAATAGTGGAGTTTCTGCTGCTGTGGGGTTTAAATATTGGTGCATATGCTTTGTAGACCCTGTGAGTGATATCGAAGATGTAGCTTACAAGGGATACTACTACTTGCATTCAGCCGTTGGTTTTGCTTCCGAGAGTCGCTGTGCCACTAAGACAGAGCAGTCAGGGACGTTGGTACGAAAGAAGCCTGGATGAATCTAGGGCAAAAGATGGTCTGGAACCCGCAGTAGGGACAAGTTGGAATGACTTGACGCAGTGCAACATGCTGGCTCCCTCCCTGCTTGTACTTGACCCACTGCTGCGTGCCCATATGCACAGCTAGGCTCTTGATGGGGACAGAACAGGCTTGATTAATGATGTAGAGGTGTCCAGGCTGTCCACTCCACTCGGTGTGACCACTGCAGTCTCATAACGTGTCTGCCTGCCCTTGTGTGGGCACATCGCTGCATGGATATCACATGTCATTATATAGACCTGCTTGTTCATCATCACGTGACGCAACTAGCCTGGTCAGGATTTTTCAATCACATTTTTATGTAATTGTTTATATTCAACTTTGAATCTTGTAGTCATCATTGATACACCTCCTTGGTCCAGTACAGTCACTAATGCTGCTGCTAATCCAGTTTGTTGGTTTCATCTCTGTTGTAATGGAAAGATTGAGGCTAGTTGCTGTCTGACTTCACTTATCTGCCCACTGGTGTGGGAGGGTCTTGGTTAGGAACTCTGGATATGATGGGAACTCCACTCGCATGGTCATGTTTGGGTGGATGTTGTCTCAGCCAATCATAAGCAACCTTCTGTAGCCAGTCAGTAGGTTTGAAGATTTTGAAATGGGGTTAACAGTATTTCAATTACACAAACACAACTTTGAAAGGAAACATTGACAGTCAAATGGAAGGTTTATGCAGTGTGAACAAATTATGAATCTGTGTTTCCTTCCCACAGGAACTGCTGAATAAATATTTAATTGAGAACTCCACAAATGCTGAAAGCAAAGTATTCTATCTTAAGATGAAGGGCGACTACTATAGATACCTTGCCGAAGTCGCCTCTGGGGATGACAAAACAGGTAAGATTGCAATGAAATGGCCCCTTGAACTGAATGCGGCAAAGGTATTTGCCATGTTGCTATTTTCAAGCAATAGTCCTACATTTTAGGTGTAGCCAAGTGATACTCAAGATCGATAACAGTACAAAAATATATATTTTTAAATATGCAGAATAAAATACTTTTTGGGGGGGGTCTCCCTTTCTCTCTCTCAATACCAGAATGACATCTAAGCATGTTTTACTGACTGACTTTATTGGCCTCTGAGACTTCCACTTGTATCCATTGTGACACACACTAAAGAGCTCTATGCCCTATTTTAGCCTTTTATTAGCCTGTGCAATTCAAATGGGTCCAGGAAAAAGGAAATAAATGTGCCGCTCGACTGCAAGTTGCTTATTGCTAAGAATGAGCCACAGTCAGAATCATCCAATACTACATTTGTAGTCTTCAACCTAGCAGCCACTAGCTGTCGAAGTCCACTCTCCTAATCTTAATCGCTTCAGAGTGAATTTAGCTAACGAGGTTATCAGGCTTCTGTCATTCTAACACTTGATTGCAATCAAAATAAATCAGGCAGGGTGCCATACTCTATCATTGCCTCCAATAAAGTCCATTCTGATCTTTGTGCTCCCCCAGCAACCATAGAGCACTCTCAGGAGGCGTACCAGCAGGCGTTTGACATCAGCAAGAAGGAGATGGACCCCACGCATCCCATCCGCCTGGGCCTGGCCCTCAACTTCTCAGTCTTCTTCTACGAGATCCTCAACTCTCCAGAGAAAGCCTGCTCACTGGCCAAACAGGTCAGTCCTTCCCCTCTCCCCTGTTTGCTTTAGGTATGGGGACTTTGTTAGATGTTATCTGCTTGTTCCATGTCAGAACAAATTAAAGGGAATGTTAAGTGGTGTGTTTGAATTGCTAACAAGTGTGTGAATGGGTGGAATATAATGTTTGTTCTGGGAAAAGTTATTACAATGGGAGATCTCAAGTACATGGCTGTATATCTGTGCTGGACAAGCAGGGGGTTTACTTGTTGGTAGCTTGGATTTTGTACAGCGACTCTTCATTTAATCTTGCCGTGTAATAAGTGTGCTTTTTGTGTCTCCAGGCATTTGATGACGCCATTGCAGAGCTGGACAAACTGAACGAGGAGTCATACAAAGACAGCACTCTCATCATGCAGCTGCTCAGAGACAACCTGACAGTTAGTACCCTTCCCTCTCTGCTCTCCCCATCTTCCTCATTTTTGTCAAAGTTTACTGTTACAAGTTTAATTTTGTTTAAAATGAAGACTGTACAGTTAGTAGAGGAAGTAAACTAAGATGGTGGGTGTATAGAGGTGTTTAACGTGAATGTCTCTCTCTCCAGTTATGGACATCCGACAACGCGCCTGAAGAAGGCGAGGCTGGAGAAGCCGGCGAAGCCGGAGAGAACGAGAACTGAAACTCACACAGGGTCATCTCTCCTAAAAAAAAAAAAAAAAAACCTTTTTACACATCTCCATTCCTTTATTGCTCCACTTAGTCTTTTAGCAATGAAGCCCATTACTGAATAAAAGCTGCATGTGGAAATTCCAAAATAATTTTCGACTTTTCACACTGCAGCTTTTGTGCAAAAAAAAGAGAGAAAAATATTGATTGAGGGGGGAAATGAAACCTCCATTTCTTGGTTTGTGTTTGTCCTGACCTTCCATACGTGCAGTTTCTCCTGTTAGAAAATAATTAATAGCTTCTTTTTATCAATGTTTTAGTCCAAATTAGAGGAAAAAATAAGACATTCTAGGGCTTTTTGCTACAGAAAATCTTAGTCCCATCAAAACACAAGGGGAGTTAAGATGTTAGAACACGGGTGTTTGTTAAACAAATTCGATGAGTTGTTCCCTCACCCTCCATAGGCTTGTTCTCTTTCTCCACACGGTTATCTGGTACGGTTACAGCTGCTGACGTCCTCCACACGGTTATCTTGTATGGTTACAGCTGCTGACGTCCTCCACACGGTTATCTTGTATGGTTACAGCTGCTGACGTCCAATGTGAACAAGTGTAATTGTTCTATGCTGCAGGGAGGGCCAGTCAATGAGCTGGCACCATGTAGCGCAGCCAGGTGATTTCCATTGGTTCTGACAATTCCCCCCTGGTTATGACATTCACAATAAAGCATGTCTGGTTGAGGAGGTGGGGCTTTCTGAAGATCAAAACAAAAATAAATACTCCTACATGCATGTAATTTAATAGTACACTGGAATGGGAACCAATGCTGTATACACACCAAGTCCAAATGTCCAATTTAGTACTTTTCAATGCAGGTTTGTGCACATGTTAATTAACAAGTGTTTGGTTAGTCCAGTGATTGTCGATAGAGATTTGGACCACTTATGTTTTTGCTAATCATCGATTGTAGTTCCCAAAAGCCTCGTGGAAATCTTAATGCCCTATGTATCAGCTATGTAACATGAATAAAAATGACATTTTATAAACCCATCTCGAAATAGGGTCTTTCTTAAAGGGAATTTAGGCTTGCACTTTCTTTTTAATGTGTGTGGCTTTCAACCCGTTTATATAGAAAACGATTTACTGACACGGCTAGATATATAACCCTGGGCCAGCATTCATGTAGGAAAACACTACAATATTGTGGGGGGCAATATCACGTGATTGATTCATTTTGAGAAGAGTGAAGACACCCCATCCACTACTGGAAAGGAGGAAATCTTGAGGTACAGACCTACCGCAGGTAAATTAATGAGTATGGTATACAGTTATTCCCGGTCCTGAATGTCCATCAGCATAATTTTGTAAAAATTACATTTTGTTTAATATGAAATGTTTGTACAAAAATCATTTTTTATATTTTTCTCAGATGCAGCGTATGTTGCTATTTTTTCCTTTTACAAAAAAATGTTACTTCCGGGTTTAGGAAGCAGCAATTGCTAATTAAATGACGGAGTGTAACTTAAAATGTGTTAATCTACAATATATTATTAGACATTTCAACGTTTGAGCTATATATCTAAGGCTTGCGAATATAACTTAAGTCGCAATCGGAATAATTTTGGTTAAAAAGTGAAGCGCAAACAGGACCGCTAAGCAAACTTGCTTGACCTATGTAAAATGAGTTTTATAGTGGATGTTCGGCTTCTCTCGTCGTTCGCTATTGAACCAAGCAAGCCATACCTATGAAGATGATATATTCTGAATCGGGCGGGTGGAGAAAATTCCACGGCTTTCAGTCTTCAATAGACCTCACACAAGCGGGCCATGACTAGGAAAACTATATATTCTGAATCAGGAGGATGAAGAAAATCCAGTTTTGTATTTATTTAACCTGTTAGGGCTAGGGGGCAGTATTGACACGGCTGGATAAAAAACATACCCGATTTAATCTGGTTACCACTCCTACCCAGTAACTAGAATATGCATATACTTATTACATATGGATAGAAAACACCCTAAATTTTCTAAAACTGTTTGAATGGTGTCTGTGAGTATAACAGTTGGCTCAGGAGGGCAGTTGGCTCAGTTGGTAGAGCATGGTGTTTGCAACGCCAGGATTGTGGGTTCAATTCCCACAGGGGGGCCAGTACAAAAAAAAAAAAAAAAAAAAAAAAAGAATGCATGAAATTAAATGTATCCATTCACTACTGTAAGTCGCTCTGGATAAATTTAGTCTGCTAAATGACTAAAATGTAAAATGTAAAATAACAGAACTCAAATGGCAGGTCAAAACCTGAGAGATTCCTTTACAGGAAGTGGCCTGTCTGACCATTTCTTGAACTTCTTTTCCATCTCTATCATTTACTAAGGATCTCTGCTCTAACGTGACACTTCCCACGTCGTCCATAGGCGCTCAGAGCCCGGGAAAAAACAGAATGTCGTCATTCCAGCCCCAGGCTGAAACACATTATCGCCTTTCTCAAGTGGCCGATCAAGGGACTCTGGGCTTATGGGCGTGACCCGACCGCCCCCGCCTTTGGGATTTTTTCCTCTGTTTGCCGAAAAGGAGATTCCCTGTCGGAATATTATCGCTTTTCTACGAGAAAAATGGCGTAAAAATTGATTTTAAACAGCGGTTGACATGCTTCGAAGTACGGTAATGGAATATTTAGAATTTTATTGTCACGAATTGCGCCATGCGCGCGACACTTCTTTACTATTTCGGATAGTGTCTGGAACGCACGAACAAAACGCCGCTATTCGGATATAACGATGGATTATTTTGGACCAAACCAACATTTGTTATTGAAGTAGCAGTCCTGGGTGTGCATTCTGACGAAGACAACAAAAGGTAATCAAACTTTTATAATAGTAAATATGATTATGGTGAGTGCTAAACTTGCCGGGTGTCTAAATAGCGAGCCCGTGATGCCTGGGCTATGTACTTAGAATATTGCAAAATGTGCTTTCACCAAAAAGCTATTTTAAAATCGGACATATCGAGTGCATAGAGGAGGTCTGTATCTATAATTCTTAAAATAATTGTTATGCTTTTTGTGAACATTTATCGTGAGTAATTTAGTAAAATGTTAGCGAATTCCCCGGAAGTTTGCGGGGGGTATGCTAGTTCTGAACGTCACATGCTAATGTAAAAAGCTGGTTTTTGATATAAATATGAACTTGATTGAACCAAACATGCATGTATTGTATAACATAATGTCCTAGGGTTGTCATCTGATGAAGATCATCAAAGGTGAGTGCTGCATTTAGCTGTCTTCTGGGTTTTGGTGACATTATATGCTAGCCTGAAAAATGGGATGTCTGATTATTTCTGGCTTGGTACTCTGCTGACATAATCTAATGTTTTGCTTTCGTTGTAAAGCCTTTTTGAAATCGGACAGTGTGGTTAGATTAACAAGAGTCTTGTCTTTAAATAGCTGTAAAATAGTCATATGTTTGAGAAATTGAAGTAATAGGATTTTTAAGGTTTTGAAAATCGCGCCACAGGCTGCAAGTGGCTGTTACGTAGGTGGGACGAATTCGTCCCGCCTAGCCCAGAGAGGTTAACCTCTATGGGCTAGGTGGGAGGCTTGCTCAACAGCCAGTGTAATCCCGTGGCGCGATATTCAAATACCTTAGAAATGCTATTACTTCAATTTCTCAAACATATGACTATTTTACACCATTTTAAAGACAAGACTCTCGTTAATCTAACCACACTGTCCGATTTCAAAAAGGCTTTACAACGAAAGCAAAACATTAGATTATGTCAGCAGAGTACCCAGCCAGAAATAATCAGACACCCATTTTTCAAGCTAGCATATAATGTCACATAAACCCAAACCACAGCTAAATGCAGCACTAACCTTTGATGATCTTCATCAGATGACAATCCTAGGACATTATGTTATACAATACATGCATGTTTTGTTCAATCAAGTTCATATTTATATCAAAAAACAGCTTTTTACATTAACATGTGACTAGCATTCCCACCGAACACTTCCGGTGAATTTACTAAATTACTCACGATAAACGTTCACAAAAAACATAATTATTTTAAGAATTATAGATACAGAACTCATTTATGCACTCGCTATGTCCGATTTTAAAATAGCTTTTCGGTGAAAGCACATTTTGCAATATTCTGAGTAGATAGCCCGGCCAGCACAGGCTAGCTATTTTGACACCCACCAAGTGTGGTACTCACCAAACTCCGATTTACTATTAGAAAAGTTTGATTACCTTTGCTGTCTTCGTCAGAATACACTCCCAGGACTTCTACTTCAATAACAAATGTTGGTTTGGTTCCAAATAATCCTTAGTTATATCCAAATAGCGGCGTTTTGTTAGTGCGTTCAAGACACTATCCGATGGGTAAAGAAGGGTGACGCGCCCGACGCGTTTCGTGACAAAAAATGTCAAAATATTCCATTACCGTACTTCGAAGCATGTCAACCGCTGTTTAAAATCAATTTTTATGCTATTTTTCTCGTAAAAAAGCGATAATATTCCGACCGGGAGTCATTGTTTTCGTTCAAAGAGAGAGAAAGTAAACATGGTGTCGGCTCGTGCACGCGCCTCCAGTCTCATTGTTCTCAGATCGACCACTTACAAAATGCGCTAATGTTTTTCAGCCAGGGCCTGCAAAGCCACCATTCATCTTTCTGGCGCCTTCTGAGAGCCTATGGGAGCGTTAGAAAATGTCACGTCATGCCAGAGATCCCCTGTTTTGGTTAGAGATGATCAAGAAGGCCATGAAATGGTCAGAGAGAGCGCTTCCTGTTTGGAATCTTCTCAGGTTTTGGCCTGCCAAATGAGTTCTGTTATACTCACAGACACCATTCAAACAGTTTTAGAAACTTTAGGGTGTTTTCTATCCAAATCAAACAATTATATGCATATTCTAGTTACTGGGCAGGAGTAGTAACCAGATTAAATCGGGTACGTTTTTTATCCGGCCGTGCAAATACTGCTCCCTATCCCCAACAGGTTAATTTTTATGTTTATTCCTTTCAATCTTCAATAGCTCTGAGACAAAGCGTGCAATAACTATGAAAAGCATATATTCTGATTCACGGGAGGATGGAGAAAAATCCACAGATTTTTTTGTTTCAATCTTCATCTTTGTTTTTGTTCTAAAATGGTATTTTTCAGACATAAGATATCCTCCAGCGCTTTTTGAACTTTTACTGTTGGAAAGTGATATCCTAAGTATTAATACAGTAAATTACACACACCAAAGGGTAAAAAAAAATAATCTGAAAAAGTGTTTTTTTAGACACAACTGCAAAGTTCAAGGAGTAGGGCATTCAAGGAGTTAGTCTGATGGGAAGTCGTGATGTCATCAGCCTCCCCCCTTGCTGAGGAGCAATAGAGAACAAAAGAGGAAAGGCCCACCCCTCCACTTGTGATGTCATGACTTACCTAGACCACCTATTGAGATGTACCTTTCGTTAAGTAAATCAGGTGTTAAAAGAGGTGTAAAGGAGACTGGAGTGCCACTTTGAAGTTAAGTAAAGAGCAGATTGGTGGGGTGGGAGGCAGGGGCGAAAATCTGATATCAACTTTGGAGGGGACAATTACATGAAATTTTCTCAAGAGCAATTCCTGAGGGGGACACCAAAAGTAGTGCTGTAACACATAGCCTACATTGTAATATGGTAAATGTATATTGAGGAACCAAAGAAATAAGGTGTTTGCCGTACTCCTAACGACCGGTACCCAAAACTACACAACTAATCACAACAGCAATACCATTGCCTTTAACAAATCTTGGTTCAGTCACCAGTTTAAGTTGAGAGTGGGGGTATCCATGGCATTTTCCAATTATGTTCCTATTTTACAAGTCAAAAAAATTGAGAACCTTTCATAATGTTGCCAAACAAAGACTCAACAAACTTATCTGAGACTCCGTCTCTGCCAGTCTGTCCCTGCATATCTGTCCTCAACTCTGCTGTCTGTGTGCCATCTGTTGCCTGCTCTGCCTAATCACATCATTGTGAAACATTTCCATTAGAATTTCATTTCTTTCTTATGAACATTTTATCAACTAGTCTTTGAGATATTAGGCTACTAGGGTTCTTACTTTGCGTTTTGGTGTACTGAAAAATACTCTGATGTCCGTCTTTTATTTTTCTGCCATTTTTCTACCTGGCTGGCTGGCTACACACACACACAGTGTGTAGGTTATTTACAGTAGGAGATGGGCTTCTATCATCTTATCTTTTATCATTCTATTTGGGCTTCGATCTAAAAGGTAGCTAGCAAATGTGAAACGGATTAAAATGACAAGAGTTGACAGCTGTATGAGTTCACCATTTACACAACATATGCTGCAACCTTTTGTAATTTTAATAGTTTGTTTCATATTGGCTGGCTTCCAACAATAGCTGAATTTGCAAAGCTAGCGAGCACCAATTCCGTTTCAGTGGTGTTTGCTATAATCTTTGCTACCCGGGTTAAATAAAATAAATAAATAAAAGTTCCCTTGCGACAATTTAGCTTTTGCAACGAGACCATTAAATATATTTAAGACAATGGTAGAAGAAAGTGTAGTTCTGTTCAGTTTGGACTTCAGTTTATCGCTAACCTTATCACAGGGACTTTGAAGCACTAACTTACATCATCTGCATGCTGATTCTTGGAATAAATTGACGATAGCAAAGATTCCATCTTTGACGAGGCCACATAAATGGAATAGGTACTAGCTAGCTTAATAGTTAATATTTGCGCGCTAGCTCTGCATATTCAGCTAGTGTGTGTGTGGATTAACCTCACGTCAGTTACGTTCATTGAGTACCTTTCAGACAGTAGACACGACCTGTTACCTTGCCAACAAAGGAACTGGCAGTGGATCAAACCATTGTGAGGCAAAGGGTGGGGGGGTTGCAATCTTTTGAAACTTAAAAACGCGCTATTAAGTGTCTATAATCAGCACAATTGCTTTCATTGCGTATTATTAATATTATTTAAATTACATAGTTATGTTTCAGTGATATATTGGGGGGGACAAATCATATTTTTCCCAGGATGGGGGGGTCGTGTCCCCCCCGTCCCCCCCTGGATTTCCGCCCCTGGTGGGAGGAGGAGGGTGATTAATGGACTGACCCATTCACTCTAGCTGTTACACCACATGCAGTGATTAGGTCCATCTGCAAATCAGCATTTAGAACCAGAGAGTGAGGAAAAGTGTGTGTGTGAGAGAGAGAAATAAAGAAAGTGAGAGAGAGGGGGAGGACTGCTCATGAACACAATCAGTAAAACTGCCTTTTATTACAATGCCTTGTGCTCCTCTAGCTCCACAATGAAATAGGGTGCAGGCCAGGCAGCAGGCTGTTAGCCAGCCTGCCAGCTTAGTGGAGTCTGCCACTAGCACAGTCAGTGTAGTCAGCTCAGCTTTCCCCATTGAGACCGTGTCTGTGCCTCGATCTAGGTTGGGCAAAATTAAAGATGGCGGTGTTCGCTTTAGCAATCTCACTAGTATAAAGACCTCCTCCATTCCTGCCATTATTGAAAGAGATTGTGATACCTCACATCTCAAAATTGGGTTACTTAATGTTAGATCCCTCACTTCCAAGGCAGTTATAGTCAATGAACTAATCACTGATCATAATCTTGATGTGATTGGCCTGACTGAAACATGGCTTAAGCCTGATGAATTTACTGTGTTAAATGAGGCCTCACCTCCTGGTTACACTAGTGACCATACCCCCCGTGCATCCGGCAAAGGCGGAGGTGTTGCTAACATTTATGATAGCAAATTTGAATTTACAAAAAAAAAAACAATGACGTTTTCGTCTTTTGAGCTTCTAGTCATGAAATCTATGCAGCCTACTCAATCACTTTTTATAGCTACTGTTTACAGGCATTCTGGGCCATATGCAGTGTTCCTCACTGAGTTCCCTGAATTCCTATCGGATCTTGTAGTCATAGCAGATAATATTCAAATTTTTGGTGACTTTAACATTCACATGGAAAAGCCCTCAGACCAATTCCAAAAGGCTTTCGGAGCCATCATCGACTCAGTGGGTTTTGTCCAACATGTCTCTGGACCTACTCACTGCCACAATCATACTCTGGACCTAGTTTTGTCCCATGGAATAAATGTTGTGGATCTTAATGTTTTTCCTCATAATCCTGGATTATCCGACCACCATTTTATTGCGTTTGCAATTGCAACAAATAATCTGCTCAGACCCCAACCAAGGAGCATTAAAAGTCGTGCTATAAATTCTCAGACAACCCAAAGATTCCTTGATGCCCTTCCAGACTCCCTCTGCCTACCCAAGGACGTCAGAGGACAAAAATCAGTTAACCACCTAACCGAGGAACTCAATTTAATCTTGCGCAATACCCTAGATGCAGTTGCACCCCTAAAAACTAAAAACATCTGTCATAAGAAACTAGCTCCCTGGTATACAGAAAATACACGAGCTCTGAAGCAAGCTTCCAGAAAATTGGAACGGAAATAGCGCCACACCAAACTGGAAGTCTTCCGACTAGCTTGGAAAGACAGTACCGTGCACTATCGAAGAGCCCTCACTGCTGCTCGATCATCCTATTTTTCCAACTTAATTGAGGAAAATAAGAACAATCCGAAATTTCTTTTTGATACTGTCGCAAAGCTAACTAAAAAACAGTATTCGCAAATGGAGGATGGCTTTCACTTCAGCAGTAATACATTTATGAACTTCTTTGAGGAAAAGATCATGATCATTAGAAAGCAAATTACGGACTCCTCTTTAAATCTGCGTATTCCTCCAAAGCTCCATTGTCCTGAGTCTGCACAACTCTGCCAGGACCTAGGATCAAGGGAGATACTAAAGTGTTTTAGTACTATATCTCTTGACACAATGATGAAAATAATCATGGCCTCTAAACCCTCAAGCTGCATACTGGACCCTATTCCAACTAAACTACTGAAAGAGCTGCTTCCTGTGCTCGGCCCTTCTATGTTGAACATAATAAACAGCTCTCTATCCACCGGATGTGTACCAAGCTCACAAAAAGTGGCAGTAATAAAGCCTCTCTTGAAAAAGCCGAATCTTGACCCAGAAATTATAAAAAACTATCGGCCTATATCGAATCTTCCATTCCTCTCAAACATTTTTGAAAAAGCTGTTGCGCAGCAACTCACTGCCTTCCTGAAGACAAACAATGTATACGAAATGCTTCAGTCTGGTTTTAGACCCCATCATAGCACTGAGACTGCACTTGTGAAGGTGGTAAATGACCTTTTAATGACGTCAGACCGAGGCTCTGCATCTGTCCTCGTGCTCCTAGATCTTAGTGCTGCTTTTGATACCATCGACCACCACATTCTTTTGGAGAGATTGGAAACCCAAATTGGTCTACATGGACAAGTTCTGGCCTGGTTTAGATCTTATCTGTCGGAAAGATATCAGTTTGTCTCTGTGAATGGTTTGTCCTCTGACAAATCAATTGTAAATTTCGGTGTTCCTCAAGGTTCCGTTTTAGGACCACTATTGTTTTCACTATATATTTTACCTCTTGGGGATGTCATTCGAAAACATAATGTTAAATTTCACTGCTATGCGGACGACACACAGCTGTACATTTCAATGAAACATGGTGAAGCCCCAAAACTGCCCTCGCTAGAAGCCTGTGTTTCAGACATAAGGAAGTGGATGGCTGCAAACTTTCTACTTTTAAACTCAGACAAAACAGAGATGCTTGTTCTAGGTCCCAAGAAACAAAGAGATCTTCTGTTGAATCTGACAATTAATCTGGATGGTTGTACAGTCGTCTCAAATAAAACTGTGAAGCACCTCGGCGTTACTCTGGACCCTGATCTCTCTTTTGAAGAACATATCAAGACTGTTTCAAGGACAGCTTTTTTCCATCTACGTAACATTGCAAAAATCAGAAACTTTCTGTCCAAAAATGATGCAGAAAAATTCATCCATGCTTTTGTTACTTCTAGGCTGGACTACTGCAATGCTCTACTTTCCGGCTACCCGGATGAAGCACTAAACAAACTTCAGTTAGTGCTAAATACGGCTGCTAGAATCCTGACTAGAACCCAAAAATTTGATCATATTACTCCAGTGCTAGCCTCCCTACATTGGCTTCCTGTTAAGGCAAGGGCTGGTTTCAAGGTTTTACTGCTAACCTACAAAGCATTACATGGGCTTGCTCCTACCTATCTTTCCGATTTGGTCCTGCCGTACATACCTACACGTACGCTACGGTCACAAGACGCAGGCCTCCTAATTGTCCCTAGAATTTCTAAGCAAACGGCTGGAGGTAGGGCTTTCTCCTATAGAGCTCCATTTTTATGGAATGGTCTGCCTACCCATGTGAGAGACGCAGACTCAGTCTCAACCTTTAAGTCTTTACTGAAGACTTATCTCTTCAGTAGGTCCTATGATTAAGTATAGTCTGGCCCAGGAGTGTGAAGGTGAACGGAAAGGCTGGAGCAACGAACCACCCTTGCTGTCTCTGCCTTGCCGGTTCCCCTCTCTCCACTGGGATTCTCTGCCTCTCACCCTATTACAGGGGCTGAGTCACTGGCTTACTGGTGTTCTTCCATGCCGTCCATGGGAGGGGTGCGTCACTTGAGTGGGTTGAGTCACTGACGTGGTCTTCCTGTCTGGGTTGGCGCCCCCCCCCCCCCCTTGGGTTGTGCCGTGGCGGAGATCTTTTTGGGCTATACTCGGCCTTGTCTTAGGACGGTAAGTTGGTTGTTGGAGACATCCCTCTAGTGGTGTGGGGGCTGTGCTTTGGCAAAGTGGGTGGGGTTATATCCTGCCTGTTTGGCCCTGTCCGGGGGTATCATCGGATGGGGCCACAGTGTCTTCTGATCCCTCCTGTCTCAGCCTCCAGTATTTATGCTGCAGTAGTTTATGTGTCGGGGGGCTAGGGTCAGTCTGTTACATCTGGAGTATTTCTCTTGTCTTATCCGGTGTCCTGTGTGAATTTAAATATGCTCTCTCTAATTCTCTCTTTCTTTCTTTCTCTTGGAGGACCTGAGCCCTAGGACCATGCCTCAGGACTACCTGGCATGATGACTCCTTGCTGTCCCCAGTCCACTTGGCCATGCTGCTGCTCCAGTTTCAACTGTTCTGCCTGCGGCTATGGAACCCTGACCTGTTCACCGGACGTGCTTGTTGCACCCTCGACAACTACTATGATTATTATTATTTGACCATGCTGGTCATTTATGAACATTTTAACATCTTGACCATGTTCTGTTATAATATCCACCTGGCACAGCCAGAAGAGGACTGGCCACCCCTCATAGCCTGGTTCCTCTCTAGGTTTCTTCCTAGGTTTTTGGCCTTTCTAGGGAGTTTTTCCTAGGGAGTTTTTCCTAGCCACCGTGCTTCTTTCACATGCATTGCTTGCTGTTTGGGGTTTTAGGCTGGGTTTCTGTACAGCACTTTGAGATATCAGCTGATGTATGAAGGGCTATATAAATAAATTTGATTTGATTTGATTTGCTCCTGGTTGTAGCCTAATCGAAGGGAATTACTGACCCCACTAAATGGAATTTATTTGTCCACAATATGTTTCAGGGGATTTTAACTTTAGATTAAATGTGAATGTTTTGAGTTGTTCTCTTTAGAAGAATGAAATACTTACAGTGAACCAGCCTCATAGAACAATCACATGGATGATTTTACAACGATCACTGTCTCATAGGAACAGGTGTTATTTAGAGGCATTCAAAAACAATGACCACAGTAAAACCAAGAGCCAGCTAATTCACTCCTTCACACACCTGGCTTTCTGCCCATGCATCGAAGAGCGTGTTGTGGCTCTATAATATGCACAATGGTCTGGTTGGTACTGAAGAATTCCAGAGCTCACATACACAGAGTGTACAAAACATTAGGATCACCTTTCTAATATTGAGTTGCGCCCCTTTTGCCCTCAGAACAGCCTCAATTCGTCGGGGCATGGACTCTACAAGGTGACGAAAGCATTCCACAGAGATGCTGGCCCATGTTGACTCCAATGCTTTCCACAGTTGTGTCAAGTTGGCTGGATGTCCTTTGGGGACCATTCTTGACACACAGGAAACTGTTGAGTGTAAAAAACCCAGCAGCGTTGCAGTTCTTGACACACTCAAACCGGTGCGCCTGGCACCTACTACCATATCCCGTTCAAAGGCACTTAAATCTTTTGTCATTCACCCTCTGAATGGCAGACACACAATCCATGTCTCAATTGTCTCAAGTCTTAAAAATCCTTATTTACCTGTCTCCTCCCCTTCAACTACACTGATTGAAGTGAATTTAACAAGTGACATCAATAAGGGATCATATCTTTCACCTGAATTCACCTGGTCAGTCTATGTCAAGGAAACAGCAGGTGTTCCTAATGTTTATACAATCAATGTACATGATAAAGTGGGGGAATCCTTGTGCTGTGTGTGTGTGTGTGTGTGTGTGTGTGCTTGAATGCGTGTGTTCCCCGTGTGTGTGTGCTTGAATGCGTGTGTTCCCCAGTAGCACTACACTCCATTGGCTATGTGTAGAGGAAGGGTACAGATTCCAAACTTCAGAGATTTTTGCAATTCGTTCCAGTCATTGGCAGCAGAGAACTGGAAGGAAAGGCGGCCAAAGTAAGTGTTGCCTTTGGGGATGACCAGTGCAATATACCTGCTGGAGCGCGTGCTACGGGTGGGTGTTGCTATGGTGACCAGTGAGCTGAGATAAGGTGAGGCTTTACCTAGCAAAGACTTATAGATGACCTGGAGCCAGTGGGTTTGGCGACGGATATGTAGTGAGGGCCAGCCAACGAGAGCATACAGGTCGCAGTGGTGGGTAGTATATGGGGCTTTGGTGACAAAACGGATGGCACTGTGATAGACTACATCCAGTTTGCTGAGTAGAGTGTTGGGGGCTAATTTGTAAATTACATCGCCGAAGTCAAGGATCAGAAGGATAGTCAGTTTTACGAGGGTATGTTTGGCAGCATGAGTGAAGAAGGCTTTGTTGCGAAATAGGAAGCCGATTCTAGATTTAATTTTGGATTGGAGATGCTTAATGTGAGTCTGGAAGGAGAGTTTACAGTCTAACCAGACACCTAGGTATTTGTAGTTGTCCAAATATTCTAGGTCAGCACCATCCATAGTAGTGATGCTAGTCGGGCAGGAGGGTGCGGGCAGCAATCGGTTGAAGAGCATGCACTTAGTTTTACTAGCATTTAAAAGCAGTTGGAGGCCACGGAAGGAGTGTTGTACAGTGGGGGAAAAAAGTATTTGATCCCCTGCTGATTTTGTACGTTTGCCCACTTACAAGAAATGATCAGTCTATAATTTTAATGGTAGGTTTATTTGAACAGTGAGAGACAGAATAACAACAACAAAAATCCAGAAAAACGCATGTCAAAAATGTTATAAAATGATTTGCATTTTAATGAGGGAAATAAGTATTTGACCCCTCTGCAAAACATGACTTAGTACTTGGTGGCAAAACCCTTGTTGGCAATCACAGAGGTCAGACGTTTCTTGTAATTGGCCACCAGGTTTGCACACATCTCAGGAGGGATTTTGTTCTACTCCTCTTTGCAGATCTTCTCCAAGTCATTAAGGTTTCGAGGCTGACGTTTGGCAACTCGAACCTTCAGCTCCCTCCACAGATCTTCTATGGGATTAAGGTCTGGAGACTGGCTAGGCCACTCCAGGACCTTAATGTGCTTCTTATTGAGCCACTCCTTTGTTGCGTTGGCCGTCTGTTTTGGGTCATTGTCATGCTGGAATACCCATCCACGACCCATTTTCAATGCCCTGGCTGAGGGAAGTAGGTTCTCACCCAAGATTTGACGGTACATGGCCCCATCCATCGTCCCTTTGATGCGGTGAAGTTGTCCTGTCCCCTTAGCAGAAAAACACCCCCAAAGCATAATGTTTCCACCTCCATGTTTGACGGTGGAGATGGTGTTCTTGGGGTCATAGGCAGCATTCCTCCTCCAAACACGGCGAGTTGAGTTGATGCCAAAGAGCTCCATTTTGGTCTCATCTGACCACAATACTTTCACCAGTTGTCCTCTGAGTCATTCAGATGTTCATTGGCAAACTTCAGACGGGCATGTATATGTATTCTTGAGCAGGGGGACCTGCGGGCGCTGCAGTATTTCAGTCCTTCACGGCGTAGTGTGTTACCAATTGTTTTCTTGGTGACTATGGTCCCAGTTGCCTTGAGATCATTGACAAGATCCTCCCGTGTAGTTCTGGGCTGATTCCTCACCGTTCTCATGATCATTGCAACTCCATGAGGTGAGATCTTGCATGGAGCCCCAGGCCGAGGTATATTGACAGTTCTTTTGTGTTTCTTCCATTTGCGAATAATCGCACCAAATGTTGTCACCTTCTCACCAAGCTGCTTGGCGATGGTCTTGTAGCCCATTCCAGCCTTGTGTAGGTCTACAATCTTGTCCCTGACATCCTTGGAGAGCTCTTTGGTCTTGGCCATAGTGGAGAGTTTGGAATCTGATTGATTGATTGCTTCTGTGGACAGGTGTCTTTTTTACAGGTAACAAGCTGCGGTTAGGAGCACTGCCTTTAAGAGTGTGCTCCTAATCTCAGCTCGTTACCTGTATAAAAGACACCTGGGAGCCAGAAATCTTTCTGATTGAGAGGGGGTCAAATACTTATTTCCCTCATTAAAATTCAAATCAATTTATAACATTTTTGACATGCGTTTTTCTGGATATTTTTGTTGTTATTCTATCTCTCACTGTTCAAATAAACCTACCATTAAAATTATAGACGGATCCTTTCTTTGTCAGTGGGCAAACGTACAAAATCAGCAGGGGATCAAATACTTTTTTCCCCCACTGTATGGCGTTGAAGCTCGTTTGGAGGTTTGTTAACACAGTGTCCAAAGAAGGGCGGGATGTATACAGAACGCTGTCGTCTGCAAAGAGGTGGATCAGAGAATCATCAGCAGCAAGAGTAACATCATTGATATATATACACTGCTCAAAAAAATAAAGGGAACACTTAAACAACACAATGTAACTCCAAGTCAATCACACTTCTGTGAAATCAAACTGTCCACTTAGGAAGCAACACTGATTGACAATAAATGTCACATGCTGTTGTGCAAATGGAATAGACAACAGGTGGAACTTATAGGCAATTAGCAAGACACCCCCAATAAAGGAGTGGTTCTGCAGGTGGGGACCACAGACAACTTCTCAGTTCCTATGCTTCCTGGCTGATGTTTTGGTCACTTTTGAATGCTGGCGGTGCTTTCACTCTAGTGGTAGCATGAGACGGAGTCTACAACCGACACAAGTGGCTCAGGTAGTGCAGCTCATCCAGGATGGCACATCAATGCGAGCTGTGGCAAGAAGGTTTGCTGTGTCTGTCAGCGTAGTGTCCAGAGCATGGAGGCGCTACCAGGAGACAGGCCAGTACATCAGGAGACGTGGAGGAGGCCGTAGGAGGGCAACAACCCAGCAGCAGGACCGCTACCTCCGCCTTTGTGCAAGGAGGAGCAGGAGAAGCACTGCCAGAGCCCTGCAAAATGACCTCCAGCAGGCCACAAATGTGCATGTGTCTGCTCAAACGGTCAGAAACAGACTCCATGAGGGTGGTATGAGGGCCCGACGTCCACAGGTGGGGGTTGTGCTTACAGCCGAACACCGTGCAGGACATTTGGCATTTGCCAGAGAACACCAAGATTGGCAAATTCGCCACTGGCACCCTGTGTTGTTCACAGATGAAAGCAGGTTCACACTGAGCACGTGACAGACGTGACAGAGTCTGGAGACGCCGTGGAGAACCTTCTGCTGCCTGCAACATCCTCCAGCAAGACCGGTTTGGCGGTGGGTCAGTCATGGTGTGGGGTGACATTTCTTTGGGGGGCCGCACAGCCCTCCATGTGCTCGCCAGAGGTAGCCTGACTGCCATTAGGTACCGAGATGAGATCCTCAGACCCCTTGTGAGACCATATGCTGGTGCGGTTGGCCCTGGGTTCCTCCTAATGCAAGACAATGCTAGACCTCATGTGGCTGGAGTGTGTCAGCAGTTCCTGCAAGAGGAAGGCATTGATGCTATGGACTGGCCCGCCCGTTCCCCAGACCTGAATCCAATTGAGCACATCTGGGACATCATGTCTCGCTCCATCCACCAACGCCACGTTGCACCACAGACTGTCCAGGAGTTGGCGGATGCTTTAGTCCAGGTCTGGGAGGAGATCCCTCAGGAGACCATTCGCCACCTCATCAGGAGCATGCCCAGGCGTTGTAGGGAGGTCATACAGGCACGTGGAGGCCACACACACTACTGAGCCTCATTTTGACTTGTTTTAAGGACATTACATCAAAGTTGGATCAGCCTGTAGTGTGGTTTTCCACTTTAATTTTGAGTGTGACTCCAAATCCAGACCTCCATGGGTTGATAAATTGGATTTCCATTGATTATTTTTGTGTGATTTTGTTGTCAGCACATTCAACTATGTAAAGAAAAAAGTATTTAATAAGATTATTTCTTTCATTCAGATCTAGGATGTGTTGTTTAAGTGTTCCCTTTATTTTTTTGAGCAGTATATATATATATATATATACAGAGAAAAGAGTCGGCCCGAGAATTGAACCCTGTGGCACCCCCATAGAGACTGCCAGAGGTTCGGACAACAGGCCCTCCGATTTGACACACTGAACTCTATCTGAGAAGTAGTTAGTGAACCAGGCGAGGCAGTCATTTGAGAAGCAAAGGCTATTGAGTCTGCCGATAAGAATGTGGTGATTGACAGAGTCAAAAACCTTGGCCAGGTCGATGAAGACGGCTGCACAGTACTGTCTTTTATCGATGGCGGTTATGATATCGTTTAGGACCTTGAGCGTGGCAGAGGTGCACCCATGACCAGCTCCGAAACCAGATTGCATAGTAGAGAAGGTACGGTGGGATTCGAAATGGTCGTGATCTGTTTGCTTCAGAACAAAAGGCCCTGGATCTTGTGACTGGGTCATAACCTGGCCTTGGGTATTATCTTCACAAGGGACATACCTTTTAACTAATTATTCACCATAGATTTAAGTGACAACTCTTCATTTACATAATATGGCCTCTGACTTGATTGTCACCTGAGGCAATTAGCATAATATCCATTTTGATGTGTGCAGCGGCCATATATCTCCATAAAACCGGAGTGAATTAACCCGAGCTAACCCTTCATCATATGTTGCGTGTGTGTACCTGCGTGTTTGCATCTGTATGTGTGCACGTGTGTGTGTGTGGGGGGGGCGATGTGGAGAAGCCTACTAGACTGTTATCAAGCTGAAGTGATGATGTCCAATAGGCAGAATCCCAGCAGCTCAATAAGGACTATAGAGCAGAACCGTTAAGTACAGTATCATGTTCATAGTCATGGTACACTTTGTATAAGAGCTATTGAAGATTGAAAGACCCCCCCAAGAAAAATATAAACATTTCTACAAAAAAGCTATTGAAGATTGAAAGCCCCCCCCAAGAAAAATATAATCATTACTACAAAAAAAGCTATTGAAGATTGAAAACCCCCCCAAGAAAAATGTAAACATTTCTACAAAAAAACGCTATTCAAGATTGAAAGCTTTATTGTTTTATTCTTCTAAATTTTAACAACAAAAAAAAACCCTGTGGATTTTTCACCATCCTCCCCTGATTCAGAATATATCATGTTCATAGTCATGACATGCTTTGTGTAAGAGCTATTGAAGATTGAAATCAGCAGAAAATAAAATAATCAAAATGTCAACACAAAAAAAAACAGTGGATTTGTGTCCTTCCTCCCGATTCAGAATTAATCATTTTTTATAGTCATGGCACGTGTTGTGTAAGAGCTATTGAAGATTGAAATCATAAATCGTATTTATTTTTCACACAAAAAAAGGTGTGGGTTGTTCTCCATCCACCCCTGATTCAGAATATACCATCTTCATAGTCATGGCATTCAGTCATGTGTGTAGTGGTGCTTGGAGAAGTGGGTACCCTCAAATATTTTCAAAAACATTTACAAAACGCCCAGCGAAGCAAAGGTGCCCGGTGTGAAAGATTCGATGGGAAACAGTGACGTACACTCTGAATTATCTAAAATGATACATCCCATAGTGGTCTTTCACAGTCAGGCCAACTCAAGCTGTACTGTGAAACTAAGCTAATAGTAGTCCTACCATTGAAGCAGATAAATGTAAAAAAGCTTTCACTCTCAAAGTTACACTTTTTTAACAGAAAAAAACAACAAAATTGTATGTTTTAAGTCCATGACAATGCTTAAACCACATCAGGAGACCACTTTTGATGTCTGGAGAAATGTAGATTGTTTGTGTAGTTAATTGACGTGTGTAGGCATCTAGCACTGTTGTTTGGTTAACAGTGTTTCTGTAACACATGAGATGGAGTTTGCAAAATAAATGGCTAAGCTACCGGATTGATGCAAATAATCATGTCACTGACAGATCGGTGTAGGTTACTTTGTAGCTACGGTAGTTAACATTTAATAGAGAAGGTTTTTGGGAAAGCCTTTCCATCTACCAGAAAATGGTTAGGCCTATCATTGGCATTGCTATATTTTTCTATTCCTTAATTGTTTGAAACCTGAACATTTTACTTGATATGAGGCATGTCTTACCTTACTTGAAAGTAGCCTATAGACAAAATCCCACCATAGAAACATGGAGGAAAATATTTGTAGAAAGACTTACTCATATGCTTTCTCCTATTCTATTGATTTTCTTTCAACTTTCTTTCATTGTCTAGCAGCCAAAGGTATTATCATAGTCATTTTAGCAACCCATGATAGTAGTTGCATATTTCAATCTGCCCTCTTTCAAAATTTCGAACGGATATTTCCATCTCTGTCCATGAAACCCGGTGCACATTTTAGAACAGCGTTTTCCTGCAAATTGCATTTTGGAACGTTCACGCAAAAGCCCACTGCTGTCTGTATATTGCTGCGCCTAAAATGTGAAGAAATAATAGTTTATCAACGTTTAAGCTAAACGTTCTGATCTGTTCAATCAGCCTTATAAATTGAAACGGAGGATACCTCCACTACACTACTTTGGTACGCATCAGTGGGGATTAAGAAGTGAGTACATGCAAATGCCCACGGGAATAGTAAGTGGGTATATGGCGTATATCTGCCTATATCCTCAACTACACCAGTGATGGCATGATTGGTTCAACAGTTATTGACGAGAGAAAACCAGAATATCCAATATAAAACTAATTTTACCTCGGTGCTACACCTGCTCTGCCTAGCCTGGTTAACGGTTTCTGTTTTGACGTTAGTCATCAACAACTTGCAATAATGACACAGGTGGAGTAAGCTCTTTTAACGTCATGATGAAGTATCTGGTACTTGTGGCCTGTTTGGCTCCTTGTTGGGCCACTGAGGAAGAAACACGGGAAAATGACACAGAGTTCGGTGAGTAACGTTAACGGCTAGCTAGCTCGCAGACATGTTCTACGGTAGCAAGCTGTCAGTCAAATGTATGCAAATTAGGCTGTTAGTTAGCTACATCTTCAATTGCTAAAGTTTATGACGATAGTGTTTGCTAGATAACTCGTTTATTAGTTAACTAGACAGCTAACTTTTTAATGTTGTTAGCGAGTAAGATTTTCTTCGGGGACTTGCTAACCGATCTAGTTAGATGGAATGTCTGGTATTCAGCATCGTAGTAACGTGCATCATGCTAACGTGCATCATGAATCAAGACAGGGTGGCTATTCCTTTTCCAGTGGTGCCGGAGCAGTGTTAATCAATCCTAGTCTCATCACAGCTTGTGATTCAACTGAAATATTGTATGTTAGTTAGCTGAGTTAACTAGCTACAGATGTGTGGCACTGGCAGGGCTGGAACAAATACCTGCGGGTCCCCAGGATCAGATGAAGAATGCATTTGTTCCCAGTCTAGCTAGATAATTATGAACATCGCAATTCAATGTTTTACATAACCTGTAGTGATGTGCTGAAACAACAAACGTGTACGCATAGCTTTCCAGTGTTGACCACCCCTGAAATAATTAGTTAAATCAAGATTGGTATTTAGGTCCATTTTTTATTTAACTAGGCAAGTCAGTTAAGAACAAATTATTATTTACAATGACGGCCTAGGAACAGTGGGTTAACTGCCTTGTTCAGGGGCAGAATGACATTTTTACCTTGTCACCTCGGGTATTCGATCTAGCAAACTTTCGGTTACTGGCCCAACGCTCTAACCACTAAGCTACCTGCCGCCCATATAGACCCATAGTTTGAAATTGTCACAGGCTGAGGATGTCAATTAAGTACCTAGTTAAAATTTCAACCATGCTGAATTTGTTTTAATTAGGAAGGTGTGATGCTCTGACTAACCCCACAAAGACACTGTTGACAATCTATTTGTAGGCTGTGTGGCATTAAGGGCTCTCCACAGTGATTTCACAGTCTACACAACATTCTGCCTCGCAAAACTATGTAGAGCTACGCAAACTAAACTCTGTTGGATCTGTTTCATAGACTGTGTAGAGCCCTTTAGACAGGAAGGAACTAGCTACATGACAGCTTTCAAGAGGAAGTGAGAATCTTCCATTTTGGCTGTTCCATTTTGGCTGAAAGATTCATGGTAAAAATGTATTTTAGGCTACTAACTGTTACTCAGTGCTGCATCAATCCAATATTATTTGCCACAGAGCGAGTTGAGTATAGGCTACTGCAGAGGTCACTAAAAATAAACCAGGGTTTTGTTCCATCCCAGCACTAACACATCTGATTCAGCTAATCAGGAAGATCATGATTAATACATGAATCAGGTGTGTTACTGCTGGGTTAGAACCAAAGCCTGCACATTTGAAGCTCATTGGGACAAGGGTTGGTGACCACCGGTTACTGTACCAATGATATTGAATAATACCATTTTCACTTTATTGGTGTTACATAGAGGGAGTTCAGTCGTGTGTGTGTCTGTGTGTGTGTGTGTGTGTGTGTGTGTGTGTGTGTGTGTGTGTGTGTGTGTGTGTGTGTGTGTGTGTGTGTGTGTGTGTGTGTGTGCAGTACCAGTCAAAAGTTTGGAAACACCTAATCATTCCAGGGTTTTTCTTTATTTTTACTATTTTCTACATTGTAGAATAATAGTGAAGACATCAAAACTATGGAATCATGTAGTTACCAAATTAGTGTTAAACAAATGAAAATATATTTTATTTTTGAGATTGTTCAAGTAGCCATCCTTTGCCTTGATGACAGGATTGGAAACTTTTAGCATTCTCTCAACCAGCTTCATGAGGTAGCCACCTGGATGCATTTCAATTAACAGGTGTGCCTTGTTAATTTGTGGAAGTTCTTTCCTTAATGCATTTGAGACAATCAGTTGTGTTGTAACATGGTAGGGGTGGTATACAGAAGATAGCCCTATTTGGTAAAAGACCAAGTCCATATTATGGCAAGAACAGCTCAAATAAGCAAAGAGAAACGACAGTCCATCATTACTTTAAGACATGAAGGTCAGTCAATCTGGAAAAGTTCAAGAACTTTGAAAGTTTCTTCATGTGCCGTCGCAAAAACCATCAAGCACTACGATTAAATTGGCTCTCATGAAGACCACCACAGGAAAGGAAGACCCAGAGTTACCTCTGCTGCAGAGGATAAGTTCATTAGAGTTAACTGCCCAAATAGAGTTGCAGAACAAATAAATTCTTCAGAGTTAAAGTAACAGACATATCTCAACATAAACTGTTCAGAGGAGACTGCGTTAATCAGGCCTTCATGGTCGTATTGCTGCAATATGTTAATCGAGGTAATATGTACATGTAGTTAGAGTTATTAAAGTGACTAATAACAGAGAGTAGTAGCAGCAGGGTAAAAGAGGGGGGGGGGGGGGGGCAATGCAAATAGTCTGGGTAGCAATTTGATTAGATGTTCAGGAGTGTTATGGCTTGGGGGTAGAATCTGTTTAGAAGCCTCTTGAACCTGGACTTGGCACTCCGGTACTGCTTGCCGTGCAGTAGCAGAGAGAACATGACTAGGGTGGTTGGAGTCTTTGACAATTTTTAGGGCCTTCCTCTAACACCGCCTGGTATAGAGGTCCTGGATGGCAGGAAGCTTGGCCCCAGTGATGTACTGGGCCGTACTCACTACCCTCTGTAGTGCCTTGCGGTCAGAGGCCAAGCAGTTGTCATACCAGTCAGTGATGCAACCTGTCAGGTTGGAAAAGCAGCCAACAAGTGCTCAGCATACGTGGGAACTCCTTCAAGATTATTGGAAAAGCATTCCAGGTGAAGCTGTTTGAGAGAATGCCAAGAGTGTGCAAAGCTGTCATCAAAGCAAAGGGTGGCTACTTTGAAGAATGTCAAATGTAAAATATATTTAGATTTATTTAACACTTTCTTTAGTTTTTTTTGGTTACTACATGATTCCATATGTGTTATTTCATAGTTTGTCTTCATTATTATTGTACAATGTAAAAATAGTAAAAATAAATAAAACCCTTGAATGAGTACCGTAATTTCCGGACTATAAGCCGCAACTTTTTTCCCACGCTTTGAACCTCGCGGCTTAAACAATGACGCGGCTAATATATGGATTTTTCCCGCTTTCAATTTTTTTTCCTCCAAAGAAAAACACATTCTGTGACGTGATCAGTTTTTTGGCGGCATGAAGCTTTCATTAGACCAATGAAATTGCCGAACGGGTTAAGGTCAAACAACTTTTTTCTTTACTGTTTAGATTAAATCGAGCGCTCTCAAACTTCCCATTATTCTGATTACGGTAGTCATTTTTTCACCCTCATCATTGCAAAGACACGGAGAAATGCATATGATGCAGCTTTCAAGTTGAAGGCGATTGATCTGACTGTTGGAAAAGGAAATAGAGCTGCTGCACGGGAGCTTGGTCTTAATGAGTCGATGATAAGACGTTGGAAACAGCAGCGTGAGGAATTGACTTAGTGCAAAAAGACAACTAAAGCTTACTGCTAATGTTTTATTTTTGTTACAAGCCGTGTTTCGTTAAAGCCTGTGTAAAGTTCATTGGTTTCAATGTACCGGTAGACATGTGCGGCTTATTTATGTTCAAAATAATATATTTTTTAAAATTCAGTGGGTGCGGCTTATATTCAGGTGCGCTCAATAGTCCGGAAATTACGGTAGATGTGTCCATACTTTTGACTTATACTGGTATGTATGTATAGACTAGAGGTCGACCGATTATGATTTTTCAACGCCGCTACCGATTATTGGAGGACCAAAAAAGCCGATACCGATTAATCAGCCTATTTATTTGTAATTTTAGTATTTTTTTGTTATTTTTTTAATTTAAATATATATATATTTTTTTTTCAACAAACAACAAAAAAAGTTTTTTTGTTATTTCTTTATTTGTAATAATGACAATTACAACAATACTGAATTAACACTTATTTTAATATAATACATCAATAAAATCAATTTAGCCTCAAATAAATAATGAAACATGTTCAATTTGATTTAAATAATGCAAAAACAAAGTGTTGGAGAAGAAGGTAAAAGTGCAATATGTGCCATGTAAGAAAGCTAACGTTTAAGTTCCTTGCTCAGAACATGAGAACATATGAAAGCTGTTGGTTCCTTTTAACATGAGTCTTCAATATTCCCAGGTAAGATGTTTTAGGTTGTAGTTATTATAGGACTATTTCTCTATATACGATTTGTATTTCATATACCTTTGACTATTGGATGTTCTTATAGGCACTTTAGTATTGCCAGTGTAACAGTATAGCTTCCGTCCCTCTACTTGCTCCTACCTGGGCTCGAACCAGGAACACAGGAACAGCCACCCTCGAAGCAGCGTTACCCATGTAGAGGAAGGGGAAAAACTACTCCAAGTCTTAGAGCGAGTGACGTTTGAAACGCTATTAGCGCGCACCCGGCTAGCTAGCTAGCCATTTCACATGGGTTACACCAGCCTCATCTTGGGAGTAGATAGGCTTGAAGTCATAAACAGCGCAATGCATTGCGACGAGCTGCTGGCAAAATGCACGAAAGTGCTATTTTGAATGAATGCTTACGAGCCTGCTGCTGCCTACCATCTCTCAGTCAGACTGCTCTATCAAATCATAGACTTAATTATAACATAATAACACACAGAAACACGAGCGTTAGGTCATTAATATGGTAGAATCCGGAAACTATCATCTCGAAAACAAAACGTTATTCCTGTTACATTGCACAACCTTCAGTGTGATGTCATAATTACGAAAAATTCTGACAAATTACCCAAAGTGTTGCATATACCCTGACTGCGTGCAATGAACGCAAAATGACACAATTTCACCTGGTTAATATTGCCTGCTAACCTGGATTTCTTTTAACTAAATATGCAGGTTTAAAAATATATACTTCTGTGTATTGATTTTAAGAAAGGCATTGATGTTTATGGTTAGGTACAGTCGTGCAATGATTGTGCTTTTTTTTTCGCAAATGCGCTTTTGTTAAATCATCCCCGTTTGGCGAAGTTGGCTGTCTTTGTTAGGAAGAACTAGTCTTCACAGTTCGCAACGAGCCAGGCGGCCCAAACTGCTGCATATACCCTGACTCTGTTTGCAAGAGAAGTGACACATTTTCCCTAGTTAAAAGAAATTCATGTTAGCAGGCAATATTAACTAAATATGCAGGTTTAAAAATATATACTTGTGTATTGATTTTAAGAAAGGCATTGATGTTTATGGTTGGAGCAACGTGTACCTAAGCGATCATATGCAACGCAGGACAGGCTAGATAAACTAGTAATATCATTAACCATGTGTAGTTAACTAGTGATTATGATTGATTGTTTTTTATAAGTTTAATGCTAGCTAGCAACTTACCTTGGAATTATTACTGCATTCGCGTAACCTCGTGGAGTGCAATGTAAAGCAGGTGGTTAGAGCGTTGGACTAGTTAACTTAAGGTTGCAAGATTGAATCCCTGAGATGACAAGGTAAAAATCTGTCTTTCTGCCCCTGAACAAGGCAGTTAACCCACCGTTCCTAGGCCGTCATTGAAAATAAGAATGTGTTCTTAACTGACTTGCCTAGTTAAATAAAGGTTTAAAAAAACAAAACAACTAATTGGCCAAATCGGCATCCAAAAATACAGATTTCCGATTGTTATGAGAACCTGAAATCAGCCCTAATTAATCGGCCATTCCGATTAATCGGTCGACCTCTAGTGAAGACATCAAACTATGAAATAACACACATGGAATCAATGTGTAACCAAAAAAGTGTTAAATAAATCAAAATATATTTGAGATTCTTCAAAGTAGCCACCCTTTGCCTTGATGACAGCTTTGCACACTTGGCATTCTCTCAACCAGCTTCACCTGGAATACTTTTCCAACAGTCTTGACAGAGTTTCCACATATGCTGAGCAATTGTTGGCTGCTTTTCCTTCACTCTGCGGTCCAACTCATCCCAAACTATCTCAATTGGGTTGAGGTCGGGTGATTGTGGAGGCCAGGTCATCTGATGCATAACTCTCCTCCTTAGTCAAATAGTTATTACACAGCCTGGAGGTGTGTTGGGTCATTGTCCTGTTGAAAAACAAATGATAGTCCCAATAAGCGCAAACCAGTTGGGATGGCATATTGCTGCAGAATGCTGTGGTAGCCATGCTGGTTAAGTGTGCCTTGAATTCTAAATAAATCCCAGACAGTGTCATCAGCAAAGCACCCCCACAACATCACACCTCCTCCTCCATGCTTCACTGTGGGAACCACACATGCGGAGATCATCCATTCACCTACTCTGCGTCTCACTAAGACACAGCGGTTAGAACCAAAAATCTACAATTTGGACTCATCAGACCAAAGGACAGATTTCTACCGGTCTAATGTCCATTGCTCGTGTTTCTTGGCCCAAGCAAGTCTCTTCTTATTATTGGTGTCCTTTAGTAGTGGTTTCTTTTCAGCAATTCGACCATGAAGTCCTGATTCACGCAGTCTCCTCTGAACAGTTAATTTTAAGATGTGTCTGTTACTTGAACTTTGAAGCATTTATTTGGGCTGCTAACTCTGAACTTATCCTCTGCAGCAGAGGTAACTCTGGGTCTTCCTTTCCTGTGGCGGTTCTCATGAGAGCCAGTTTCATCATAGCGCTTGATGGTTTTTACGACTGTACTTCAAGAAACTTTTTCAAAGTTCTTGAACTTTTCCGAATTGTCTGACATTAATTTCTTAAAGTAATGATAGACTGTCGTTTCTCATTGTTTATTTGTGCTGTCCTTGCCATAATATGGACTTGGTCCATATACCACCCCTACCTTGTCCCAACACAACTTAATGTGTTTGAGCCAATCAGAAGGTAAGAAATTCCACAAATTAACTTTTAACAAGGCACACCTGTTAATTGAAATGCATTCTAGGTGACTACCTTATGAAGCTGGTTGAGAGAATGCCAAGTGTGTGCAAAAGTAGCAGTATAGCTTCTGTCCCTCTCCTTGCCTCGAACCAGGGACCCTCTGCACACATCGACAACAGCCACCCTCGAAGCATCGTTACCCATCGCTCCACAAAAGCCACGGCCCTTGCAGAGCAAGGGGAACAACTACTTCAAGGTCTCAGAGCGAGTGACATCACCGATTGAAACGCTATTAGCCGTCACCCCGCTAACTAGCTAGCCATTTCACATCGGTTACACAAAGGGTAGCAACTTTTTAATAATCTGAAATATAAAATATATTTTGATTTGTTTAACAAGTTTTTGGTTACTAAATGATTCCATATATGTTATTTCATAGTTTTGATGTCTTCACGATCATTCTACAATGTAGAAAATAGTAAAAAAAAAAAAAAAAAAAAAAAACCTTGAATGAGTAGGTGTGTCCAAACTTTTTTCTGGTACTGATATACCTATAACATGGCATTTAGTAGATGCTATTATCCAAAGCGACATACAGTCATGCATGCATACATTTTATGCACAAGTGGTCCCGGAAATTGAACCTACTATCCTACCGTTGCAAGCGCCATGCTCTACCAACTGAGCTACATAGGACTGGCCCTCTCACTCTCCTTATATGACTCTTCCCTTATTCCAGAGGCTCTGAGCTCATTGCTGTCCGACTTTGAGGTGCTGCCCGTGTCCGGCCTCCAGCAGCACTCACTCAGGAAGAGGGACATCCACACAGAGTCCCAGCTGGAGCGCATTGTCAGCTTCAGTGCCCTCAAGAGGTAGGTGGCACAAAGTCTCCTATATGGGACTTCTACATGTCTGCTAAATGACTAAAATGTTAGGGCAAAACAGCCAAGACTCCATTCTACTCAATGAGGCGCTTCCACACACTCATGTAACGTTCAAAAGCAAGCAAAAAAAGTTGATGTTCAATGGTTTTGTATCATTCTGATGCCGCCCAGTGCTTAGGAAAGATCATATGACATTAGGGGTTGGAGAAATAGACTAGCACGGTCTCAATTATCTGTAACTTTTTTCAGAGGTTCTAGTCCTCCCTGCTAAGTCCTACTCCTATGTGTTTTAACATTGTTACTGGAATGGCTTTTTATCATTGCCATGGCCTAATGACTAGAGAGCATATATCTTCCTGGGATTTTCAGTGCAATTGAAACAGACCATTGGCAAATGTTATCTGTACCCTTAATAAACCAGATATGTACATTCCTCATGTTTCTCTCCATCAAACTGTAATTTATTTTTTCTGCAGACATTTTAAGCTTTACTTGACAACTAACACAGACTTGTTCACTGAGGACTTCAAAGCTGTGTTTGTAGATAAGCAAGGGAAGGAAGACCGCTATGATGTTCAGCTGCAGAACTACTTTACTGGACATCTTGTAGGTGAGTCTGGAGGGTATTTGTTTTGTTGGTTTTATATGGAATATTGATATGGAGGTGTTTGCGCTTGTGTGTCAGTTTGTGTGTGTGCTTCCATTTCAGTGTGTGTGTGTGAGTGAGTACTGAGAAGAATACCTTAAAATCGTGTGTGTGTAGGTGAGGAGCACTCCCGTGTTCAGGCACACATAGACGGGGACGAGTTCTCGGCCCACATCCTGACAGAGGAGACAGAGTACAACGTAGAGGTAAATCCCAAAACAGGAGCACTGCTTTAACGTTTTTAAAGCAGGGGTTGGAACTGGTTCAGGGAACAGAACAGAAAAACGGAAAATAATATTTTTCAAGGAACTGAAACGGAACCTGGAAAGAGAGTGATCCATACTGTTCCGCAATGGAACCATTATTTTAAAAGCATGGGAACTGGTTAATTATGTTATTTTACATTCCAGGCATTTTAATTTTTTTTGTCCCACAAAAAAAAGCAGCAAAGCTCTGGCACTCAAAAACGTATTCCAGTGTCCACCTGCAAGCTGAAAATCTTTGCCAATGTCTATGCGTGTTTAGGCCAGTGTTGCCAATTTAGCAACTTTGTCGCTATATTTAGCGTTTATTCAGACCCCTCTAGCCACACATTTTCAAAAAAGCGACTAGCGACAAATCTAGCGAATTTTTCTGGTGTTATTGGAGACTTTTGGAGACTCTGACGTGAAAGCACGTATCGTTCTTACTCATCTCAACGAGCAGCGGGTGCTGCCGTGGGCCCCACCTCCGTCCCAAAGCACTCACAGGCGGCCTAGTTCTCGCACAGCAGTCCCTCCCAGCTGCAGTCAGAGCAGGAGATGTTCACCCCTCCGCGTCCAGACTGCAAATGAATCGTGCATGCGGGAAGCTGCCGCTGGCTGATCCCGCCCTGGCTTACATAATATATATATTTTTTTTAACATGAATTAGGGCAAGACTAGTTACCATAATTTTCTCACATTGCCACTGACAGTTTTTTTCTGATTGTCTCTTTTTGGTCCATTTAGATTGTTAATGTAGATTGTATACAAAAAATGTAAAAAATGTTATGGTTAAAAATGTTGTGACTTGTTGTAGGCTCCTAAGTGGACCATAAGGTTAAAAACCAAACCAAATTAAGAAAACTAATTAATAAAATAAACTAAGTAACTCCGCCAGTGTCTCTTTTGGGTCACCCTTTGCCGGTCCCAAGCCCGGATAAAGAAGGATGGTTGGAATTGTGACATAAAAAAAAAACAAGAATCGACAGAAGAAAGTTCATTTGTAGTTCTAAACATATTTAGGGTGGTTTTTACTCACTTTGTCTCTCCCACGACATTATTCCTCTCTCCTACAGCGTCCATCACAATTACATGCACATTGACAATTATGCAAATTAGGCGATGATGTCATTTAGCGACTTTTAGGACAGCCAATAGCTACTTTCCTTACTGAGGAGTTGGCAACACTGGTTTAGGCTACCTGCCCTTCCCCCCTCCAAAAACAGACTACTGTACTGACATTGCAACCATCATTCAGAAGATAGGGAGAGAGATTTTTAAATAGCTAGAGAAGAATGGATTAACTAGTTTAATGCTAGTTAAGGATACTATAGGCCTAGTTATCACGTTTCACGTTGGATTTATTAACTACAAAAAGGTAAGACGTGTTTTTTAAAATTCTGGTGCCGCTCTGCACATACAAGCTTTTTAGCTAGCTAGCTCAAAGGACATTCAAAGTTCCTCCATAGAAGCCGCTCCTAGGTATAATTCTGTGGACCTAATTCATGTAATGCATTTCATAAGATGCCCAGCACTTCAATTCTACTCCTCAACCCTCTCTCTCCCCACCCGCAAAATGTCATACATTGGGTACACGCATGTCCATCACGCATGTAAACAACTAGCTTGCCTGCTCTATCCGCACTGATTGGTGAAGTAATATAATGAGCTAAATGTAAAAAACGGTTGATTTCACAGGTTAAAAAAGGAACTGAAAGGAACGATATAAACCAGTACTTTTTTGGGGATCCAACCGGTTCAGAACTTTATTTTGCTGGTAGGAACAGTGGAACGGGAAAAAAAGTGGTTCTGTTCAGAATGAAACAATAGGAAATTAATTCCGGTTCCAACCCCTTGGTTTAAATTAGGCCAGAAAAAAGGTGTCTTAAAACAGTTGCTGGGGAAAAGAGTTGAAACTATCAGCTAAATAAACCAGCGCTAGCCTTTGTTTTTGTAGAATACTTTATCTAACCAATCCTACTTCTCCCACTCCTTCATCCTCTCTCGCTCTCTCTTTATTTTCTCTCTTATTCCTCTTTCTCTCCATCCCCTTCCCCTCTTACCTCTCTCCTCAGCCCCTTTGGAGGTTCACTGAGGTGCCCCCCGATGGCCGTCTGTTGGTATATCGCTCTGAGGACATCCGGAACCTCAGTCGCCTGGCCTCGCCCAAGGTGTGTGGATACATCCATGCTGGGGCCCAGGACCTGCTGCCAGAGTCCGCCAGAGGTGGAGAGGCACAGGAGGGTAAGATGGACTGTGTGTGTGTTCGACAGTATAGGCCTACATACAGAGTAGGAGCCACCCCATTTATGTATGTTTCATACGCATAGACTGAGTGCTTGTGTGTGTGGTGTGCAAAAGTGTGTAGGAGTCAAACATTACAAGCTACCTTATACAACCTTAGTGTGAGGAGGTAGGGAAAGGGAGGAAGATGATTCCTGGAGGAGAGGAGGTAGTAGGTAGGTGGGCGCCCATTCTATCTTGTCCCCACACAGCCTCACAATGAATAAAAACCCTTTAATGTCTAAAACCTATATTCCATAGGCTGGCAACAGGGTGTTATATAAAGCTCTGATTCCTTTGTGTTGCCTGTAATATGTAAAGTTCATTAGAATGACAATGACCTGGGGGAAATCTGAAGGCGCTCAAGACAATGTCCTCTTTTAAAAAAAAAACTGTGTGGAAAATGCAGTGAATGATCTCCACAGAAGCATTAGAATTCATGAGAGCTGTTGTATGTAATACACGGAGGGGAAGCAATAGTGAGTACACCCACATGCTGTGGTTCGTTACAGAAGAATCTGAGGTCTTGTAGAGGGAAGGAGAGTACATGATTAGTGGGGTGGGGGACTGCTGCTGACTGTGGTTTGTAGCCTTAGACACACACTGTACGTATGATACACCAGGCCCACTCCAAATGGATGTAGCCGGAAGGGAATTAACATAGTTTGAATTGACACATGCTGTACAGTGTGGCTTCTGAGCTGAGCAGAAGCTATTATTCTACAGATGGAATAACCTGTGAATTTCAAATAAGGGTTAATAAAAACCTTTATTCCGAAAGAAGTGCTTTGCTATTTTGATTCCGGATTCTTGTAATGATTAATCCTACAAGCCACAGCCAGTCTTCCTCCTCATAGAATAAGTGGTGTTGATTCATTTTACTAAACACAAAGTTGGAAATCTGACAGTTCTGAAAATTACTCTATAGTAAAGGATTCATCAGCTAGGCCTATATCTTTCATTTTTACTCTGATGAACAAATAGTGGTAAGAAAAAGTATGTGAACCCTTTGGAATTACCTGGATTTCTGCATAAATTGGTCATAAAATTTGATATGATCTTCATCTAAGTCACAACAAAAGACAAACAGTCTGCTTAAACTAATAACACAAACTATTTGACGTTTTCTTGTTTTTAATTGAACACATTCACAGTGCAGGGTGGAAAAAGTATGGGAACCCTTGGATTTAATAACTGGTTGACCTTCCTTTGGCAGCAATAAACTCAACCAAACGTTTTCTGTAGTTGCGGATCAGACCTGCACAACGGTCAGGAGGAATTGTGGACCATTCCTCTTCACAAAACTGTTTCAGTTCAGCAATATTGTTAGGATGTCTGGTGTGAACCGCTCTCAAGGTCATGCCACCGCATTTTAAATTGAGGTCAGGACTCCAGAAGGCGTATTTTTTTCTGTTGAAGCCATTCTGTTGTTGATTTACTTCTGTTTTGGGTTGTTGTCCTGTTGCATCACCCAACTTCTGTTGATCTTCAATTGGCGGACAGATAGCCAAACATTCTCCTGCAAAATGTCTTGATAAACTTGGGAATACATTTTTCCGTCGACAATAGCAAGCTGTCCAGGTCCAGAGGTAGCAACGCAGCCCCAAACCATGATGCTCCCTCCACCATACTTTACAGTTGGTATTAGGTTTTGATGTTGGTGTGCTGTGCCTTTTTTTCTCCACACATAGTGTTGTGTGTTCCTTCCAAACAACTCAACTTTAGTTTCATCTGTCCACAGAATATTTTGCCGGAAGCGATATGGAACATCCAGGTGCTCTTTTGCGAACTTCAGACGTGCAACACTGTTTTTTTGTTTTGGACCGCAGTAGCTTCTTTCGTGGTGTCCTCCCATGAACACCATTCTTGTTTAGTGTTTTACGTATTGTAGACTCATCAGAGATGTTAGCATGTTCCAGAGATTTCTGTAAGTCTTTAGCTGACTCTCGTGGATTCTTCTTAACCTCATTGAGCATTCTGCACTGTGCTCTTGCAGTCATCTTTACAGGACGGCCACTCCTAAGGAGAGTAGCAACAGTGCTGAACTTTCTCCATTTATAGACAATTTGTCTTACCATGGACTGATAAACATCAAGGCTTTTAGAGATACTTTTGTAACTATTGGTCAATTTCTTCAACAGATGGTCAGGTCTATATAATTATCAAACTTATATATTGGTAGTAGAAAGGAAACACAGACTCTTTGTTTAAGTATTAAAATTGTCCTTTAGTAATACAATTGTGGGCAGAAGTTGGTACAGAGTACAGTATATAATCGCTCTCCCCAGGTTCTGCAGTGTCTAAGACATCCTGTAATTCATATAGCCTCTCCCAGTCCTCTTTGCATTAGTTTCCCTGGCAACAACATTTTAATAAATCGAACCTCCCCCTGACAGCAGCAACCATCTGGTAAGCAATTAAAAGCTCAGAAGTGGGTTTCACCGAAACTTGCCCTTTCATCACAAGAATAGAGGCATAACAAGGTGAACGAGTCCAAGCATCTTCTGACAGATTGCTGTTTTCATTAGGCCTGCGGCAGCCTTGTGTTCTCAGGAAACCAGTTGTATTCTCAGAACCTCAGCCAGGTGGGGCCCAGACAGGAGGAGTATGAATGTAGGCGGTTTCCGCCTTCTGATAGTGTCTGAAGGGCACAACACTCAAAACAGGTGTTAACACACAGTCTCTCTCACACACACACACACACACACACACACACACACACACACACAAGGAGACCTTACAGTTTATCATAACAATTTATTAACCCTTTAAAAGGTATGAGGCCTTGGTTTAACCCCTTCATAACCCTTTCCAGCTTTATGCAAGTCAACAAAAATTATTCTGAGATCTATTTTATTCGAGGCATGGTTCACATCAGGCAATGCTTCTTGTGAATAGCAAACTCAAATTTTGTGAGTTATTTTAATTTTATTTTTTAATAGGGCAGGGCAGCTCTAACCAACATCTCCAATCACGTCTCATTGATTGGACTCCAGGTTAGCTGACTCCTGTCTCCAATTTAGCTTTTGGAAAAGTCGTAAGCCTAGGTGTTCACATACTTTTTCCTACACTGTGAATGTTTAAATGATGTGCTCAATATAGACAAGAAAAATACAATCATTTGTGTGTTATTAGTTTAAGCACATTGTGTTTGTCTATTGTTGTGACTTAGATTTTTTATTTATTTATTTCACCTTTATTTAACCAGGTAGGCAAGTTGAGAACAGGTTCTCATTTACAATTGTGACCTGGCCAAGATAAAGCAAAGCCGTCGACACATACAACAACACAGAGTTACACATGGAGTAAAACAAACATACAGTAAAAAAATAAGTCTATATACAATGTGAGCAAATGAGGTGAGATAAGGGAGGTAAAGGCAAAAAAGGCCATGGTGGCGAAGTAAATACAATATAGCAAGTAAAACACTGGAATGGTAGATTTGTAGTGGAAGAAAGTGCAAAGTAGAAATAGAAATAATGGGGTGCAAAGGAGCAAAATAAATAAATACTTAGTCTTCCTTCCTTCCTCCCATCATAGATTCCCTCCACAGAGAGAAGAGAGTGACCCACGACCACAAGAAGAACACCTGTCCTCTAGCCCTGGTGGCTGACTACCGCTTCTTCAAACACATGGGCCGCGGAGAGGAGAGCATTACACTCAACTACCTGGTGAGAGTCCCAAACTAATCTCAGATACCCAGATCTAAAAGATCTATGGGCCAAATGTCCTTTCCCCTTCCGAAATTCGAAAGATGCAAGCACCTGTTACATTGTGATTTGTCTAAATGATCAGTGCCCCAAAAAATCTGCATTCCATGAAATTAGTCCCTTTTGGGTAGTGTAATTTGATGAATTTTTTTATTTTTATTTCTCCTAATTTTAACATTCTGTCATGATGAGAACAAAGTAATAAAAATAGGTATTCCCATCTCAAGAGGTTAAATAAAAAAAATACTATAGTAAGTGTCTATTATGTACCAAATAAAGATTTAATATTGCAGATTGTGGGTTCTATCCATTTAATTGTTTTGTATAATTTCTAATCCCCTTTTTATTTATTTATACTTTCCCCTTTCCATTCCTACCCTGATTATAGTAAACTAAGGGACAACAATACTTCATGTACACATTATATGTAGTTAAATAATTATACATATATTCTTATTTCCTCTTTCTGTAAGTGCTGGATTTTCACCCACAGCGGCCAATCCACCATTCATTGTGATCTTAACGCCAACCCTCCGGTGTCCACAGATTAACCCATCTTTCCCAGTATAACGCCATTTAGCAATTTCCTTTTGCAATACATCCCTCCATTTTACTGTGATGTCTTACGAGGCTCCTGAACCTCCCTATTTGTAACATTTCTACCGATATTGCTTTAAAAATAAATACTTTACCCAAGACTATAATGATATTTCCCATTGACTGATCATGTTTTTTCAGATCCCCTAACAATATAGTTTGCAGGTCCATCTGAACCCTAATATTATGACTTAACAACAAAGTTGGGAACTCTTTCTTATTGGTCTATTAACTAAGTTATTGCCTGGTGATGTCACCAAAACAGGTTGAAATTTCAGGCATTCTTTTCAAACTGCTCTTAAACTAACAGGGTATTATCATAATTTTCTAAATGTTACAGTATTATTCCAACCTCATAGTGTGGAAATACAGCTGCACCATACAGGTTGGGAGGAGATTTTTTGATGTACTGATTCCATGGCACATGATTTATAAACTGAAACACAAAACGACGGCGGATTCAGAATTTTGTTTTTCATTTAAATGATTATACAAAATTCTTGCAACCAATATAATGTACTAACTAATATATATATATATATATATATATATATATATATATATATACATACATACATACATACATACATACATACACACACACACACACACACACACACACACACACACACACACACACAGAGTTGAAGTCGAAAGTTTACGTACACCATAGCCAAATACATTTAAACTCAGTTTTTCACTATTCCTGACATTTAATCTTAGTAAAAATGTCCTGTCTTAGGTAAATTAGGATCACCACTTTATTTTAAGAATGTGAAATGTCAGAATAATAGTAGAGAGAATGATTTATTTAATCTTTTATTTCTTTCATCACATTCCCAGTGGGTCAGAAGTTTACATACACTCAATTAGTATTTGGTAGCACTATTGTAAAATATACTGTGTCCGTAAAATGTATGTACTGTATAAACAGGAAATAGACGCCTAAGTATTGTTTCCCATTAGTTTACTCCAATTAGGGAAGGGGTGGTAGTGTTAAGGGAAAATTATAAAGAATGAACATTATAATGGGAAAAAATATATACTTAGCAAAAATATAAACACAACATGTAAAGTATTGGTCCAAGATAATCCATCCACCTGATAGGTGGAACAGCATCAAACACCTGGAAACCATGTTTGATGTACTTGATACCATTCCACTAATTCCGCTCCTTACACAAGCCTGTTCTCCCCAATTAAGATGCCACCAACCTCCTGTGCTATACCTACTCAAAGCTTTTAGACCAGGGGTTTCAAACTCATTCCATGGAGGGCCTATACTGTGTTCGAATACCCATATTAACATACTGTATGCTACGTACTTAATGAGTATATACTATTTGTTCATTTTAGTATACTGTAAACGAACAATATCCTTTCAGTTGAATGTACTAGCGCTTTGTCTGCCTACCGGAAGTTGATGCTGTTGCTATGCAACATCTTGCTAGCTTGTTAGCATAACAAATTACTAGCTAGACATCTTACGACTTCATTAACCATATCCATTGAGAATGCACAACGACTATACCGCTAAGAATGATGTGAATAATCAAGTCAATAAACGTTGAGTAGTTAGATAGCATATAGTTAATACTGTATACTGCCAAGTTTGATTTATTAGTAGCCAACTAACTTTAAGTAGCTACCTAACATACCGGTACATACAAGTAACTGCTGTAATGATATGCGGTTCGTAAGGCCAGCGTAGCTGACAAATTGTCAGCTAACATAAGGTGTAACGTAACTTATTTGGAAAGTCAAAGAACAAAACGTTCTTAACATTTGTCATTATTCGTTAAAGCAATGAATTTGTATCCGCTCTCGTCGGTCTTCGGCTGCATATTTTCTTAAAATCTGAAAATGTTGTGAAGCTACACTAATTTTCTGAGCAATTGCATTATTGGCCCTAAAAGCACAAAAATAGTGTCCACTGCTTGTATACTTCGTATTTTAGTATGACATGCGGGAACTTTTTGGCATACTAACTATATCCATACTAAACTCAGCAGGACCCAGTCTTTCAAAGATAATTAATAAAAATCCAAATAACGTCACAGATCTTCATTTAAACACTGTTTCCCATGCTTGTTCAATGAACCATTAACAATTAATGAACATGCACCTGTGGAACGGTCATTAAGACACGAACAGCTTACAGACGGTAGGCAATTAAGGTCACAGTTATGAAAAGTTAGGACACTAAAGAGGCCTTTCTACTGACTCTGAAAAACATCAAAAGAAAGATGCCCAGGGTCCCTGCTCATCTACATGCCTTAGGCATGCTGCAAGGAGGCATGAGGACTGCAGATGTGGCCAGGGCAATAAATTGCAATGTCCGTACTGTGAGATGCCTAAGACAGCACTACAGGGAGACAGGACGGACAGCTGATCGTTCTCGCAGTGGCAGACCACGTGTAACAACACCTGCACAGGATCAGTACATCCGAACATCACACCTGCGGGACAGGTACAGGATGGCAACAACAACTGCCCGAGTTACACCAGGAACTCACAATCCCTCCATCAGTGCTCAGACTGTCCGCAATAGGCTGAGAGAGGCTGGACTGAGGGCTTGTAGGCCTGTTGTAAGGCAGGTCCTCACCAGACATCACCGGCAACAATGTTGCCTAAGGGCACAAACCCACCGTTGCTGGACCAGACAGTGCTCTTCACTGATGAATCGCGGTTTTGTCTCACCAGGGGTTATGGTCGGATTCATGTTTATCTTCGAAGGAATGAGCCTTACACCGAGGCCTGTACTCTGGATCGGGATCGATTTGGTGGTGGAGGATCCATCATGGTCTGGAGTGGTGTGTCACAGCATCATCGGACTGAGCTTGTTGTCATTGCAGGCAATCTCAACGCCGTGCATTACAAGGAAGACATCCTCCTCCCTCATGTGGTACCCTTCCTGCAGGCTCATCCTGACATGACCGTCCAGCATGACAATGCCACCAGCCATATTGCTCGTTCTGTGCATGATTTCCTGCAAGACAGAATGTCAGTGTTCTGCCATGGCCAGCGAAGAGCCTGGATCTCAGTCCCATTGAGCACGTCTGGGACGTGTTGGATCGGAGGGTGAGGGCTAGGGCCGTTCTCCCCCCTAGAAATGTCCGTGAACTTGCAGGTGCCTTGGTGGAAGAGTGGGGTAACATCTCACAGCAAGAACTGGCAAATCTGGTGCAGTCCATGAGGAGGAGATGCACTGCAGTACTTAATGCAGCTGGTGGCCACACCAGATACTGACTGTTACTTTTGATTTTGACCCCCCCTTTGTTTAGGGACACATTATTCCATTTCTGTTAGTCAAATGTATGTGGAACTTGTTCAGTTTATGTCTCAGTTGTTGAATCTTGTTATGTTCATACAAATATTTACACATGTTAAGATTTCTGAAAATAAATGCAGTTGACAGTGAGAGGACGTTTCTTTTTTTGCTGAGTTTATGACAAATAAGCATATTCGACTTAATTTACATCACAAATAGTATGCTTAGTGGGGTTAGTATGAGTATTCGAACACAGCTCTTCTATTAAGACTTAAACAAGCAGGTGAGAGGAGTTCTATACTAATTAGTGACCTTTAATTCATCAATCAAGAACAAGGGACGAGTGAAAACCCGCAGACACTCAGCCCGCCGTGGAATGAATTTGACACGTGTTTTAGACCTTCATGAAGTGCCTGAAAGTAGAGCATGAGGTCCATTTGGAATTGTGTAGTGCTGCAACAAACCACTGTCCAGGAACAGGCATCATCTGGGTTTGTACTAATACTGTCTGTTTCCCCCAGATTGAGTTGATTGACAGAGTGGATGACATGTACAGGAACACAACCTGGGATGACGAGTTTACAGGATATGGTGTTCAGATCCAACAGGTGGGACTGTGTGTGTGTGTGTGTGTGTGTGTGTGTGTGTGTGTCTGAGTTGGTAGTAGTTGTAAGCAAATATTGTCATTTGGCGTTGTCATTTCCACACCAATCATTCCATATCACTAGTGACAACATAGCTCAGTGTGTTATGTGTCAGCGCTGGGTTGAGAAATGAAGCTGAGCATAACTGTAGTACCCTAATTGAATTTGGAAAAGCATTTTTGGAGCAGACCGTGGAAGCTCTTTGTGTGAGAATGAATGGCAACACTGTGCGTCTACTACGAAACCACTGCTGTCTCACTGAATAAATATGTGGCGGTCTATGATCCATATCTTCTCCTGACCATAATATCTTGTGCAGAGCATTATGGGGACTGTACGTGCTGTAACCTTAATTGGGTTTAAGAAGTTGTAATGTCCTGGTTGTAGATCATCATCAACAAGGAGCCGACCAGAGCGCCGCTTGGCCAGGCTGGGCCGGGCTGGACCCACTACAACATGAAGGGAAGCCCCATCCAAGGCAAGGAGGTGTGGGACGTCAAGAAACTGTTGGAAGTGAGACACTGCTACTGACTCTAATCTACTCAGATGCCATTACAGAGTGTAGCCTGTACAGTGTTCTGTTGTCTGTAGGTAGGGAATAGATGAAGACACATTTTTCTGAGGGGTCACTGTATGAACTTTACGTTGTAGAAACTTCAATAACATTTACTTGAAAGGGCCTAAACATGATTGACAACAAACACCCTCACCAATGGGGGATACTTTTTGCTTGTAATGAGTAGTATTTTCTTCTCATTCATTTTTCAACACCTCTTTTTCTCTGCAGCAATTTAGCACGGACATAGCGGACAATGCTAGCACCGTGTGCCTGGCCCACCTGTTCACCTATCAGGACTTTGACGAGGGGACACTGGGCCTGGCTTACGTGGCCCCTTCTAAAGCCCAGGCTCTGGGGGGCCTCTGCCCTAAACGTGAGGCTTAGCCTCTCACAGAGGTCCTCTCAATTTTGATCAAATAACTATGATTAGTGTTTTGATAATGGTGTGATAGATTTTCAAGAGATTGCTCCTATATTTCTAGTCTGATTTCTCTTTTTGTTTTCTGCAGCTTTCTTTCCATCTAGTTCCGTTAAGAATCCCAGTTTCCTCAACACTGGTTTAACCAGCACTAAGAATTATGGCAAAACCATTCTCACCAAGGTAGGTTCCTCATTGAGTATCTGAATCCAGCCATGCTATTTCTATGGCGTCTGCACCCTCTATCGAACAAACTAGAACCAGGACTGAACAACTCCCTGTATTGCATAATTCATGACATCTTTCTGGGTCATAGGTCATAGGTCAGATGATAGGCCCCAATGCAGTACTCAGTCAAGATGATGGTTTGAGGTGTTGTCTAATGACACTCATGTGGTGGATAGAATAATCTGTGGGGCACATTGTGTTGGGTCATGGGTTGAGTAGGCAGCAGTATGCATCATGTGACTAATATTAATGACTTAGACCTTTCAAGACCCTCTTGAAGTCACTGCTCCTCAGATATTCTACATGCTTTTATATCCCAAAGGTAATAGATATGTCATAATTTCTTTATTTTATTTATTGTTGCAAGTCAATGTATGGTTTCCAAGCATTTTATTTATTTCTTTTTCTTTTTTTCTCCCATCACCAGGAAGCCGATTTGGTGACAACCCATGAGCTGGGCCACAACTTTGGAGCTGAGCACGACCCTGACAACATGCACTACTGCGCCCCTAGCGACGACCACGGGGGCAAGTTTGTCATGTACCCCATCGCTGTGAGCGGGGACCACTACAATAACAAGGTAATGCTCTTCAAATCTTCTGTCAAATGACTCGTATATGCTCACATGACATTTACCTTATTCTTTCTTTCTTTCCTTCCTCCCTTCCTTTATGTTTGTCTTCTCCCCACAGCGTTTCTCCAACTGCAGTAAGATCTCCATAGGGAAGACGCTGCGCTTCAAGGCTCCCATCTGCTTCAAGGAGAGGAACAGCAAGGTGTGTGGGAACTTGCGCGTTGAGGAAGGGGAGGAGTGCGACCCGGGCCTGCTGCACCTCAACGACGACCAGTGCTGCTCCGCCGACTGCAAGTTCAGGCCCGAGTCCCAGTGCAGGTAGAAACCCGCCACACACGGCCCAAAATGGCCACCTCTGAGTGCAGTAATTCATATGGTAGGATGACATTTACAAGGGCTTCAGTGAATTCCCGCCTTTCTTTACTTACTGGCTGACTTTATTGTCCCCATGGGGAAATTTTGTTTGCAGTGTCATGTAGAAGTTACAACATGGTTACATACAGAATCATGTCAATTTCATAATATACAGTAAACTAATAAAGTAAACTGACATTGATACCCCACTGACATTGCAGTTCTTTTGTGTGTGTTTAATGGCCCAGTGCTGTCAAAAATGTGCATTTTTTTAAATATTTTTTTTATATACATTTTCACACTATGGTTGGAATAATACTGTGAAAATGACCATGAAGCCGTTTTAGTGTAAAAGCTGTTTTGAAAAGACAGCCTGAAATTTCAGCCTCTTTTGGCAGTTTTGGCCTGCCTGGTGACATCACCAGGTGGTAAATGAGTTAATAGACCAATAAGAGAGAGAGTTCCAAACCGCTCTGCCAATAACAGGCTGTTTTCAGTTTTCCCCTCCCTACTCAGGCCACTCCCAGATAGTCCTAGCTAAACTCTTGCTTGAGAAATTGCACTTTGTTAAGAAGCTATTTTTATTTTTTTTTTTTACCATTTTAATTGAAAATAATCACAGTAAGGTACTTTATTGTTAGCCATAAAGGATTTGATATTGAGATAAAAATGGCTGCATTGGACCTTGAACATACTATCCAGTAACCTTCCTCTATCATCACCATGCCAGTGCATACACACTACTATGATGCTTAGTGACATTCCCAACATGGAAACTGAAGTTATCGTTTTCTACGTCCGGGTACATCCAGTGACAGGAACAGTCCATGCTGTAAGAACTGCAAGTTTCAGCAGGCAGGCAAGCCATGCCAGGAGCCAATCAACGCCACCTGTAAGGGCATGTCCCTCTGCACAGGTAAGCCTCCCCTACTGTTCATACACAGGCTAGTCACGGCTAACAGACCTGTAAGGGCATGTCCCTCTGCACAGGTAAGCCTCCCCTACTGTTCATACACAGGCTAGCCACGGCTAACAGACCTGTAAGGGCATGTCCCTCTGCACAGGTAAGCCTCCCCTACTGTTCATACACAGGCTAGTCACGGCTAACAGACCTGTAAGGGCATGTCCCTCTGCACAGGTAAGCCTCCCCTACTGTTCATACACAGGCTAGCCACGGCTAACAGACCTGTAAGGGCATGTCCCTCTGCACAGGTAAGCCTCCCCTACTGTTCATACACAGGCTAGTCACGGCTAACAGACCTGTAAGGGCATGTCCCTCTGCACAGGTAAGCCTCCCCTACTGTTCATACACAGGCTAGTCACGGCTAACAGACCTGTAAGGGCATGTCCCTCTGCACAGGTAAGCCTCCCCTACTGTTCATACACAGGCTAGCCACGGCTAACAGACCTGTAAGGGCATGTCCCTCTGCACAGGTAAGCCTCCCCTACTGTTCATACACAGGCTAGCCACGGCTAACAGACCTGTAAGGGCATGTCCCTCTGCACAGGTAAGCCTCCCCTACTGTTCATACACAGGCTAGCCACGGCTAACAGACCTGTAAGGGCATGTCCCTCTGCACAGGTAAGCCTCCCCTACTGTTCATACACAGGCTAGTCACGGCTAACAGACCTGTAAGGGCATGTCCCTCTGCACAGGTAAGCCTCCCCTACTGTTCATACACAGGCTAGCCACGGCTAACAGACCTGTTCATACACAGGCTAGCCACGGCTAACAGACTGATGTGATTTATTTTTTATTGATCATTGATGCTTTGTAATACAGGGCTCCCTAGTAAAATATATGTTGTTCTCAATGGGACTCACCCCTGTTTTAAAGAAAAATAAATATACTCTTATTCAACCGGACAACTAATCATTATCTGCTATGTAAGGGATATTTTGGACCAACATCCTCTAGCTGGATAGGTCTCCAGGTCGTGCTGTTGAGACATCAGTTTGTGTATTTGACTGACTCCCTGAGGGAGAATCTCAATTTCTTTGATGTCCTCTCTCCCCGCCGCCTTCTCAAAACCTTAGGTAACAGCAGTGAGTGCCCAACCCCAGACAACGCTCCGGACAATACCATCTGTGTGGACAGTGGGAGGTGCAGCGACGGGGAGTGCATGACCTTCTGTGAGGCTGTGCAGAACCTGCAGCCCTGTGCTTGTAATGGTACAACCCTCTCACATTCACACTGCTACAGTCTAGATTGACACCACTGTACAGTACCATGGTGTACCCATAGAGATAGAGCCTCTCTATAGTTGTATTTCTATGGGTGGACCCAATATCTTTGCATTAAAAGTTTTGTTCTTTATTTGATTTGAGGCTTCAAGTTTAAATTAATGTTCGAAACCCAAATACTTAAATTAGATTTCTGCCAGTATACTGTACAGTGCCTTCAGAAAGTATTCATACCCCTTGACTTATTCCACATTTTGTTTTGTTACAGCCTGAATTCAAAATGGATTAAAATGATTTTTTCTTACCCACCCTCACACAATACCCCATAATGACAAAGTGAAAACATGTTTAAAGAAATGTCTGGACATTTGAGTTTCTGGACACCCCAGCACCTTTAGCGGTGACTACAGCTTTGAGTTGTCTTGGGTATGTCTGTATCAGCTTTGAGTTGTCTTGGGTATGTCTGTATCAGCTTTGAGTTGTCTTGGGTATGTCTGCTTTGCACATCTGGATTTGAGTCTTTTCTCCCATTATTCCTGGCAGATTTTCTCAAGCTCTGTTATGTTAGATGGAGAGTGGCAGTGAACAGCAATCTTCAAGTCTTTCCACATATTTTCAATGGGATACAAGTCTGGCCTTTGGCTGTGCCTCTTAAGGACTTTCACATTCTTGTTCTGAAGCCATTCCAGCTTTGCTTTGACTGTATGCTTGTGGTCATTGTCCTGTTGGAATGTAAATCTTTGCCACAGTCTAAGGTTGTTCTCCCCTGCTTCTTTTTTTAGGACTTGCTTCCGTCTGGCCACTCTTCCAGATTGGTGGAGTGCTGTAGAGACTGTTGTCCTTCTGGCAGGTTCTCCCATCTCAGCTAAGGAACTCTGTAGTACTGTCAGAGTGGCCATTGGGTTCTTGGTCACCTCCATGACCAAGGTCCTTCTTGCCGGAGGCTCAGTTTGGTCAGATGGCCAGCTCTAGTCAGGTCTGGGTAGTTCTATATTTTTTCCTTTCCCAATGATGGAGACCACTGTGCTTTTGGAAACTTTAAACATTCTAGAAGTTGTTTTATACCCTTCCCCAGATATATGCCTCATCACAATTCTATCTCGGAGATCTAAGAACAGTTCCTTGGACTTCATGGTAGAGTTTCTGTTCTGACACTTTGTATAGGTAGACGGGTGTTTCTGTCTAAATCATGTCCAAACAAATGAATTGGCCTCAGGTGGACTCCTATCAAGTTGTAGTGACATATCAAGGGTGATCAAAGGAAATTGGATGCACCAGAGCTCAATTTGTAGGGTTGTGAATACTTATGTAAATGACATATTTCTGGATTTAATTTTCAATACATTTGCTAACATTTCATTATGGGGTATTGTGTGTAGATGAGTAAGGAAAAATAATCAATTTAATAAATGTTGAATTCAGGCTGTAACACAACAAAATGTGGAATAAGTCAAGGGATATTAAGGTACTGTAAAGGACATTTGGAGAAGGATACGGATAATAGTATAGCACCAGGTTGTCTTTGAACCTAAACTGACCTCTTTACTCTCCCAGAGATGGTCAACTCGTGTAAGGTCTGCTGCCGGGACAAAAATGGCACCTGCACTCCCTTCGTCAAAAAGGACCAGAACTTCCTGTACCTGCGCAAGGGGAAACCCTGCACCGTGGGCTTCTGTGACGAGGGCGTGAGTGACTGACCTCTTCCATTAGCATTGACCTTTCACCTCTACTCACACTGAATGGCCGCGGCCTGTATTCAGAGTTTCAACACATTTCACGTCAATAAATCCATTTTAAAATAATAATAAAATATATTTTTACACGAAGAGAATGTTTTGAATAGATGGTATTGGTCCTACAGGGGGAGTTACCACGTTCTATTTAAATTGTCTGATAATTATGATCTATTGATTTGTCTGTGTTTGTTTCAGGGAAAATGCATGAAGCAAGTCCAGGATGTGATCGAGAGGTTGTGGGATTTCATTGACAAGCTGGACATCAACACATTCGGTGAGATGGGATGCAGTGTTGGAGTTAGACTAGCTTGGAGGTTATTTGAAAGGCTGGTTGGACTTTGTCTTTTTCTCTCTGTCTCCCTCTTGTAGGGAAGTTCCTGGCAGACAACATCGTGGGCTCAGTGGTGGTGTTCTCTCTGATCTTCTGGATCCCTCTCAGTATCCTGGTGCACTGTGTGGTGAGACGCCTTACTGAGCATGTCTGTCTATACATGTTGTTGTCCTCTGTTGCTCAGTTGGTAGAGCATGGCGCTTGCAACGCCAGGATAGTGGGTTCGATTCCAGGACCACCGATAAGTGAAATGTATGCACGGATGACACTAAGTCGCTTTGGATAATAGTGTCTTCATATTGGCATGTTGTATAATAATAATATTTGAAGCCCACCACATAGTTGATTTAAGACACATTAATGTCTATTGCTGATACACTAATGGCATGCTTTCTGCTTTGTTTCTGTAGGATAAAAATCTGGAGAAGGAGTATGAGGAGAGCACCAAGTCCAGTGTAAGTCTGTCACGTCATGACTAAAACATGAACTTCCTCAGTGTAAGTCTGTCACGTCATGACTAAAACATGAACTTCCCCAGCGTAAGTCTGTCACGTCATGACTAAAACATGAACTTCCCCAGCGTAAGTCTGTCACGTCATGACTAAAACATGAACTTCCCCAGCGTAAGTCTGTCACGTCATGACTAAAACATGAACTTCCCCAGCGTAAGTCTGTCACGTCATGACTAAAACATGAACTTCCCCAGCGTAAGTCTGTCACGTCATGACTAAAACATGAACTTCCCCAGCGTAAGTCTGTCACGTCATGACTAAAACATGAACTTCCCCAGCGTAAGTCTGTCACGTCATGACTAAAACATGAACTTCCCCAGCGTAAGTCTGTCACGTCATGACTAAAACATGAACTTCCCCAGCGTAAGTCTGTCACGTCATGACTAAAACATGAACTTCCCCAGCGTAAGTCTGTCACGTCATGACTAAAACATGAACTTCCCCAGCGTAAGTCTGTCACGTCATGACTAAAACATGAACTTCACCAACATAAGTCCTATGCCCTCCCATGTTCACCACTGTCCACATGTTCTAGGTTTGAACTTTGAAGTCGCACTCACTATAACACGCTATCCCTTTTAGAGACTACTACAGAGCATGTTGTCTTTTCTTGCCCAGGGACCCCTGTCCAGGCAAACCGGAGGCCCAGGAACCACCATCATATGTTAGCAAAAAAGAAGTTTGCAGGTCTTATCAGGTGAATGGCAAGGAGAAGTAATCAACAGTTTTAAATTAATAGATTTGGTAGATGTATTATTTTGACCTCCCCACATTATAATTGGAAAGGAATTGTAAACGAACAGCCTTTTTATCTAGATAGGTAACTGAAAACACATTTTCTCTAATAGCAGCCATTTAGCTGGTTAGTCAAATGTTGGCAAGATGTTATTAAGGACTACAGATTGCATGACAGAAATGTAATTTCCGATTTGAGCCGACATATGCAGCGTTTACCGGGAATGCAGTCTCTGCTAACGAAGGAACATTGCCTTTCAATCATGCTGTAAAGCTGAACTTTCGCGATACGGATTAAATAGAGTCCTAAGTCAAGAAAGCTTACCATCAGCCACTGGCATTTGCCATGCCTAGTACTCGTGGGTGCTTTTTCAAAGGCTATGTCAAACTCCAGTGAGTGTGTAATTTGCTCAATATTAGAAGTTGAGAAAGAAAGTTGACATCATTAGAAAGAAGATTTTCTCCTCTTTTCTACAGCGCATTTGGAATGTATTCAGACCCTTTGACTTTTTCCACAATTTGTTACGTTACAGCCTTATTCTAAAATTGATTAAATCGTTTTTTCCCCTCATCGATTTGCACACAAAACCCCATAATGTCAAAGCAAACATTTAAAAATAAAAAAGTAAAATAAAAATGTGAAATATTACATTTACATAAGTATTCAGACCCTTTACTCAGTACTTTATTGAAGCACCTATGACAGCGATTACAGCCTCGCGTCTTCTTGGGTATTTTTATTTTATTTATTTCACCTTTATTTAACCAGGTAGGCCAGTTGAGAACAAGTTCTCATTTACAACTGCCACCTGGCCAAGATAAAGCAATGCGACACAAAGAACACAGATTTACCCATTGGATAAACAAACGTACAGTCAATAACACAATAGAAAAGTCTATATACAGTGTGTGCAAATGAAGTAAGATTAGGGAGGTAAGGCAATAAATAGGCCATAGTGGTGAAATAACACTACAAGCTTGGCACATCTGTATTTGGGGAGTTTTTCCCATTCTTCTCTGCAGATCCTCTCAAGCTCTGTCAGGTTGGATGGGGAGTGTTGCTGCACAGCTATTTTCAGGTCTCCAGAGATGTTCGATCGAGTTCAAGTCTGGGCTCTGGCTGGGTCACTCAATTATATTCAGAGACTTGTCCCGAAGCCACTCCTGCGTTGTCTTGGCTGTGTGCTTAGGCTTGTTGACCTGTTGGAAGGTGAACCGCCGCCCCAGTCTGAGGTCCTGAGCGCTCTGGGGCATGTTTTCATCATGGATCTCTCTGTACTTTGCTCCGTTCATCTTTGCCTCGATCCTGACTAGTTTCCTAGTTCTTGGTTTCATCAGACCAGAGAATCTTGTTTCTCATGGTCTGAGAGTCTTTAGGTGCCTTTAGGCAAACTCCAAGCGGGCTGTCATGTGCCTTTTACTGAGGAGTGGCTTCTGTCTGGCCACTCTACCATAAAGGCCTGATTGGTGGAGTGCTGCAGAGATGGTTGTCCTTCTGGAAGGTTCTCTCATCTCCACAGAGATGAGAGAACTGGTGCTCTGTCAAAGGGACCATCGGGTTCTTGGTCATCTCCCTGACCAATTCAATTTTGTAAGTTATTTTCACTGCATCAAGGATAACATACACAGACGTTTTGGCTTTACAGCTTTTTTCAGTATGTAGGTACAATTTCAAAATTAAAAACAGCATTTCAAAAGAACAACAGATGGGCAGCAGGTGCTTCTAATCAGTTGAGGCTGGTTGGATGTACTGCCAAATTCTCTAAAACGACGTTGGAAGCAGCTTATTGTAGAGAAATTATCTGGACATTCCTGCAGTCAGCATGCCAAGTGCTCCCTCAACTTGAGATATGGGGCATTGTGTTGTGAAAAAACGGCACAGTTTAGAGTGGCTTTTTATTGTCCCCAACACGCTATTTAATCAGCTTCTTGATATGCCACCTGTCAGGTGAATGGATTATCTTGACAAAAGAGTAATGTTCACTAACATGGATGTAAACAAATTTGATCACAAAATTGGAGAGAAATAAGCTTTTTGTGCGTATGGAACATTTCTAGGATCTTTTATTTCAGCTCATGAAACATGGGACCAACACTTTACATTTTGAAATAAAGGATAAATAATAGTAAACTGGGATATCTGAGTTACAATGACCTGTTCCGTCATGTTCCATTTGCGTGTTTTGAATGAATCATCCCCTTAGAAAGTGCTGTCCATTTTAGTTGTTCGGCTTTAAAACAACATCCACAACAACCATGTTTTCCATTCGTTTTCAAACTGTTGTTGAACTTTCTTCAAATTGATCAATCACAGTGAGGTGAGTTTTAAAAGCACAGTGTTTTGATGTTTGTTGTGATTTTCGATTGTATTACATTGATGTCAGAGTGGTTAGCGTAGCCTAGTGGTTAGAGCGTTGGACTAGTAACCGCAAGTTCGAATCCCCGAGCTGACAAGGTACAAATCTGTCGTTCTGCCCCTGAACAAGGCAGTTAACCCACTGTTCCTAGGCCGTCATTGAAAATAAGAATTTGTTCTTAACTGACTTGCCTAGTTAAATAAAAAAAATGTCAGAGTGGTTAGAGGGACAATAGAGTCCTGAGTACCAGGCTATTAGCGACCTGATGATCATTAGTGACTTGGGTACTACCAATGCATGTCCAGAGTGGATAAGAGGAGATCATCATGACTCAACGGTCACGTCAAATTTTACTACAGTCATGACTACAGTCAAAACTTTCATCCTTGCATTTGCCAAAAGGTTACATTAATCTCTCATAATGTTTTCAATTTCAACATTGTCTGGATAGCTGCCCAAAGTTTCTGTATTAAAGATGAGTGGACATGTTGGCTTCTGCCCTTTCTCCATTCGCCTCTTGACCTCTGGTCCTGTCGACAGACACAGCATAATAGTTGGTTGTTGTGAGAAGAGGGTACAGAGAGCAGATTAACGCTGCTCACTATGATGACACTTCACCAGAAAATAGGGTGAAAATATGAGTATTACCTGGTGGGGTGCACAACCCTCTTGCCCCCTGGACCTCCTCTACCGAGGGCCTTGAGCACCACCTGAGACCTACACAATTATTGCTTCAGACACCTGGCTGGGTTCCAATTATGACTGTGGTGGTACTTGATTGCTAAGTTGAAGGAACACTGACCCTGTGGTATACTATAACCAAAGCTTTGTCAAATGTGCCCTGGTGACACTGATTTTAGCTCATTTATAGGGTTACATGTGTGCACTATTTACAATTGTACATATTTTTGTACTAAGAATGTATCTAAACTGATTTAATGACTGTACTTTTTTAAATGTCTTTCCTGTCTATCTTGTGGATTTGGTGTACTCATTCTCTGGGTAGAAACTGGTTGAGCAAATGTTAATTCATTTGATCTCTTTATGTGGATTTGTACCCTCAGACAAAAAAAAAATCTGTTTCATGTTCCAGCAAATATACACATATTTGCTGGAACAGTTGGTAGAGCATGGTGTTTGCAACGCCAGGGTTGTGGGTTCGATTCCCACGGGGGGCCAGCAAAAAAAAATGTATGAAATTGTATGAAATGTATGCATTCACTACTGTAAGTCGCTCTGGATAAGAGCGTCTGCTAAATGACTTAAATGTAAATGTAAATGACTGCCAGTGTGGCGGTAATATGGTCACCGCAACAGCCCTAGCCTATCCCTGACCCTATCCCAGATCCCCTAGATGAGCCTGACCCTATCCCGGATCCCCTAGATGAGCCTGACCCTATCCCGGATCCCCTAGATGAGCCTGACCCTATCCCAGATCCCCTAGATGAGCCTGACCCTATCCCAGATCCCCTAGATGAGCCTGACCCTATCCCGGATCCCCTAGATGACTCTGACCCTATCCCGGATCCCCTAGATGACTCTGACCCTATCCCAGATCCCCTAGATGAGCCTGACCCTATCCCGGATCCCCTAGATGAGCTCTGACCCTATCCCGGATCCCCTAGATGAGCCTGACCCTATCCCGGATCCCCTAGATGAGCCTGACCCTATCCCGGATCCCCTAGATGAGCCTGACCCTATCCCGGATCCCCTAGATGAGCCTGACCCTATCCCGGATCCCCTAGATGAGCCTGACCCTATCCCGGATCCCCTAGATGAGCCTGACCCTATCCCGGATCCCCTAGATGAGCCTGACCCTATCCCGGATCCCCTAGATGAGCCTGACCCTATCCCGGATCCCCTAGATGAGCCTGACCCTATCCCAGATCCCCTAGATGAGCCTGACCCTATCCCGGATCCCCTAGATGAGCCTGACCCTATCCCGGATCCCCTAGATGAGCCTGACCCTATCCCGGATCCCCTAGATGACTCTGACCCTATCCCGGATCCCCTAGATGAGCCTGACCCTATCCCGGATCCCCTAGATGAGCCTGACCCTATCCCGGATCCCCTAGATGAGCCTGACCCTATCCCGGATCCCCTAGATGAGCCTGACCCTATCCCGGATCCCCTAGATGAGCCTGACCCTATCCCGGATCCCCTAGATGAGCCTGAGCCTGGCGAAAAATACATCTCAATATGACTTCCCTGGTGAAATAAAGGATGAATAATAGTAAACTGGGATATTTCGGTAACAATGACCTGTTCTGCCCCCCCCCAACCACTAGCGGTTCTGGGGGGGGGGCAGTGCCCCTGTGACAACAATTTTGGACCCCCTTGTGGCCCCCCTAAATGTGGAGTATGAAATAATTTTTACATAACAAATTTCTTATATCATTCTTTTGTTTTTTACATCCGTTATTAGACAGTGGCAACGACAGTGAAGAAAGCGATATGACAACAATAACGTCTAATGTAACTGGCCCCTCTAACAGTACAACTGGCCCCAGCTTGGCCCCCCCCCAGTTGAAATGGTCTAGAACCGCCACTGCCCCCAACGCCTTGGCCCCTCGCGGAACTGCAGCGCATGGTGAAGGTACCTGTATTTGGTACAGCTCCACCTTTAGGAGAGTGGGTGAGGCTTTGGGGGGGCGGGGCCAGGGTGCACGCTGCCGGCGTGTCACAAGGATGTGCGATGTATGTGAGGAGAAGAGCCGTGTTGTCTTTATAAAAGGCAGAGTGTAGACCTTGTTGTTTGGAGCCAGAGTGTCTGAGTTGTTTGTTTTTGGGCTATTCAGTTGTAATGGTGTGACCAGACCATTAAAGATCAACTGAATTGAGTTGAAAAGGATAGTCAGGCAGTGGATTAGTCAAACACAAACCTGACCCTGCTGTCCTCCTGTCCCCCCTCAGAACGCAGAGATGCTGAGCAGCCTCGAGACGGCCTCTGTCGTCGTCATCAAGCTACCTACACCTCCAACCTCCTCCGGCACTCGGTTCCTTCCCCACTCCCTCTCTTCTCTAACCCCAACGGGTCCATCTGTCTCAGGCAGCATCAGTACCTCAGCCCCAGGCTTGGCTTCTGGCCCTGCCCCGGGAAGCGGGGTGGTGGGGGTGGGGGAGGGCCCGCGGATGGCCACCATCCAGGAGGATTCCAGCTGCGATTCTCACCTCGACCCGGATGAAGACGACTTCCCTCCACCCGGAGGCTCCAACGCCACCAAATCGTCTTACGAGGACCTGACGGCAGAGCGGAGCACGCCGCGATCGGGCCACCACGACAAGCCCCGCCTCGAGGCAAACCTGTATGGTGAACAGTGCTGAGGGAACATGGTTGTATATGTACTCACATATACACACAGCCATGGGAATCTACATGCAAACACACGTGTACACACACACACACACACACACAATTTTATACGAGGGAACATAGTCTAGAATAGATAGAGTAGGTAGATGCATGCATACAGACACACCACATATAGAAGAGGCATGCATACATGACTAAACTATAGTACACACACTGTTATAGTACACAGGAACATCCACTCCTAGAAGAGAAGGGACTGGAATACTGGTTACACAGCACTGGTTGGGGTTCATAGAACAACACCGTTTCTAATAGAGTTTTTAAATAAAGCACTGTGGGGTTAGCTACATCCTAGATTTTATAAGGTCAATTTGGAAGACTCCCATACAACCAAAACAGTAGGTGCTTATGAGTAGTAGTGCTCTGATGCAAGTGACTGCAGTTTAGAATAGCCGAGATACTGAATGATTTGTGTTTGTATGTGTTGTGGGGAAGAAATAATTTGTGGCTTGTTAGTTTCAAGAGTCAAAGCCAAGTGCTTTATTTGGCACCACTCACTCCGATACAGACCAGACAGAGTCTTTGGAGGTGTTATTTTGAATGACTTGACTGACAGCTGTCAGAATGGGTTGATTGATTGACAGCTGGGCCAGTTGATTTACCACTGCCGCGACTTTACGGCTATTGGTTAGGCATGTGGGTGGGTTAGAGTGCCAGTGTTAAAAGGAATCATGCTAAGTTCAAATAACTGAAAAAGGTGTTATTTTAAATGTTTAAAGGCCAAGTGCAGTCAAAAATGTGATAATCCTGTGTTTTATATGTATTTCCACACTGAGGTTGGAATAATACTTTGAAAATGATGATATCCTTTTTAGTGTAAGAGCTGTTTAAAAAGACAGCCTGAAGTGTCGGCCTGTTTTGGTGGGATCGAGGTTTGGCCTGCCAGGCACTTAATTAGTTAATAGTCCAATAAGAAAGAGTTCCAAGCCTCTCCGCCAGCAGCTAGTTCCCCCTCCCCACTCAGACCACACCCAGACAGTCCTAGCAAAAAGTATTACAAGTAAATACTTTCAAATTCCTTATATTAAGCAAACCACAGGGCACTGTTTTTTTAGGATTGTTATTATTTTTTATTATTTACACTTTTTTTTACACGGATAGCCAGGTGCACACATCACTTACAAATGAAGCATGTGTTTAGTGAATCCGTCAGATCAGAGGTAGTAGGGATGATCAGAGATGTTCTCTTGATAAGCATTCAAAATGTAACAAGTACTTTTGGGTGTCAGGGAAAGTGTATGGAGTAAAAAGTACATACTTTTCTTAAGGAATGTAGTAAAGTAAAAGTTGTCAAAAATATAAATAGTAGAGTACAGATACCCCAAAAAACGACTTAAGTAGTACTTTCAAGTATTTTTTTTACATTTACACCACTGCCCAAAGTATTTTATTTGAAGCTGGTGTTCAGAACCGAAAGTAGGATGCAGAAATTAAACTTAAGAACAGGAAGCATAGAAATAGCGCACCTCGGACAGATCTACCGCTTCTTAGACATGCTTTCGATTTTGACAGATTTGTAACACACATTTCTATGTGAATTTGGACGGGTCGCCCAAAAAATGAATATATTGCCGCTTTAATTGTTAGCCAGAAATGATTTGATATTGAGAAAAAAATGACTGCATTGGACCTTTTTAATGTTATGTCATCTTTCCATTGTCACATCAGTAAGACAATGTTTTTAATTATTTGCCTTTATTTCTGATATTGCCCGTTTTTTATTTTATTTTACCTTGTTAATTGGTTGTGAATATGTTTAGTCCTCCTTATCACCATGGTTTGTCTTCAAGTTTGAACTTCATCTGTTTGAAATTTTGGCAATTATTTTGGGTGATGCCTAACATAACTACTGATGTAATGTTGCCTATCGACAAAGTAATTCAGCTGTGAAATGGATGCCAAAGGGTATTGTTAAAAAGGTTCTAATGTTGCAGAGGAAGGCATTATTTTCTAGTAATTGCAACCAAACAGGCACTGAGTGTCCGGCTGTGTTTACACGGGCAGTCTATTTCTGATCTTTTGCCAATAATTGGTCTTTTGACCGATCAGATATTTTGCCCATAATTGAGCAAAAGATCAGAATTGGGCTGCCTGTGTAAACGAAGCTACAGAGGTCCAGACTAGTAGGCTGGGCTGGATACTTGGTAAAATCGGAGCGCTTCATCGGACCTTGGCCTACCGAACATCAATTTATCTGTTCTACTGTATGTCTCCACTGAAGTATTGGTTCTGTTTCATTTGTAGTGAAATAATGATGAACCGTTTTGATATTTGTGTATGGCCTTATGCTGGTACAATGGGCTATTAACCTTTTCATCTTCAACCCGAAGTTTGCAATTCATGCAAGTCATTTATTTGACAATTGACTCAACACATTGGAAGACTGTTAGAGCAGTGCAGACATTCATTGCAGTTTTATTCTATTTCTCATATCAATGCCTTTTCTATGCAGTCAGATATTGTTTGTAGACCAACTTCTGTTGTTTTTTTTTTAATCTGAAAAAAAGACTAGTGCCTTATTTCAGAAGTTGAGTATTTTTGTTTTATATCTAGCCTTATTTCTCTAGTAATACAGTGGCTTCAGAAAGTATTTTCACCCCATTCACCTTTTCCACATTTGTTGTTACAAAGTGGGATTCAAATGGTTTAATTGCCGTTGTCCAAAGAAAAAAATTAATGAAAAATCAAACACTAATAACTTGAATAAGTATTCAACCCCCTGGGTTAATACATGTTAGAATCAACGTTGGTAGCGATTAAAGCTGTGGATCTTTAAGAGCTTTCCACACCTGGATTCTGCAACATTTGCACATTTTTATTATTATTTAAGAAATTCTTCTCCGTCAAATTGGTTGTTGATCATTCCTAGACAACCATTTTCAGGTCTTGCCATAGATTTTCGGCCACTCAGGAACATTCAGTCTTCTTGGTAAGCAACTCCGGTGTAGACTTGACCTTGTGTTTTAGGTTATTGTCTTGCTGAAAGGTAAATTCATTTCCCAGTGTCTGTGGGAAAGCAGACTAAACCAGGTTTTTCTCTAGGATTTTTCCTGCGACCCACCGGTCCTTAACGATTACAAGCATACCCATAACATGATGCAGCCACCACTATGCTTGAAAATATGGAGCGTGGTACTCCGAACATCACTTCTTGTCCTGAATACAAAGTGTTAATTGCTTTATCACATTTATTTGCATTATTATTTTAGTCGCGGGCTGGTCGTGCTGCACAACAGGATGGGCCCCGACGGTGCTGTTTGGAATATTTTTATTCTGTACAGGCTTCTTTTCACTCTGTCTATTAGGTTAGTATTGTGGAGTAACTAAAATGTTGTTGATCCATCTTCAGATTTCTCCTATCACAGCCATTAAGCTCTAACTGTGTTTTAAAGTCACCATTGGCCTCATGGTGAAATCCCTGAGTTGTTTCCTTCCTCTCCAGCAACTGAGTTAGGGAGGACACCTGTATCTTTGTATTGATACTCCATCCAAAGTGTAATTAACTTCACTGTGCTCAAAAGTATATTCAATATCTGCTTTTTTATTTTTACCCACCTACCAATGGGTGCCCTTTTTTTGGAAAACCTCCCTGATCTTTGTGGTTGAATCCGTGTTTTGAAATTCTCTGCTCGACTGTATGTGGGGTACAGCGATGACGTAGTCGTTGGAAAAATCATGTTGAACATGTGCACATGCCACTTATGTGACTTATGCACATTTTTACTCCTAAACTTATTTAGGCTTGCCATAACAGGTTGAATACTTATTGACTCAAGACAGTTCAGCTTTTCATTTAATTAATTTGTAAAATATATTTTTTAACTTGTGTGTAGGCCAGTGATGACATCTCAATTGAATCCATTTTAAATTCAGGCTGTAACACAACAAAATATGGAAGAAGTCCAGGGGTGTGAATACTTTCTGACGGCACTGTATGTACTGTAAGCAAAGGGAATATGTCTATCGCCCAGCTGGAACTCATGTTTACTAATGTTGCCTGTTAGCTGGCATGGGAAGTGTTGTCCTAAGCACCACTTGGTGTTGGAATATTCGTGTGCCAAGGATAAATGAATACATATCGGCTTGTGGAACTTTACGCTAAAATATTGTTTTATATTGTCTGTTCACCGTTTCCTGTATATTAGGCAATAAGTAATATGTTAATTCTGATGAAAGGGGGAATATGTGTCTTGCTTGTGGGTTAAGGGCATTCTGCAGCTTTGCTATGACTTTGGACTAGTATGGTCTGAATACATCTTTAGCATGTACCTACGTCCATAGTATTAGCTCTGTAGGAGATGTGAGGGGGGAAACTCCTTGACTCGCGTATTCTTCCTGTGTCCTATGTTTTCATTTTCAGGGTGTATTAAATTATCTGGATGAATAAATGTCTCTATGCTAATAAATGTGTTCACCAACTTGAAATGTGCTCCCCATGCTTACAGTGAAACTAACTTTTTAAAATATTTATTGTGCGTTTCAACACAGGTCTCAGGAAATCTAAACATTTTACAACAACAACAAATAAATGTAATATGTTTTTTTTTTAAATGTTTATATTATACATTTCCATTTTGTAATGGTATGGCATGAAGACGGATTTCACTCCTTTCCAGTCCTGTACCCCCTGGCCTATCCCATTACCAGCCCTTACTACCCTTATGTCCACTGATGGGAAGGGATCGGTTCTATAAGATTGGGTGGAAGGGTGGACCTTTGCCTCCCGAGCCTGTTGGGGAGTTGCAGCGATGAGACAAGACCGAAATTGGGGGTGGGGGAATAAAGTCCATCAGCAACACAGACACTACAGCATTCATCCTCAAAATGCAATATCTGTTTGAGGCCCCAGTATGTGTCAGACTGCGTTTGGAAGCAACGTCAGCACAATAACTGTTCTACGGAAGTTTCATGAAATGGGTTTCCATGGCCGAGCAGCCGCATACAAGCCTAAGATCACCATGCGCAATGCCAAGTGTCCGCTGCGGTGGTGTAAAAGTTGTCGCCTCTGGAAAAGTGGAAACGTGTTCTTTGGAGTGATGAATCACGCTTCACCATCTGGCAATCTGATGTATGAATCTGGGTTTGGCGGCTGCTAGGAGAACACTACCTGCCCCAATGCATAGTGCCAACTGTAAAGTTTTGTGGAGGAGGAATAATGGTTTGGGGCTGTTTTTCATAGTTCGGGCTAGGCCCCTTAGTTCCAGTTAAGGGAAATCTTAATGCTACAGCATACAATGACATTTTAGACTATTCTGTGCTTCCAACTTTGTGGTAACAGTTTGGGGAAGGCCCTTTCCTGTTTCAGCATGACAAAGCCCACATGCACAAAGCGAGGTCCATAGAGAAATGGTTTGGCGAGATTGGCGAGGAAGAACTTGACTAGCCTGCACAGAGCCCTGACCTCAACCCGAATCGAACACCTTTGTGGTGAATTGGAACACCGACTGCGAGCCAGGCCTAATCGCCCAACATCAGTACCCGACCTCACTAATGCTATTATGGCTGAATGGAAGCGAGTCCCCACAGCAATGTTACAATTTCTAGTGGAAAGCCTTCCCAGAAGAGTGGAGGCTATTATAACAGCAAAGGGGTGGACCAACTCCAATGAGATATTCGACGAGCAGGTGTCCACATACTTTTGGTCATTTAGTGGACCTGGTGGATGTCTGTTCTTTAACCTTTTGGGATGCACAAGCAATTCACTACACCCGCAATAAAAATGATAAATATGTGTACGTGACCAATACTTTTATTTGAAATTTGATTTGTTATTGCCCCATGCTAGTCGGAACTAGGCATAGCCGCAGGAAGTAGGCACGCTGAGGGTGTTGCAGCACCCCCTCAAAAATCAGAATAAAATATATAAACTCAGCAAAAAAATAAATGTCCCTTTTTCAGGACCCTGTCGTTCAAAGATAATTCGTAAAAATCCAAATAACTTCACAGATCTTGATTGTAAAGGGTTTAAACACCGTTTCCCATGCTTGTTCAATGAACCATAAACAATTAATGAACATGCACCTGTGGAATGGTCATTAAGACACAAACAGCTTACAGACGGTAGGCAATTAAGGTCACAGTTATGAAAAGTTAGGACACTAAAGAGGCCTTTCTACTGACTCTGAAAAACACCAAAAGACAGATTCCCAGGGTCCCTGCTCATCTGTGTGAACGTGCCTTAGGCATGCTGCAAGGAGGCATGAGGACTGCAGATGTGGCCAGGGCAATAAATTGCAATATCCATACTGTGAGATGCCTAAGACAGCGCTACAGTTAGACAGGACAGACAGCTAATCGTTCTCGCAGTGGCAGACCACGTGTAACAACACCTGCACAGGATCAGTACATCCGAACATCACACCTGCGGGACAGGTACAGGATGGCAACAACAACTGCCCAAATTACACCAGGAACGCACAATCCCTCCATCAGTGCTCAGACTGTCCGCAATAGGCTGAGAGAGGCTGGACTGAGGGCTTGTAGGCCTGTTGTAAGGCAGGTCCTCACCAGACATCCCCGGCACAACGTTGCCTAAGGGCACATGTGGTACCCGTCCTGCAGGCTCATCCTGACATGACCCTCCAGCATGACAATGCCACCAGCCATACTGCTTGTTCTGTGTGTGATTTCCTGCAAGACAGGAATGTCAGTTTCTGCCATGGCCAGCGAAGAGCCTGGATCTCAATATCATTGAGCACGTCTGGGACCTGTTGGATCGGAGGGTGAGGGCTAGGGCCATTCCCCCTAGAAATGTCCAGGAACTTGCAGGTGCCTTGGTGGAATAGTGGGGTAACATCTCACAGCAAGAACTGGCAAATCTGGTGCAGTCCATGAGGAGGAGATGCACTGCAGTACTTAATGCAGCTGGTGGCCACACCAGATACTAACTGTTACTTTTGATTTTGACCCCCCCTTTGTTCAGGGACACATTATTCCATTTATGTTAGTCACATGTCTGTGGAACTTGTTCAGTTTATGTCTCAGTTGTTGAATCTTGTTATGTTCATACAAATATTTACACATGTTAAGTTTGCTGAAAATAAACGCAGTTGACAGTGAGAGGACGTTTCTTTTTTTGCTGAGTTCATATACACTGCTCAAAAAAATAAAGGGAACACTTAAACAACACAATGTAACTCCAAGTCAATCACACTTCTGTGAAATCAAACTGTCCACTTAGGAAGCAACACTGATTGACAATAAATTTCACATGCTTTTGTGCGAATGGAATAGACAACAGGTGGAAATTATAGGCAATTAGCAAGACACCCCCAATAAAGGAGTGGTTCTGCAGGTGGGGACCACAGACCACTTCTCAGTTCCTATGCTTCCTGGCTGATGTTTTGGTCACTTTTGAATGCTGGCGGTGCTTTCACTCTAGTGGTAGCATGAGACGGAGTCTACAACCCACACAAGTGGCTCAGTTAGTGCAGCTCATCCAGGATGGCACATCAATGCGAGCTGTGGCAAGAAGGTTTGCTGTGTCTGTCAGCGTAGTGTCCAGAGCATGGAGGCGCTACCAGGAGACAGGCCAGTACATCAGGAGACGTGGAGGAGGCCGTAGGAGGGCAACAACCCAGCAGCAGGACCGCTACCTCCGCCTTTGTGCAAGGAGGAGCAGGAGAAGCACTGCCAGAGCCCTGCAAAATGACCTCCAGCAGGCCACAAATGTGCATGTGTCTGCTCAAACGGTCAGAAACAGACTCCATGAGGGTGGTATGAGGGCCCGATGTCCACAGGTGGGGGTTGTGCTTAAAGCCCAACACCGTGCAGGACGTTTGGCATTTGCCAGAGAACACCAAGATTGGCAAATTTGCCACTGGCGCCCTTTGCTCTTCACAGATGAAAGCAGGTTCACACTGAGCACGTGACAGACGTGACAGAGTCTTGAGACGCCGTGGAGAACGTTCTGCTGCCTGCAACATCCTCCAGCATGACCGGTTTGGCGGTGGGTCAGTCATGGTGTGGGGTGGCATTTCTTTGGGGGGCCGCACAGCCCTCCATGTGCTCGCCAGAGGTAGCCTGACTGCCATTAGGTACCGAGATGAGATCCTCAGACCCCTTGTGAGACCATATGCTGGTGCGGTTGGCCCTGGGTTCCTCCTAATGCAAGACTATGCTAGACCTCATGTGGCTGGAGTGTGTCAGCAGTTCCTGCAAGAGGAAGGCATTGATGCTATGGACTGGCCCGCCCGTTCCCCAGACCTGAATCCAATTGAGCACATCTGGGACATCATGTCTCGCTCCATCCACCAACGCCACGTTGCACCACAGACTGTCCAGGAGTTGGCGGATGCTTTAGTCCAGGTCTGGGAGGAGATCCCTCAGGAGACCATCCGCCACCTCATCAGGAGCATGCCCAGGCGTTGTAGGGAGGTCATACAGGCACGTGGAGGCCACACACACTACTGAGCCTCATTTTGACTTGTTTTAAGGACATTACATCAAAGTTGGATCAGCCTGTAGTGTGGTTTTCCACTTTAATTTTGAGTGACTCCAAATCCAGACCTCCATGGGTTGATAAATTGGATTTCCATTGATTATTTTTGTGTGATTTTGTTGTCAGCACATTCAACTATGTAAAGAAAAAAGTATTTAATAAGATTATTTCTTTCATGCAGATCTAAGATGTGTTGTTTAAGTGTTCCCTTTATTTTTTTGAGCAGTATATATTGTTGACCAATTCCGACACTCTCTCATTGACCTCCATACAAAAACTCCTCGCTTGATGAGCGAGAGAAACAAAACAATGACACCTGCTGGAGGAGATTTATGGCCCAGTGAACAACTGTGATGTGTGAGATTGTTGAGAAACGGCAGTTTTTCATCCATGTTTCTATGTCATCTATTAGTGGATTGCCAACCCGTTATGACATGTATGATGATGCAATCACTACTGTTGTGTTGGAGGTCCCGTCATATTTGCAACAGAAAAGGTAATCCCTCTATGTTTCAGTCCATTTTCTTCCGTTTGGTGCCTAATGTACAAGACCCAGATTGCAAAAGAATGTCTGTTTACCTCCACCATTACCATGCCAACCTCATGCACCAGTGTCATGTATCTGAAGAAAAAACAAAACAATGCTTTTCGAGAATTAACACTCACACTTTAAATTACCCCCCCCCCCCCCCCCAAAAAAAAAGCTCTGACTTTGCTGATAGCTACTTTATTGAGACAAAATGTACTTACTATGACTGTGATATGTGGTTGTCCCACCTAGCTATCTTAAGATGAATGCACTAACTGTTCTGGATAAGAGCATCTGCTAAATGACAAAAATGTAAATGTATCTTTTCTGTAGTATCCAACTCCTCTACATCTCCTGTGAGGTGTCTCAGCTGACCCAGTAGCACGTAGTAGGGTCATAGGGTCACAAAACATGCAACAGGTTGTAAAGCATTATACCTGCAAGTGTTAGCCTATAGTGCTACCCACTTTACCCACTATAGTGCTACCCACTTTACAAAACATACATGTTCAGATGGAAAAATGTTAAATGCTTAAAAGGGCCACAAAAACCTACCATGATTTGCCTCCCTTTGAATGCGCACCTCCAGCCCTGCACCTCTATGATAAGAGCATTACTGGGAAGGAAAACCGTCCCATGATTGCATAGTACTTTTGTGGCACAATTGCAGGTACACTACTTATACACCAAGTTTTAATTTAATTGCAAAACATACTACATCTGGACATCCTTTGAATGGCAAGTGGTAATAACCCCCATAATACCGACCTCTTGCCCTGCACCTCTATGATAAGAGCATCACAGAGAAAGAAAACCATCCCATAATTTGTTCCGACATAATTAAATTGTTTGCTCAACGTTCAAAACGTTTTTGTATATTGATTGATAGTTACTGGACATACATTCGCTTATTAGACGTTTTCGTTTTAGCGCTCAATTCAATCACTATAAAAAGCAGCGTCACACTATAGACTCGTGTTGGTGTATCCATTCATGTTGATGCTTTGTGTCAAATATTGATACAACTAACTAAGTTGCTTCCCCTTTAAAGTGGTGTTGGGTGGAGCTGCAAATGAAGTGAAATGTCTATGCGAGTCTTGCCTACACAGAAAGAACCCCGGCCCTGCTCCTTTGATGAACAACAACCCAAAATAGCCATAACTGACCAGCCAGCCCAGCAGCATAGAACAAGTTCCAAACGGAGGTATGTCGTGTGTATTTGTGCCTAGTGCTCCAGTTTGCCACGTTCTGTAAAAATACACGACAAGTTCAACCTTTTTGAGCTTGAGCAGATATATGTCGATACGGGTGTGGGTGGGGTAAATTGTTTATCCTAGCAACGGGTTTCCGTTACACATGGCATTCATTGACAAAGTTTGGCAATTGAAAATGGTCTTTCATTGAGTCCCAGCCGACTCCAGACGTAATTTCAGGCTCAGGCGCGCAGCCTAGTGGATCAAGAGAAAGTGCGCGTGTGCCATAGCCTCTGAATAAGTTGGACAAAGTTCTTGAGTTGTGATGGGAGTGCTAGTATGCAGTAATTAAATAGTTTACTTTCACTTTGTGGCAGCTGTTGTTCTCCTAATAACTTAGTAATACATGTATCACTGCCTTCACAATTTATATTCTAAGTGGATGGGTTCATCTCATTCTCTGAAGACCACAAGCCAACTCACTTTACTTGCCCTGTGTACTGGGGCTTCCAAGTGGCCTAGAGACCCTGGTTCAATTCCAGGCTGTATCACAACTGGCCGTGATTGGAAGTCCCATAGATTTATACCTTGTCAGCTCGGGGATTTGATCAAGCAACTTTTTGGTTACTGGCCCAACACTCTAATCACTAGGCTACCTGCTGCCCCAACTATTCAAAATGTCCTTGTCTTCACCAAACGGTGCTGGGGGGCTGGAGGAGTGCTGGCGTCATGGTGAACAATGTTCCGGAAGGTCAAAAAGCATCGCAGCAGCTCCCAAAGCAGTAAGATCAGTACCAAGAGCAAGGTGGATAATTATACAATACATTACACTGTCCTGGGCTACATTCTAAACCCCCAAAATGTGGATTTTCACCTTCCATCAGCCCTAGTTGACGCCCTTTAGTTGATCTGAAGACTGGTTAGATGTTGGGCTCCCGAGTGGCGCAGTGGTCTAAGGCAATGCATCTCAGTGCTAGAGGTGTCACTACAGACTGTGGTTCGATTCCAGGCTGTATCACAACCGGCCGTGATTGGGAGTCCCATAGGGCGGTGCACAATTACTTTATGAGTTTGCTGCTGTGGAGTGAGATTCATAAACTAGCTTAGCATTTTTTTTAATATATATTTTTTAATTTAACCTTTATTTAACTACACAAGTCAGTTAAGAACAAATTCTTATTTACAATGAAGGCTTACCAAAAGGCCCCCTGCGGGGACGGGGGTTAAAAAAAAGAACACACATCACGATAAGAGAGACAACACTACATAAAGAGAGACCTAGACAACAACATAGCATGGCAGCAACACATAAAAACATGACAACAACATGGTAGCAACACAATATGGCAGCAGCACAACATGGTAGCAGCACAAAACATGGTACAAACATTATTGGGCACAGACAACAGCACAAAGGGCAAGAAGGTAGAGACAACAATACATTACGCAATGTTCCAACATCTAGTGAAAAGCCTTCACAGAAGAGTGACCAATTCACCCCTTTTACCAAAGAGCACCTTCTGTCTACCAAAATGTACTATTGTGTACCTCAGTAGCGCTTCCCTTCCTCCTCTTTCTACATGGTACAAACATTATTGGGCACAGACAACAGCAAAAAGGGCAAGAAGGTAGAGACAACAACACATTACACAAAGCAGCCACAACTGTCAGTAAAGTGCCCATGAGTGAGTCTTTGAATGAAGAGATGGACATAAAACGGTACAGTTTGAGTGTTGCAGTGAACTGAAAAGAGGAGCGACCCAGGGATGTGCGTGACTGGTAGAACGGGTGTTGTATGTGGAGGATGAGGGCTGCAGTAGATATCTCAGATAGGGGGGAGTGAGGCCTAAGAGGGTTTTATAAATAAGCATCAACCAGTGGGTCTTGTGACGGGTATACACAGATTACCAGTTTACAGAGTAGTATAGAGTGCATTGATGTGTCCTATAAGCATTGGTGGCAAATCTGATGGCCGAATGGTAAAGCCGCTCGAGAGCACCCTTACCTGCCGATCTATAAATGATGTCTCCGTAATCTAGCATGGGTAGGATGGTCACCTGAATCAGGGTTAGTTTGGTAGCTGGGGTAAAAGAGGAGCGATTACGATAGAGGAAACCAAGTCTAGATGTAACTTTAGCTTGCAGCTTTGATATGTGCTGAGAGAAGGACAGTGTACTGTCTATCCATACTCCCAAGTACTTGTATGAGGTGACTACCTCAAGCTCTAAACCCTCAGAGGTAGTAATAACACCTGTGGGAGGAGGGGCATTCTGTCCCAGTTTAGGTCACCTAGCAGGACAAATTCAGACTTAGTGTAAGGGACCAGGAGAGAGTTTAGGGCAGGTAGGGTACAGTCCAGTGCTGGATGATAACACCCAGCAACAGTCAACAAAGAGCTACTTGAACGTTTAATGCTTAAAACCAGCAAATCAAATTGTTTGGGGACAAACTTGGTGTAGACAACCGAGCACTGAAGGTGATCCTTGATAAAGATTGCCACTCCACTACCTTTGGAAGATCTGTCTTGCAGAAAAAGGTTATAACCAGAAAGGTTAACATCAGTATTCAAAACGCTCTTCCTTAACCACGTCTCAGTAATGACAAACACATCTGGATTGGAACTGTGAACCCACACTTTCAATTGATCCATTTTAGGTAATAAGCTTCTAGTGTTAATGTGCAGAAAACCCAGGCTTTTACGAGAGCAGAAATCAGTGAAGCAGATATCAGAGCACAAGTCAGAATTGGGGTTAGCAACAGTAGATGGGCCAGGGTGTACATGCACATTTCCAGATATCATCAACAGTAATACAATCAAGGCATGGCAGAGGACAGGGAGAGCTCTGCAGTGCTGATTTATGACATCTGAATGTGCGTCAGATGGCAACAAGATCATATTGTACAGAAATTTCATCAGGTAACATGAATACACAGCCGGCAAGAGAATAGGATGGAAGGCCAAGAGTCTGTGTAACCAATAGAGAGTCAGAGTCCCGAGTGTGGGAACAAACATACACTGTCCCACGGTTGGGTTAAGCAAGTTCATAGTCAACAAAGTATGCAGGAGTCATGAGGCAAATAGCAAAATGCACAAGAAAAAAATCTAACATATAATGACTCTGAACTTACAATGGCTAGCCCCGAATCACTCACCCCAACAGGATCCACATGCAGTGCAGTGGAGACCAATGAATGAATGTATAATAACTATAACCACTCAGTTTGATTATGGTGATGGAGATGAATGTTATAGGGATGTGAGGCAGAGGCAGCCTCTGTGTCCTCCATGACAAGTCACTATACATGAACATTGTGTGTTCCTTCCAAAGCGAGATAGAAAGCTGCCGTTTGTACCTAAAGATGAGGAGATGGTACTGGGAGTGTCCAAGTATGGAGTCAACGTGGCCTCCATGGATCAGTCTGTGATTGAGTCCATGTCATAAATTCTCTAGCGTGCCGCAACATTTTCTACTGAAAGGTTGACCTTTCTAGTTGGAACATATTGTTGCAACGTTTCCTATGTTGGACGCTTCTCCAGCACCACCCTCTCTACCTGATTGTCTGTCTGTGTTACGATGATGTTTGTAATGTGTATTATTGTTGTGGATCTGCATTCTGCAGAGCCACCCTCTCTACCTGATTGTGAGGATGCTGTGTTATGATGACGGCCTGGGGTCTGGGAAGAACCTGCTGGATCTCAAGACCACCGACGCCAAGCAGCAGGAGTGTAGCATCTGGGTGTACCAGTGGAGCAGCATGGTGTGTGTGTGTGTGTGTGTGTGTGTGTGTGTGTGTGTGTGTGTGTGTGTGTGTGTGTGTGTGTGTGTGTGTGTGTGTGTGTGTGTGTGTGTGTGTGTGTGTGTGTGTGTGTGTGTGTGTGTGTGTGTAACAGACGGACCATCCAGCATACAGTCTGTACTACGACCAGTGGTGTAGTTGAGAGTAAACGCGTGAAAACACAGTTTACGCACCTTTTTAATTTTGCACAAGCGTTTACCTACGTTTGGCGGAAAAATGCATTGAAAGAATAGGGAGCTTAACTTTATTTACCATTAACTTTATTTACCATGAATGGCGATCAGCGATTATCCACGTGTTTTTTTACCATTATATCACTGTCTCATATCAATACATCTCATGGCAATATTCTGGGGTCCACACAAACTCTGGTCCTCTCTAGCTTATCATACAACTGCCAGTTTGTAGCAAACTGAAGGCAATGCTGTGCAAGATAATTGTTTATCATGTGTGCAACAGTCTTCCTGTGTGTCTCTTCTTATCCATTCATATAGCAGGAGACTGAGGACGCGGGCCTCAATGGCCCAGACAGACAAGTTGTTTTCATAATGGCCGACTGTCAGCATCAGTCAGTGGATAAACTCATCTGCCAACTGACTGAAAGTTCTTTTATTAAGTTTCCCATTAAGCCAATTACTGAAATGTTATTCTCTAAAATGCTGAATGACTGAAATGTTAATGATAGAAATTTGAGTGACTGAAATGCTAAATGACAGTTTTTCATAAGAAGTCGATTTCCCTTCTCCTTTCCCTGTCTCTGTGCAGGAACAAGGCCAGGCCATGTGAAAGGTGTTGTCCGCCTCCTTCGACTGTGTGCTGACATCAGAGAAGTCCTGAAGAGCAGTTTCCCTAAGGGACATGATGGAGATGGGTAGCCCAGAAGTTGCCCTCGTCAACGTGGTGGAGACAGGCAACACCATGAAGCAGTCGGGAGCCTGGAAACCATAGTTTACAGCAGGGTCACATCAGTGGCGTAGCGCAGTTTTGTGGGGGCCCCCCGCAAGGTCCAAGCAAGGCTCCCGCCCAACCCCAGCCATGGGACAAAGAGAAAAATGTGCAGATGTATAGCTAATCTCATGCTATTTAACAGATTTTGCCATGAGGCTAAGAGAAAATGTAGCTGTTTTAGAGCTCAGGGATTCTTGAAAGATGGGACCATCTCAACTTTCTTAAATATATATTTTTGATAGACCAAAGTATCAGCTATCACACCATGTAAAGGAACAACCTATTTAAAAAAAAAAACATGTTTTCATAAAATGCAACTAACTGGATTTATGTCAACTCTGTCAGACACCATACATGGCATTTCACTTTTACAATTATTATCCAACAAGTGTTTAAAGGCCCTGATTGTTTAATTCTAACATTTGATTATTCAAATTTGTAATACAAATCTCCAAATTTCTTTTTGTTTTGTTTTATAGCACTATATAATGCTCCAGGGCTAATTTAGTTAGCATTTTGGCATGTTTTTCTACATTTAGGACATTAAACAACATTTATGAAGCAAACATTATCCCTTAGGTCTAGCATAGCAATTACTTCAAATGTTTAAGCATATGTTGCAAAGTAGTGAAATATTTTTGTTAGAATATTGACAACAACAAAAAATTTATCTTAAGGGCGTTAGCCATCAGTGACAGAGTTGTCAAGTCCGTCAGTGGCTTGTTAACTGATACTCAAAACAGACATATTTTTGCCTCTAAAAATAAAAGTTAAATATAAAACATTTGTAAAATCTGGAAAATGGAAAATCCCCAATAAGAACAACATTCCTGTCATATCTTTCAGCACTCTGTTGACATCAGACACAAATCAGATGGGAGTTGACAAAATGTTTATTTTTGTACTTCATTCAAGTGGTATACACAGTAGCAATTTAGTTTCTCCTCAGTTGCTTTATAAAGCTCTAAAACCTAATTAAATGTAACATATTTGAACCAAAATGAATATCCTATCAGGCAGATGGCACTGACAGTTCATGGTTGTTGCCATGGTGATTTCAATGTTGTTTAAATCTATAAAAAGTGAACTTTACAGACCATTAATGGTCTTGTTGCACTACATGTAATGAGGACATGAATAAGGGGTCCTTATGGTATAGATGACCCTGCTTAGGATTTTAGACAAATCTGACTGAGTTGACCAAATCTCCGGACACATCTTTTAGAGAAATATTCTTTAAAGCCACATAGGGCTAGTGCAAGAAACTACATAAGATCATTTTTCATTAAATTATTGCCATTTTTTTTTTTTTTTAGTTTAAAATTGGGATCCTTTGCTCCAGACCAGGGCATTTTCAGACGTTGAGCCAAAAAGTTTCCCTGCTGGACAAGGATCGTCCCGACTTTCAAGAATCCCTAAACTAATTTCCTATTTTGCCATGAGGCTGAGAGAAAATATTGCCGTTTTAAATTTCTTGTAATTCTTAATGTTTTTGAAATGGCATGTGACGTGTTCATATGCTATCTGGGGGCCCAACGCCCCCTTTGCGGGCGTTGCGTGCTACGCCAGTGGGTCACATGACTTACCCAGCATGCTCTGCAACACCTCACACACACCATCCACCTGTCAGTTGACCATCATGAGTAACTTAATCTTATTTCATGTAAATACATTCCACAGTACAGGGACCTCAGTGCATGTCTCCGTCATGGCTGGACTTGGAAAGGATGTGGCTGTTTGAAATCTAGGTCTCCGATGTCTTCCCTGTGGCTCAGTTGGTAGAGCATGGTGTTTGCAACGCCAGCATGGTGTATGCAACGCCAGGGTTGTGGGTTCGATTCCCACTGGGGGCCAGTACAAAAACAAATGCATGAAATGAAATGTATGTATTCACTACTGTAAGTCACTCTGGATAAGAGCATCTGCTAAATGACTAAAATGTACAGCATCCAGAGACTCCATTGACCTCCTTTATAAAAGGGGGAAAGTGGTAACCATGGTACACCAGTCACTATGACCATCATAAATATGCTGTAGACCCTCTTACCCCCTCCCTATATACACCAAAGGGGTGGTAGCAGGACATAAGTGTTTGTGCCTCTCATCCCTCTCCTATACTCCCTTGGTCCCGATGGGATTGGATCAGTTAATATTGAATAATTAATGAAAATGTATTTTATTCGATTCCCTTTTTATCCTTTAAAACAGTTCAGTTTGTGGCTAGACTGCCTGGTATTTCAGTATTCCCGTCATTCTCTGACTGACTTATGGGATGCATGCTTCCTTCCCAACTCTGGGTCCTCCAAGTTTATGAAGCATCTAGCCAGGCTCTGTGTTTATTTGTGTAGGAATGACCATGAGGTACCAAATGACCCTGGTGTTATGCAGCGTTCACTTGCTAGTCGTAAATAGTCTCTAAAGCTGCAATGCTTATAACCCGCGATCAGATTGAATCCCGGCCTAAGTCTATAAAGAGTAACCTAGCTCTGTAATGTTGTGGCTGGTATATGTAGACCACAGGCGGCCGGTGGTACCTTAATTGGGGAGGACGGGCTCTCAGTAATGGCTGGAACAGAATAAATGTAATGGTATCAAACACATGGTTTTAATACCATTCCAACCATTATTATGAGCAGTCCTCCCCTCAACAGCCTCCTGTGTTATATACAGTATTCCTTTTGATCTGACTCTAATGTCGCGTTCACATGCTAGAAATGGGAAACTCAAAAATGTCCAACTTGCTAACTGGTTGAATGTGACACGTGTATAACTATAACCAGTTAGCATGTTGGAAATATGAGTTTCCTAGTTCCAATTAAGCCAACATATGCAGCGTTAACCGTAAAGGTAATGTTCGGCGCACGTGGGAACATTGCTTTTAAAAACAGCGATGCCTGTAATCCACGACGTGATTAAGGCGTAAGGCCGGGATTCAGAGTTCACTGTGTATGTAAACCTTTAGTGCGGTCGTATGGCTCCAGAACATATGATAATAGCAGAAAGTTGAGAACCATGGAGATATGATTGGGCTGTATTGGGTTTGACCATTCTCCACCAGAGGGAGCTCTTCATTCAGTGTACTGTCCAGAAATTTACCAAGCTAGTAGTCTAGCACTCTGGATTTCTCCAATCACATACTACACATTTACACCCTGAGAACATGGTTTTAGAAGCGACAACATTATCATAAATACAAAATAAGTATTTGACCTGAATAGAGGGGAAAAACAGGAATGATTTTATTATTCCAGTATCAGTTTTCCATTTATTTTGCAGAATAGGTTAGAGTCAATGCACTGATCCACAGTCAATGAGCGTGAATGGAATAGATTCTCTGCTAGTCTACATACACACTGAACACCAGCTAGAACACAATATGGCAACCACACTTTACCACAGTGCATTAAGAGCAGGGCTGAGGTAAATTTGAATTGAAGTTAACTTAAATAACAACAAAAAATCTTTAGAAAAAAACTGCTTCTATTGTCAATGACTCCTCAATAAAATGAGGAATAAAAGCTATTTCAAACATTTTATATTGTCTTATTATAAATTAAAATCACTTCCTGAATTGACTGCCTTCAATTGAAATTGACCCCAGCCCTGATTAAGAGACAGTCACTGCCAAGGTTATTAACTCTTCTTCTATATTTAAATTTCAACAAACAATCTATGTACATTAACAGATGAGCCATTCTATTTCCAGTGAGTTAATATGGGGAGGCTTGTCATGTACATTTTCACATGCGACACCTCTTGTTGTCGCCTATCGAAGATTATTCACAATCGAGGGAACTGTATGTCCCATTTAAGATTAAATGTCAAAACATGTACAGAGAGTTGCTCTGCAACCAAAACCAGACAACATAAAATGTAGGAATATTAAATAAAATAAAACATGTCTGTTCAGTACAGGAACTAGTATGTATATAAAACATGGGTAGTATGCAACTACTGTGGTCCTAGCTAGTAATCAAGTTGTATAATATGGTACAATCTAGTGCTGAGCACTATGAAACAGATGTAATACTATAGTAGGTGTGTGTGTGTGAGAGAGTGTGTGTAAAAAGTAGCTGCATTGTCCTTAACCCCTTACAATGGCACCTCATCACAGGACAAGTTGTTTTTAGTACAATGACAACTGTGTGTGTCGACCACATCTACCTCTGTGTGAGAGCCATTTGGTAGCCTGCTGTCCATGACAGATACAAGGCACAGGACATCAGGAGCCATCACCCCATGAGCTTCATAAACCCCTCTGCTGTCTCTGTCAGAGATCAAACAGAAACCGGACCACTGGCTTTCACACACACTTCTGTCCCCCTTAACTCACCTCTCCTGCTGCGCTACACTGCCCACCCTCCACAGAAGCCAGAGAGGACAGACATTTCCTGCTCTACTGCAGCAAACAACAAAAAGTAGAGTGTGAAGGCCTGAGGGCTCAACCCAAAGATTAGCCACAGAGTGATGGAGGTTCACAACTTAAGTGTGATCTATGCAGCTGAGATAGTTATCCATTTATAACTAAGCAATAAGGCCCGGGGGGGTGTGGTATATGGCCGATATAACACGGCTAAGGGCTGTTCTTAAGCACGACGCAACACGGAGTGCCTGGATACAGCCCTTAGCCGTGGTATATTGGCCACATACCACAAACCCCCGAGGTGCCTTATTGCTGTTATAAACTGGTTACCAACGTAATTAGAGCAGTAAAAATAACTTTTGTCATACCCGTGGTATACAGTCTGATATAACACGGCCGTCAGCCAATCAGCATTCAGGGCTCGAACCATCCAGTTTATAATGGCATCACACTGTAGACCATCGACATTAAGACAATGTGCTGTAAGTAACTGATATGGTTTCAAGCTGATGCGCGCGCGCACACACACACACACACACACACACACACACACACACACACACACACAGGGTAGTGAGCCTGGGTTCTCCTAGGTGTGATCAATGGAGGTTTACATATACTCCCATAAACCCATAATTACCACGTTACAGGCTGTCCCACGTCAACCCCTCGTTGTTACCACGTTACAGGCTGTCCCACATTAACCCCTCGTTGTTACCACGTTACAGGCTGTCCCACGTCAACCCCTTGTTGTTACCACGTTACAGGCTGTCCCACATTAACCCCTCGTTGTTACCACGTTACAGGCTGTCCCACGTCAACCCCTTGTTGTTACCACGTTACAGGCTGTCCCACATTAACCCCTCGTTGTTACCACGTTACAGGCTGTCCCACGTCAACCCCTTGTTGTTACCACGTTACAGGCTGTCCCACATTAACCCCTCGTTGTTACCACGTTACAGGCTGTCCCACGTCAACCCCTTGTTGTTACCACGTTACAGGCTGTCCCACATTAACCCCCCGTTGTTACCACGTTACAGGCTGTCTTGAGATGGGGACAGTGGATCATCCCTAGGTGAGGGCTCCTAGCATATTCCTGGGTTAGCACCATTTTGAATTAAGTTTTTCCTCCCACATTGAAAGTCCTAAAAAGTTTACATGTCTTTGACTACTAAGCAATTATGCGTTAAAAAAATTGTTCACCCTTTAACCATGCAAAGAGGTGGAAAGTAAGCATATTGACTATATTCACATTAACAATACGTGAAAGAAATCCTAAAGATCCACATTACTGTGTGTAGTCCCCTCTATCAGTTGTTTTTAAATAACTTACTGTACAATTCACACAGAGGAAAACCAAGCGAACAGAATCTTGATTTAGTCAATAATCCCCTTAATGTTGTGAACACTCACTACAATCATTGTTTTTTAAAATGTCACAAGTCTAAACAGTTTCCTCATGAGCATTTTCTGGCTTGGTCTAAAGAGCAGTGATATGACGTCACGTAACATTCCCGGAGTGAAGGGTGGGTATGTTGTCATGGCAACCCCCAGACTGTCCAGCTAAAGCATTGGGCAGAGACACTTGATTCTTCTGTAGTGTTAGCGCAGGCACAAGCTTGATGATGATGATGATGATGTGTCGTCCCACAAACCAGCAGATGTGGGGAGGTGGAGGTTTCCTTCACAGATCAGTGCCTGTGTTGACCTTTGACCTTTAGTCCATGATGAAGTGTATGAATGTGACGGGGAAAGCCCCCCTCCTCATTGGTTCTCCTTCAATGTGGCCCAGCTGGGAGAGAACAGGAGAGATGTACAACATCACACACTGATAACAGGGAAAAACACACACACACACACACTTTTGTTAGTAAACACTCACTAGTTTGCATATAGATTGAGAGATGCAGCATAACTACAGTGTTTTTAACTGCAGCATTTTCCAGCCAAGAGCCCAGTGTACTTTCAACACAGACATTCACCTCTGTGGTCTTCTACTACCACCTTCTATGCCAAACAAAAATACAAACAACATGTAAAGTGTTGGTCCCATGTTTCATGAGCTGAAATAACATTTTACAGAAATGTTCCATAGGCACAAAAAGCTTATTTCTCTCAAATGTGTTTACATCCCTGTTAGTGAGCATTTCTCCTTTGCCAAGGTGATCCATCTATCTACCTGACAGGTGTGGCATATCAAGAAGCTGATTAAACAGCATGATCATTACACAGGTGCACCTTGGGATGGGGGAAACAACAGGCCACTTAAATGTGCAGTTTTGTCACAACACAAATGTCTCAAGTTTTGAGGGACCGTGAAATTGGCATGCTGACTGCAAAGAGTCCCATATAAAGAGTCCCATATAAAGAGTCCCATATACAAGTGACTAAATATGGTCATGTTTGCAGAGGTGGCTTTGGGAAAAACAAGTTGCCTGTATTCAGACAACAGTTGCAGCTGGCCTGTATTCAGACAACAGTTGCAGCTGGCCTGTATTCAGACAACAGTTGCAGCTGGCCTGTATTCAGACAACAGTTGCAGCTGGCCTGTATTCAGACAACAGTTGCAGCTGGCCTGTATTCAGACAGCAGACTTCTCAGAGGAAGGTAGAGGAGAGGGAGAGATATGACATTTTAAATGTCTTTATTCTTTTGGAACTTCTGTGAGTATAATGTTTACTGTTCATTTTTATTGTTTATTTCACTTTTGTTTATTATTTACTTCACTTTCTTTGGCAATGTTAACATATGTTTCCCATGCCAATAAAGCCCTTGAATTGAATTGAGAGTGACAGAGATTTGGCCAGAATGAGTTCATGGCTTTCTGCTGCTGACGCCACCATGGTTTCTGACACATGCTCATTGGACGCTCTTGGTATTTGGTAAGGACCTGATTTGGACCATAACTGGGCCGGACGACTCTTACTGCGTGTGAATGATGACACAAACACACACCCACCCTCTCCAGTTTCTAAATCCATTCACACAAATCCATATGCAGTAGCCATGCCGACCCAGTTACTACACACACAAACACTTTCAGAAAGTGAGCGTGTCCAGGAGCCTGATCTACACACACACACACACAGAGAGAGAGACAGATACTCACCCACCACTCCTGGTCCTCCTCCCCGTCCACCACGATCACCTCCCCCTCAGAGAAGGTCAGCTCGTCTGGGTTGTCTGCCAGACAGTTATAGATGGCCTTTACTCGCTTGGGCCTCTGCTTCTGAAAAACACAGGTTCAATAGGAAGAGAGACAGACAGGCATAGAAATATCATTACTAAAACGAACATTCCCATTCAAGTCAATCTTCCGTGACAGGTGGGCTGGTGGCCACATTGAATGGAACCATGATGTCAAATTGCTGTGGTCTGAGGGGATTTTCCCATTCTAGTCATTCTAATTAAATGCAGACAGGCAAGTATACAGTTTGACACCCTGTTCCACAGTGACTGCTGGAGGTTTGAATAGCGAACCACTGACACAGGACATAGTAAACATCTGACTGGGTAAGGAGGGTAGCCATTGACCGCAGAGGTATCAGGAACAAGTACACACTTCAAAGTTTCCCTCCCTCTTAGTAGTGGTGTGCATATGAAGGAAACCACAGAGAAAACACTGTTAAAGACGATGATATTCAAATGCACTGAGCGACAGGGACAATCAGACCAACTGAAACATAAGATCAGATACAGAAGTGAAAATCACTGTCCAATCAACAACAGGACAAACAACCATAGGGTCAACGGTAGGTAGGAGGAAGGAACTCACCGAATAGGTCTTCCTAGGCATGGGGGCCGGAGGCAGCGATTGACCTATCGAGTTCTGGGGGCATCCCGGCACTTCCTTAGCTGGAGGAAGAGGAAATTACATCGTTGTGAAAACAAAACTGTTCCACACAACCATACAGGCTGGAACTGACCCACAGTTGTGTTGTGACAAGGTAGGGGTGGTATACAGGAGCCCTATTTGGTAAAAGACCAATCCATAGTGTTAGGTTGTAAATATCACAGTAAGAAATTGACGGACACTATGAAAGCTCCAACCAAGTTTATTCACCCAAACAATCGAACAGCTGAACAGATAGACATATTTCCACTAGTGGTAGTATATATACCCCAATTTGGGTGACGTCATTCTTCTCTCTAAACATTACATCTCTATTGCTAGGCAGAAAATGAAGTGACTCGGGCAATAAACTGTTCCTTCTCCCTTAACGTGACCTGACCTCGACCCCCTTCATCACTAATCCACATCTCTCCATCCTTATCAGTGCCTGCCACATGTGACTATCTTCCCTCCACTAAGTACATTCCAAGCTTAATTACATCCACCATAACCATTCCTCCTACAGACAGCTATTAACTTCTGGTGTAGACCCTAGACTATGGCACCCCTCATGTCTCTAGTAATACTGATGATTAACAATATTTACAGTTTACAAATCCCAACCAATCAATATTATGGCAAGAACAGCTCAAATAAGCAAAAAGAAACGACAGTCCATCATTACTTTAAAGACATGAAGGTCAGTCAATACGGAAAATGTCAAGAATTTTGAAAGTGTCTTCAAGTACAGTCGCACAAACCATCAAGAGCTATGATGAAACTGGCTCATGAGAACCGCCACAGGAAAGGAAGACCCAGAGTTACCTCTGCTGCAGAAGATAAGTTTGTTAGAGTTACCAGCCTCAGAAATTGCAGCCCAAATAAATGCTTTAGAGTTCAAATAACAGATACATCTCAACATCAACTGTTCAGAGGAGAATCAGGCCTTCGTGGTCAAATTGCTGCAAAGAAACCACTACTAAAGGACACCAATAAGAAGAAGAGACTTGCTTGGGCCAAGAAATACGAGCAATGGACATTAGACCGGTGGAAATCTGATGAGTTGAAATTTGAGATTTTTGGTTCCAACCACCGTGTCTTTGTGAGACGCAGAGTAGGTGAACTGATGATCTCTGCATGTGTTGTTCCCATCGTGAAGCATAGAGGAGGAGGTGTGATGGTGCTTTGCTGGTGACACTGTCAGTGATTTATTTAAAATTCAAGGCACACTTAACCAGCATGGCTTCCACAGCATTCTGCAGCGATACGCCACCCCATCTGGTTTGCGTTTTGTGGAACTATCATTTGTTTTTCAACAGGACAAAGACCCAACACACCTCCAGGCTGTGTAAGAACTATTTGACCAAGAAGGAGAGTGATGGAGTGCTGCATCAGATGACCTGGCCTCCACAATCACCCAACCTCAACCCAATTGAGATGGTTTGGGATAAGTTAGACTGCAGAGTCAAGGAAAAGCAGCCAACAAGTGCTCAGCATATGTGGAAACTCCTTCAAAACTGTTGGAAAAGCATTCCAGGTGAAGCTGGTTAAGAGAATGCGAAGAATGTGCAAAGCTGTCATTAAGGCAAAGGGTGGCTACTTTGAAGAATCTCAAATATAAAATATATTTTGATTTGTTGAACACTTTTTGTTGGTCACTACATGATTCCAGATGTGTTATTTCATAGTTCTTATGTCTTCGCTATTATTCTACAAAGTATAAAATAATAAAAATAAAGAAAAACCCTTGAATGAGTAGGTGTGTCCACACTTTTGACTGGTAAATTATTTATTTTTTTACACCCACCTGGTCTTTCGATGGACCCCGTTCGAGTCGGTCCTTTGCTGAAGCTTTTGGCGTTGCTGAAAACCACAAACAGTAGTCAGCTGCTGCTTATCATGTGCTTAAATTAACACATTTACCCCACAGTGCATTTCCCCCTGACAGCGCATTTCCCTTTGACAGTCACAACTCAGACCTATGGGAGACTGAGTAGAACCATGTCGATGAGGAGCTCTGTCTTTTAGGAGCTCAGCTTGGAAGTTAATGTAGTTGTAAACCAGAAACCCTATTGGTGTTTTTCTCCAAAAGTAACATTTCTTTGTGTTCATCGAAGCAAAACATGCTGCCTCAGGCAGTGTGTGTGTGTGTGTGTGTGTGTGTGTGTGTGTGTGTGTGTGTGTGTGTGTGTGTATGCTCACCCAGATGGAGACTTGGGAGGTGGGGCTCTGCTGTGGCCATGTCCGGTCCCTGGTTTAGACTGCTGGTTCATAGCCTCCATCACACTCACTGTCTTGGCCACGGGGGGAGGAGCAAGACCTAGGGAGACAGAGAGAGAAGTTACCCATCCCTTTCTCTTATTGAAACAGGGCGTATTTCTGTCCTCAGTGTCCACTGCTACTTTTGCAACATTAGTCTCTGGATGCATATTAAACCAATTGGATTACAACTGAATTGATACAAATTAAATTTACAGCAATATCCAAACCATGTTTAAGATTTACAAGCAGATTTCAGGACTGAGACTGGACCATTCAGGAACACATGGAAAGCCATTCTGGTGTGTCTTTGGCATAAAACTATCCCAGCGCTTTCAGAAGCCTACTGCGGATTTCTCCTCTTACTTTTTACCCGGGCTTAGCTCCTTTCATATCTATTTTGATCCTGATAAACTTCCCAGTCCCTGCTGCTGACAAGCATACCGATTAACATGATGCTGCCACAACAATACTTGAACTTTTGGGGTATTTGGACATGAAACGCAAAAATGATAAAAGTACAATTGGATTTGTGCCACAAATGCAAACAAGTTCTCATTTGAAAAAGCGGCCAGGTAAACAAACATGCATGGATTTCTGTCATACCTTGTCTATAGACTGCTTACAGGGTAAGAAAACCTAGAAACCATTTTAAAATTCCCTTTAACCATGATGTGTCAGACAATGAGACCTAGGAGGTGAGGGGTGCCTACCAGTGGTTGAGGTGACCCGCATGGGGGGTACCGGGAGGTGCATGTTGGGGGGGTCTGAGGAGGACCTCTGTCGGCCCCCCAGGTCTATTGAGCCAGGCTTCCAACCAGAGGACCTTGATGACTGGACCATCCCACACAGACCTGGCATCTGGACTGGAGGAGGGAGGAGAGAGGTGGGGGAAAGCTGGTTCCTGAAGACGTGCATTGCTTGCTCTTCAGGGTTTTAGGCTGGGAATACACTCAGCGGCCAGTTTATTAGGTAAACCACCCCATTCCCGAAAATGGTCATGTGACCATGACTATATAAAGCAGGCAGACAGGCATCCAGTTACTGCTCGATTGAATATTAGAATGGGCAAAACGAATGACCAAAGCAACTTTGAGTGTGGTATGATGGTCGGTGCTAGGCGCGTCGGTTCCAGTATCTCAGAAACGTCCGGCCTCCTGGGCTTTTCACGTACAACAGTGTTTAGGGTTTCCCGAGAATGGTGTGACAAACAAAATCAGTCGGGCCACAAACAGGCAGATTACAGCGGAGTACAACAGTGGTGTGCAGAGCACATAACTAGTCGTTCCTTGTCACGGATGGGCTATTGCAGCAGATTACCACACCAGGTTCCACTCCCATCACCTAAGAACAAGGAGAAGTGCCTCCAGTATACAATTTAGGAGTGGAAAAACATCACCTGGCCCGACGAATCCCGTTTCCTGTTGCGTCATGCTGATGCCAGAGTCAGGATTTGGCGTAAGCAGCATGAGTCCATGGCCCCATCCTGCCTGGTGTCAACGGTACAGGCTGGTGGCGGTGGTGTAATGGTGTGGGGAATGTTTTCCTGGCACACGTTAGGGTCCCTTGACACCAATTGAGCAACGTTTTCATGCCCCGAAGAATTCAGGCTGTTCTAGAGGCAAAGGGCGCTCTGACCCAGTTACTAGATGGGTGTACCTAATAAACTGGTCAATGAGTGTCTATAAACCATTTTGTGACAACTGCTGATGTAAAAAGGGCTTTATAAAATACATTTGATTGATTGAGGCGTGACACCGAAGCAGAACCCAGAAAGACTGTCTAATCCTGGAATTAAAAGACTGCCCAAAGTCAAGTTCACTGGAGAGGAGTTGTTGAGGGGTTATGCTCCTCGTGTGGTAACGGGCCTAAGTAAGTAAGTAAAGACGACATGTGCTTTGAATGTAAAGTAAGTAAGTTGAATTGAAACAAATTGTTTAGCAAGGTGGAATGTTTTCTACCGTTTTCAATGAGCATGAACCAGATTGAGTTCAAATTGCTTTCCAGTGATCGGATGGGCTATTTTCAGTATGCCTCTCATCATGGGCTATGGAGTGCACTTTGAGAACTTTCACGAAAAGTAGCTCACTAGCTCAGCCAGCAGCCACCAATGTGATGGTCCCTGCTCCATATCCAGAACCCTCTCTGCCCTTCAAATAGATCAGAGCGCTACACGAGTCACACAAGTCCCCATGGAACAATGCATTCATTAGAGAAGGCATCTACAGTAGATGACAGATATGTGGCCAAATGAGGTTTCCCTGTATTTGAACTGAACTCATTGGGCATGTATTATAAATATCATTCTCCAAAAATGGCAAGGATGAGAGGTGAATGTGGGTTGAAAAGGGCTTGACGGGTCCTTTGATATGGATCACGTTTATCAATTTCAAATCAGGAGCACTTTTTAACATTTTGAATCTAAATCCGTGCTCAAATACCATTTAGACGGATTCACTGAACAAACTAAACCGGTTCATAGAATTCTGAAAGTTTTGCCAAAGAAATACAGCTCTATATAGACAAACATCTACTGCATGCTAATCTTGGTTAACCCAGAACTAAAATCTAGCGGCATTTTTTTTTACATAGTCGATCCACAAATGAAAACTGTATGCCACATCCACCTTGCTACAACATTTTAAAAAGGAAAAATAAAGTACCTATGTTTCGTGGGGGCAGAGGGGGTGCAGAGGTGGTGGCGGGCCCACCTGGCGCAGGAGGGCTGGCGTTGAGGATGGCACCATAGGTCTCGTTGGTGACTAGGTTGGGCATGTACCCACCACGCTGCTTGTCCCGTGCCAGGGAGGCCGGGCTGGGCTGGAGGTGGGAGTTGGAGCCAGGGGTGTAGCAGCTGGCAGGGCGCTCCTCTCTCCGATGGGGGCTGGGCTGAAGGGCCAATGAGAGGTCAGGGGTCAAAGATTATAGAAAGGTCACCATGGTGTGTGTGTTATGTATGTGTATATACTGTATGTACTATTATGTGTGTGTGTGGTGAGTTCATGGTGTGTAACTGTGTGTATAATCTGAAGAGGGTCCTCACCCTCACCTTGTCTTCCAGGTCCTCATCACTCTCGTCCATGTCTTCATGGTGCAGACGCCATTCGTACTCTACGTGCACATGGGCGTTGAACTTCCCCGCCAGCGCCATGTTCAGCTACACACACACACACACACACACACACACACACACACACACACACACACACCGATTAATGGCTCATAAAAAGTTAAAAGATAGGAGTCGGTGACTATCTTGCTAAAGAAATCACAAAACGCACACACAGCACTCACACAGCACTCACACAGCACTCACACAGCACTCACCAGTTCCTCACACTGCAGGTGCTTCAGTCTCTTAGCGATGTCCAGCGGCGTCTCCCCAGACTCACTAGCTAGAAGACATCATTTTTGTCTATTAATTGATCATCCATTGATTTATACAGTACACAGTGCCTTCAGAAAGTACTCGCACATCCTGACTTTTTGAGATTTTGTGTCACTGGCCTACACCCAATACCCCATTATGCCAAAGTGGAATTATGATTTTTTTTATAAACATTTTTACAAATTAATAAAAAATGAAAAGCTAAAAATGTCTAGAGTCAAACTTTGTTATGGCCTAAATAAGTTCAGGAGTAAAATGTGCTTAACAAGTCCCATAATAAGTTGCATGGACTCTATGTAAAATAATAGCGTTTATCATGATTTTTGAATTATTACCCCATCTCTGTACCCCACACATACAATCTGGAAGGTTCCTTTAAAACAGTTACTGAGTTTAATGGCTGTGATAGGAGAAAACTGAGGATGGATCAACAACATTGTAGTTACTCCACAATACTAACCTAAATGACAGAGTGAAGAGAAGGAAGCCTGTACAGAATATCAATATTCCAAAACATGCATCCTGTTTGCAATAAGGCACTAAAGTAAAACTGCAAAAAATGTGGCAAAGAAATAAACTTTATGTCCTGAATACGAAGCCGTATGTTTGGGGTAAATACAGCACAACATCACCGAGTACCACTTCATATTTTCAAGTGTGGTGGTGGCTGCATCATGTTATGGTGTCTACTGTAAAGATGCGTCAGGCTGCAAATGACCATCTCTTGTCAAAAATGTACAACTAAATAGTTGAGCCATTAATCTCTGTGTGTGTCATTTTAAGGACAACAAAAAAACGTACATTTGAACACTGCAGGCGACTCTTCGCTTGTCTCATTTACAATCTTCAATTAATTGTTTGATTACTTTCAGAGAACTGTCAAATATCGAAGATGTCCTTTTATCCAGTTTGAATGCATTGTGGGTATGAAATTCCTGAAAAATGTACACATCATTCATACCACATGAGAAGTCAAAATTAGTATGATATCCGGGCATTTAAAGCATACTCAATTTTCGAAATTGTCACCTACTATTTTTTCGCATACTCAAACTACCTACTATTTAGGACACTAGAATGGGTATTCGGACACAGCCCTTTAGATGCACTATTGTAAGTGGTTGTTCCACTGGATATTATATGGTGAATGCACCAATTTGTAAGTCGCTCTGGATAAGAGCGTCCGCTAAATGACTTAAATGTAAATGTAATGTCCTCTTCACACTGCCCTGGAAGTCAACACCTCATAGCCGAGCACTGACAAGTAACCCGCGACACAGTTAGCAGCACTAGGCCACGACAGCATGAATTATGAAGTTATCTACACCCAATTCACCAACCTGTCAACGCAATGCTAGCATACATCTAGGCTGCCAGGAGGTGCCTACTGCAGCTAAGCAGAGCCAAGCCACGTTTGTCAACAGCCATGTGTGTCACAACACAATCTCCCCTCCCTGTCTCCCTAAACTAGAGAGCAAGATAGGCTGTGATACATGGTGGACTGAAACAACGCGATTCCGTGGCACATGTTATGGGTATGCTTGTCATCGGCAAGGAATACAGAGTTTTTTGGGATAAAAAGAAACGGAATAGAGCTAAGCACAGGCAAAATCCTAAAGGAAAACCTGTTTCAACCGGCTTTCCAACAGACACTGGGAGAAAAATGTACCTTTCAGCAGGACATTGACCTAAAACACAAGGCCAAATATACACTGGAAGACTTGAAAATGGCTGTCTAGCAATGATCAACAACCAATTTGACAGAGCTTGAAGAATTTTAAAAACAATAATGTGCAAATATTATACAATCCAGGTGTGCAAAGCTCTTAGAGACTCACCCAGAAAGACTCTCAGCTGTAATCGCTGCCAAAGATGATTCTAACATTTATTGACTCAGGGGTGTGAATACTTATGTAAATTAGATATTTATGATACTTAAACTGCATAGTATGTACTCATCTTCGCATACAATTTATGATGTAATGTTTAGTAAAAAAGTATGCAGTATGCCACGACTGTTGCGTACTACTTTGCTATGGCTTCGCATCGATAACTGTGTAGCTAGGCTAAATATGAAGTTGTCGCTCAACAGCAGCAAGCTTATCGGCTATCCAGCTAACTTCAAGTCCTACTAAAGCACGTAGCTAACGTAAGCTACAGTATTTAGTTAAAGTAAAGGCACGGCAGGCTGCAAATAATTATCTGTTTTCAAAAATGTACGATTAAATAGTTGTGGTCATTTTAAGGACAAAAAAAAACATACATTTGAACACTGCAGGGGACTCTTTGCTTGTTTCCTTTGCAATCTTCTAGTAATTGTTTGATTACTTTCAGAGAACCGTCAAATATCGAAGATGGCCTTTTATCCGGTTTGAATGCATTGTGGGTGTGAAATTCCTGAAAAATGTACACTTCATTCATACTACCGTAATTTCCGGACTATTGAGCGCACCTGAATATAAACCGCACCCACTGAATTTAAAAAAATATATTATTTTGAACATAAATAAGCCGCACATGTCTATAAGCCGCAGGTGCCTACCGGTACATTGAACCAAATTAACTTTACACAGGCTTTAACGAAACACGGTTTGTAACAAAAATAAATGGGCTTTAACGAAACAAGGCTTGTAACAAAAATAAATAGGCTTTAACGAAACACGGCTTGTAACAAAAATAAATAGGCTTTAACGAAACACGGTTTGTAACAAAAATAAATAGGCTTTAACGAAACACGGCTTGTAACAAAAATAAATAGGCTTTAACGAAACACAGCTTGTAACAAAAATAAATAGGCTTTAACGAAACACAGCTTGTAACAAAAATAAATGGGCTTTAACGAAACACGGCTTGTAACAAAAATAAATAGGCTTTAACGAAACACGGCTTGTAACAAAAATAAATAGGCTTTAACGAAACACGGCTTGTAACAAAAATAAATAGGCTTTAACGAAACACGGGTTGTAACAAAAATAAATAGGCTTTAACGAAACACGGCTTGTAAAAAAAATTATAATAATTGCAGTAAGCTTTAGTTGTCTTTTTGCACTAAGTCAATTCCTCACGCTGCTGTTTCCAACGTCTTATCATCGACTCATTAAGACCAAGCTCCCGTGCAGCAGCTCTATTTCCTTTTCCAACAGCCAGATCAATCGCCTTCAACTTGAAAGCTGCATCATATGCATTTCTCCGTGTCTTTGCCATGATGAGGGTGACAAAATGACTACTGTAATCAGAATGATGGGAAGTTTGAGAGCGCTCGATTTAATCTAAACAGTAAACCAAAAAGTTATTTGACCTTAACCCATTCGGCAATTTCATTGGTCTAATGAAAGCTTCATGCCGCCAAAAAACTGAGCACGTCACAGAATGTGTTTTTTTGGAAAAAAAAAATTGAAAGCGGGAAAAATCCATATATTAGCCGCGTCATTGTTTAAGCCGCGAGGTTCAAAGCGTGGGAAAAAAGTTGCGGCTTATAGTCCGGAAATTACGGTACATGAGAAGTCAAAATTAGTATGATATCCGGGCATTTAAAGCATACTCAATTTTCGAAATTGTCACCTACTATTTTTTCGCATACTCAAACTACCTACTATTTAGGACGCTAGAATGGGTATTCAGACACAGCCCTCATGTCCTCTTCACACTGCCCTGGAAGTCAACACCTCATAGCCGAGCACTGACAAGTAACCCGCGACACAGTTAGCAGCACTAGGCCACGATAGCATGAATTATGAAGTTATTTACACCCAATTCACCAACCTGTCAACGCAATGCTAGCATACATCTAGGCTGCCAGGAGGTGCCTACTGCAGCTAAGCAGAGCCAAGCCACGTTTGTCAACAGCCATGTGTGTCACAACACAATCTCCCCTCCCTGTCTCCCTAAACTAGAGAGCAAGATAGGCTGTGATACTTGGTGGACTGAAACAACATGATTCCTTGGCACATAAACACATTCCGGTCAACAGACCATGGCCCCCCTGTTCCTTTGTTAACTGTGTTGCTGGAGACCGATAATTAGCAGGATTCCCACACTAAACAGTCTCTCTGTTTCTTTTTCTCTGTGTTATCATGGGCCAGTTTGTTTGGAGTCAGAGAGATTGGTCTGTTGTGAGAAAGTGGTGTGTCCGGGTCTTTTGGCAAATCAGGGCCCTCTGGGAACGATTCCCAAAAACGTGACTAAGAAATACATCCGTGTGGAGGAAACTTGGTGTTTGTATGCATGTGTGTCTTCATCATTCGTTTTCTTCAAAGTTACAATTTCTGTAGCTATGAATTTCATCATAAATCAGTTTATTGGTAGACACTCGACAACAATTAACAAAGTCTTCACTAACATTTTGTGTCAATGCTGTTTCCAAACCAGTCTTTCCCCAAAAGAGGAGTGATGTGATGGTCTCTTACCTATGTCAATGGAGGCTTTGCCGCGCAGGAGCAGTTTGAGGCACTCCATGTTGTCAGTCAGGCAGCAGTAGTGTAGGGCTGTACTGCCTTTGGCTGTCTGCTTGTCCAGGTTCACGCTATGGGGAGAGGAGACAGAGGAGGCAACCAGTGAGAGGTGGAGGAGTAACCAGTAGAAAGGGCTTAATTCATTGTTTTAGTTGTGTGTCAACTGTCTATGGTGACACCATTTACCAAACTGTAGCAGCCACTTCTCTTAAACCTTTGGACGCCGTCTACCATAACGCCCTTCGCTTTATCATAGGTGACAGTTTTAATACTGACCACTGCATCCTGTATCAAAAGGTTGGCTTGTCCTCATTAAAAGTACCGTAGATCACTTCACTATTGCATTTTTGTTTACAAAGCTCTACTATACAAGCTTTCGACTTACCTAACTGTTGTTGTTAAAGTATAAAAACCTGAGTTACTAAACCTGTTCACAGGGTTGATTAACTCTAGGCTCCTCAGTTCTCCACCGAACTAGATAAATCCAGGTCCACAATTTTGGAATCATTCCATGTGGATTCATGTGGATGTGGTGCCACTATGGCAGTTTAACACCCTGATGATAAAGGAGTTCACCGAGGTGTGCAATTCTTTTAAATTAATGAATTGTTTATGGTGGCTGTGATGTTTGTTATTTTCTAATGTTATGTACTTATAATGTATCTCGTTATTCTATCAATTTTATATTTTCTAAATGAATAAAAGTCAATAAAATAAGCTAACATGAGCAGTTACTGGTCATGGCATGGTTATGTATGGCCAAATGACAAGTCATGTTTCTACAAATAGCTTATTGACGTTTTCCTTTATTCCCTTACCTGTTTTGAGTGAGGAAGTCGACGATATGGAGCGAGGTCCTGTCCACTAATCTGACCGCTAGGTGAAGGGCCGTTTCACCTTGTTCCTGTAACCACACACACACACAAGATCCAAAATGGCCGTGTTGAGACCTCAGCGACACAACAGACACCAGAGCCAAAATGGAGGAGCGGACATCACAGAAACACTGGGACTTCGATCAAAATCTGCACATAAGCTCCCTTTTGATAGTCTGCTTTGCTATTGGCAGTAGTAGCAGTAGTAGCCCTGAATGTGAACCAGATGTTTGTAGTGAGTAACAATTAAAGCATTTACACTGCCAGGAAAAGTTGTTTTTCACAGCCCACAGAAGAGAATGACCTAAAATACAGCCATTTGAATTCCACTACAGCTGTGATAGTTGAGAGCACCTGGACAGATAAAATGTTAATACACAAAACCACCCCTCACTATCCAAGCAAAAATGTGTTGGTTACAGTTGGGATTGAGTCACACTGCTGAGCCGAGCCGTACCGTGATGGAAAGATCCACGCCAGCATGCTAGTGTGACAGGTATTGGTGTGTTAGGAAGGACATGTAGACTCACGTGTCCGTTGGCCAGGGGGATGGGTTCCATCAGGTCCACTCCTTCAGCATACACCTGGATCAGAGAGAAGATGTCCCGGGCCTTGACTGCGTCACAGAGCGTGTGCAGCTTGGACACCCCGTCTGGACACTTCCTTCTGGCGAAACGCTTCTCTGTGTACTTGGCTGTGATGAAGTCCTTACGGGCTTGCCTGTACCAGAGAGAAAGACCATTCAAATGGGTACACCAAGTGTGAGTTAGAACTCAATACATCTAAAGAGGGATAAATTAAATGTCTTATGTGTGTGCTCAATTTGACTTTTTTCCCCTAAGGCTTATTGAATGAAAATGTTTTCAGTTAGGGATCCCATCCTGATTGCTCCATTCATAATAAATGGTTATGAGTGTCTTTGTGGTGACATGTTTCCAATAGGTCACGGGCCCATCTGCTCCTACAGTCACTTTCACTGGGAGGGCAATTGTAACTGCATCGTGGGCTGGGGGCTCAAACACCTCTCACCAGCCAGAAGAGGGATTTGAGAGAGAGACAAGGAGAGAGACAAGGAGAGAGAGAGAGAGACAAGGAGAGAGACAAGGAGAGAGAGAGAGAGAGAGAGAGAGAGAGAGAGAGAGAGAGAGACAAGGAGAGAGACAAGGAGAGAGAGAGAGACCAGGAGAGAGACAAGGAGAGAGAGAGAGACAAGGAGAGAGAGAGGTGGTGGGAAGGGGAGAGAGAGAGAGAGAGAGAGAGAGAGAGAGAGAGAGAGAGAGAGGTGGTGGGAAGGGGAGAGAGAGAGAGAGGGAGAGAGAGAGAGAGAGAGAGAGAGATGGTGGGAAGGGGAGACAGAGAGAGAGGCAGAGAGAGGGAGAGAGATCGAGAGGTGGTGAGAAGACAAGACAGAGAAAGAGAGAGATGGAGGAAGACAGGGGAATAGAGACAGAAAGAGACTGATGAGAGAAGGAGAGGATAGAGTGTATACGTGTGAGGAAAGAGACTGATGAGAGAAGGAGAGGATAGAGTGTATACGTGTGAGGAAAGAGACTGATG